>NW_028230450.1:10164861-10474757 GCF_043228905.1 Azolla caroliniana | reverse complement strand
ATTCGGGCTGAAACGGAACGAGGTCGGTGAGTCGAGTGCCCGGGATAACCACAAGAAGGGCGGATACCGTTTGGGCACGGAGATTGAAAGGACCATGGACCTACGAAAGGTCCGGGAAGAACGAATCCTCGACAGCAAAGTGGAACTGTCGTTGCGGGAGGTGCTCGGAATCGCCAAGAAGGAGTTCCAGGACTCCATCGTAGACTTGGTGAAGAGGAAGAGGCTGTTGACGGAGGCAGAACCGGAAAGGCCGGTGGAGGTGCGGACGGTGCACATAGAGGACATGGCGCTGGAAGACGAGTGGGTGGAGAGCCACTATTCGAGGCCACACTGGGCCCGAGTGACCACGGAAACCCCGGTGAAGATCGGAGATGTTCAGGAACTGGTGGTGGCACTGGTGGACCACGGTTCGGAAATAAACCTGATGTCCATGGACTTCTACAAAAAGGGGAAATGGCCGATCAACACCAAGCACGGGTGGAAGATATGGGCAACGACGCGTGCCATCGAGGAACTACACGGGGCCTGCCCAAACGTGCGAGTCAAGATCGGCGACGTCGAGATAGATCAGCACTTCTTTGTGCAGGAGATGTCCTCTCACCCGGTCATACTGGGAGAACTGTACATTACAGCAGCACGGATGGAGACCAAGGTGCTGGACAACGGGTCGGCTTACGCGAGGGTCAAGAGTCAGGACGGGCGTTATTCGGTCCAGTTCCTGACGGTGCGACCGAATCACGAGCGAAACCGCGAGTCCCTCGGTGGCGAGAACCAAGAGGATTTTTAGAGAGGGCTGTCAAGGCGTGGAGCCGCGACAGTCTGGACACTCCGGGAAAACCCCACAAATGTACGATAGAGGCGAAACCGAAGAAACCTTGTACCATAAGTAGGAAGTTTTGTTTCTCCGACAACGGAGGGTGTACGATAGTCGGCGTCGAAGGCCGAGGAAAGACAAGGGCAGAAGAGCGACTTCGGGCGTGCGGAGTTCTCGGGCCCAGCGAGGAAATCAATGGAGCCGTGGAGGCGGTCTCCTTCGACGATACCTTGGGAATACTGCGAGAGGTGGTCGGAGAGGGCCTTAAAGAGGACCGGATGATACCGGTTTGTTCAGAAGAGATGTACAAAGTCATCGCGGACTTCAGTCGAGGGCTCGAGTCGGATCGGACGGCACGGGTTAACACGAAGTACAAGACTGTGGACCGGAAGGTAAGGCCAGTCGCGGCACCCTTACCGGAGGGCACTGAGTTGCGAATCAAGGGGGTCACGTCGGACCCCAGTTTACGAGATCCGGCCTGCATAGGGCACGCCTTCACCGACAGAACGCTACGGGAGCTCAAAATCGGTGGGGCCGGGTTCCTACTGCCGACGGAAGAAGACCGGTTTCGGAGAGTGCTCGGAAGGCACAGGAAAGCCTTCGCATTCTCGCCGGAGGAGATCGGGTGTGTAGACCCGACAGTCGTGAAGCCGATGGTGATATTCACAGTACCGCATGTGCCGTGGAATCTCAAACAAATTTCGGTACCGAGAGCTCACATTCCGGAGCTGATGGAGCTATTGAGGCAGAAAGTCGATATGGGCATCCTCGAACCGTCGAGTGCCCCGTACTCGAACTGGTGGTTTACCGTACCGAAGAAGAACGGGACGTTGCGCTTCATTCAAGACCTGCAACCGGTCAACAGAGTGACCATTCGGAACGCAGGAATCGGACCAACGATAGACGAGTTCGCGGAGGCCTTCACCGGAAGGTCGATCTACTCGGTCGGTGATCTGTACTCGGGGTACGACCAGTTCCAACTAGCCGTAGAGAGCAGAGACATTACGACGATGTGGACTCCTCTCGGCCTAGTGCGGATGTGTGCCCTGCCACAAGGAGGGACGAACTCGGTGGCCCACATGGTGAATGCGATGAACAAGGTGCTGAGGGACTGTATCCCGGACATCACCATGCCATTCTTGGACGACATCCCGATCAAGGGATGTTCGGTGGAGGAAAAGGACGAAACGATCGGACCGGACGGATGCCGGAAATTCGTGGCGACACACATTGACGACTGCGAGAGGGTGCTGCAGAGGCTAGAGGATGCGAGGATCACCTTCTCCGGGGAGAAATCGGCCTTCGGGCAATTAGAGATCATGGTTGTCGGACATCTATGCGGACCGTATGGCCAGAAACCGTCTCCGGCTAATGTGGAAGCCATCTCCGCAATGAAGCCCGACTGTAACTCAGTCACGGAGGTACGGAGGTTCTTGGGAGCATGCGCGTTCTACCACATATGGATCCCGCATTACGCCCACGTTGCCGAGCCGCTATACGGGTTGCTGAAAAAGGGGCGAAAATTCGAGTGGCGAGACGAGCATTCGGAGTCGGTCCGAAAGATGAAGGAGGCGCTTGCTGCAGTTCCGGCACTCCGGAAGGCTGTCTACGAGAAAGGCACTCCCGTCTACATAACGGTAGATACGAGTCCAACCGGGATCGGATGGGTTGTCAACCAAGAAGATGAGGACGACATTCGGTTCCCAATCCGGTTCGGTGCGAAGGTCCTCAGCGAGCGACAGCGAGGATACACCCAGGTTAAACCCGAACTCTGGGGTATCGTTTCGGCGGTGAAGGCCGATAAAGACTATCTAATCGGGACAGAGGTGATTATCGAGACGGACTGCCTGCCGATTCTCGGCATGGTTTCCGGATGCGCAACCCCGGACCTGGCAATGCTCAGGTGGATAGCGTACATCAAGTCTCTGGATCCGGAAATACGACACATTTCCGGGAAAGACAATGCCATGGCCGACATGCTTTCGAGGGCGCGATTCGACGACGAGGGCGGCATGGTTTCGGAGGACGAGGAAGTCGGCGTGGACTTCTTCGAGGCGGCTTACGTAACAACCGAGGGGGGGAGCACTCCGGCGCTTAACGACTTTAACGAAAGCAAGTACAATGGGGAGTGGCTGCAGATTGGAGGATTCTTAAGGATGATGACGCCGGACGCGTCATGGACAAAGGACGAGGCCAACCGGATCCGGAAGAAAGCGTACCGATTCTTTCTCCGGGATGGATACTTATGGAAGCACCCGAAGAAGAGAAACGGCATCCCGCTCCGAGTAGTGGTGATGAAGGAGGAACAAGAGGAGTTGCTGAAGGCTTACCACGACAGCCCCTGGGCTGGACACCGTGGAATGTGGGCCATGTTCGAGAAACTAAAGGGGAAGTACTGGTGACCGGGACTGTACCGGGACGTGCATCAGTTCGTGACAACTTGTGAGAGCTGTCAGATACACTCCGTAGTCCGACATCGGGACGAGCTTCACCCTACATACCCTCCGGCCATCCACTTCAAATGGATGGTAGATTTGGTGACGATGCCGATGGGCGTAGGGCAGATGCGATATCTAGTGTTAGCCCGGGAGGACCTGACGAACCAGGTGGAAGGCCGAGCCCTGCAGAACAAAATGACTGCGGCCGTGTGTCGGTTCCTAATCGAGGACGTGATATGCCACTACTGGTGCGTCGGGAAGATCGTAGTTGACCATGGGGAGTTGGACGCCGAAGAGGCTGAGGAGCTGTTCGACCGGTTAGGGGTCAAGCTCTCGCTCACCACAGCGTACAATCCGGAGGCGAACGGGAAAGTGGAGCGTGGACACGGACCGATCGTCAAAGCGCTAGTCCGGGCATGCGGAGACCAGGTCGGGAACTGGCCACGACTGTTACCCTATGCCTTGTGGGCGGATCGGACAACGCACAGTTCGGTAACCGGGTTCATGCCGTCAGAGCTCATGTTCGGACAGAAGTCGATCATGCCAATGGAACGGACGATCTCCTCTTGGGCGATAGTAGACTGGAGAGACGAGATGAGTCGGGAAGAATTGCTAGCGGCGCGTATATGACAGCTCGAGCGGAGGCCAAAGGACGTGGAACGAGCGGCGGAGAGACTTCGGATGGCGAGGATGAGGAACAAAGCCCGGTTCAACCGAACGCACCGGCTCCGACCAAAGAAAATCGAGGAAGGCGACTGGGTGCTAGTCTACGACAGCAGCCTCGACAACCAACACCGGGCAACACGGAAGTTTGCAAAGCGGTGGTTCGGGCCTTACGTGGTAACGAGCGCCAACGACAACGGGACGCATCACTTGGCGGAACTCGATGGCACGAGGATGGCGATACCGGTAGTAGGGAAGCGGATCAAAGCATTCAAGAAGCGCCACGATGGCGAACCGGATCTAAGAGGCCTAGACAGCGACGACGAACAGTCCGAAACGGAGGACGAACCGATAGACGAAGATATGGAACTCGGGCCGGTTTTTTCCAACCAGAGCACAATTTTGGCGCATACTGGTGGATGTGCGGTTAGGTGGGGGCGGATGTCGTGAAGAAAACCGTCCCTTAGCGCAATCGGTGCATAGAACGCGTGAACCGGCTCTTCACGCGTGCGCGCCCTTAATGTATATAATAGGGATTAAGTACGTAGGTATATCCTGGGTAGTTAGATTCGGTAGGTAGGATGTAAATGAGGGAGACGGCTCCCTTCTTGACGCTATAAAGGAGAGGGGACGCAGGGAGAAGGCATCACGCATTTGAGGAGGACGAAGTGTTGTCGGACCGTAACCGAACACTTCTCCTCTGTCTGTTCTTTATTGCTCTTCCCTGCAGGTTTTCGGGAGGCTCTTGCTGATTCGAGGAACGCCCGTGTGCTTCCGGCAGCACCTCCATCCTCTCCCCTTTCGTGCGTAGAAGAACAGGCATCGACATCTGTTCGCCGGCCTGTTCGGTTGTAACCGCTCGCATGCTCTGTTGTGTATTGGTTATTCATTAATATACAAACTTTCGTGTCTCTCTGTCTCTGTGTCCATTCGTGTTTCCTGCGTTGAAGGGCCGTGTCCCTGTGTTTCTTGCTCATACGTAACCAGTCGTCTCTCTCTTTCTCTTTCCCCTCCTATCACTTGCTCTTTGGTTCAAGACCCCGGTGGTCCCGCCTCGTTTCTCCACGCACGCGCGTAGTAACGTGACAACACGTTCTTGAATCGTTCGATTCATGCGTTCTGTGATTCCGTTCTGCTCCAGACTATATGGTGTCGTATATTCACGTCGAATGCCACGTTCTTGGCAAAATTTGACGAATTCATCAGATTTGAACTCACCTCCATTGTTGGTTTGGAGACACTTCAGTTTCCGACCGGTTTGGTTTTCGACCATTGCGAGCCAATCTGAGAAGATCGAGAACACCCGATCTTTGGTTCTGATGGGGTAAGCCCACACCTTCTGAGTCGAGTCGTCAATGAAATTGACGAAGTACGAGGCACCACCGAGTGACTGATGTGGCATCGGGCCACAGACATCCGAGTGGACCAAATCGAGCGGGCTCGACTCTGTTGGTGCTGATGTCGGGTGTGATGCGGCTACCTGTTTGCTGTATTGGCAATGCTTGCAAAACTGATGGTCCGAGAAGGAGAGTTTCGGGATGTATCCGGCTCTGGATAGTTGCATGATGTCGGCCTTGCTGAGGTGTCCAAGTCGTCCATGTCATAAGGATGAAACAGGGATATCTACCAGAAATAAATCACCCTCTCTGAGTGTGACATACAAAGGGTACAATGAGTGTACCTTTGGTCCTCTAGCAAGCAGGAGGTTCCCTCTGTGGAGTGTCCACCCTCCTGATGAGAAACCAGCACAAATGCCAGCTTCATCAAGTTGTCCGACTGAGATCAGGGGTTGTGAGAGCTCAGGAACGTGTCGGACGTTGTGTAGTACGAGTGTAGAGCCACCCGGAAGGTTGAGCTCTACGGTGCCGATTCCGATGATAGCACAGTGGTGTGAATTTCCGACTCAAACTGAGTCGGAGTGCCGGTCCGAATATTGCCGAAACTGTGATCGGTGAGGTGTCACGTGATACGACGCGCCCGAGTCCAGAAGCCATGTGCTCGATTCCTCAATCGTAAGCAGAACTTCTGAATCGACTGGATTCTCTATGGACAATATGTTCGGGTCGGTCGTCAATATCTCGGCTGAAGAGTCGACGTAGTTGACTTCCTCATGCCGGTTACTCCTCTGATAAGCTCTTTGAGCTTTGTTTGTCTTTGACTTGAGTACCCGACAGTCGGCCTTGATGTGTCCCGGTTTCTTGCAGTAGTTGTAGATTCGGGTTTCCCGGGACTTGATGCGGCTTCGCTGATTTGTGGGCGGTCGGGAAGAACTTCTTCCCCGTTTGTTCGATCGGTCGGTCGAACCTTGTACTACATAGGATTCTTCTGCCGAGTCTTTGGTGAAAGACTTTCTCCGAGCTGCTTCAGTCAGGATTGCACTTGTGACTTCAGAGTACTTGATGGCAGTCGTAGAAGCGTTGCACACAGTTGTAACGAAGGTTTCCCAAGAGGAGGGGAGACTGCTCATGAGTATCATTGCTCTGAGTTCATCCTCGATTGTCGTCCCCTGTGACGAGATTTGGGAGCTCAAACTTTCGTACTCGTTAAGGTGTGCCTGAACCGAATCGGATCAAATACATCTTCGTTGAGGCGACCTTCTTTTCTAGGTTTCCGACAGCTTCTTCCAAAGTTCGAAGGCTGTCGTGCACGATTGCACTGTGAAGTACACTGACTCCGACAAGTGCATCCGGATCGTGGCGTGGACGATTCTGTCCAGCTTCTGCCACTCATTTGCCTTGTATATTTTCTGGAGCAGTTTCATTCTCAATTGGATCAATCTAACCCTTGACTATAAGATAGTCCTGCAAAAATTGAAGTTCGAACCGTCGAACCTCCTTAGACTCATTTCCAATGAGCCGGATGTTGATGCCATCAGATTCGGTTTCGGTTGACGAAGCTCGGTTCGGAGTTGACTACGAACCTTGTTGGAGTGTAGCCGGTCGGCTCACCCAATATCGTTCTAGTCGGATTTGAACCCGAGTCGGTTCGGCTTCGGATATATGTATTGTTGAACTTGCTCGAATTGACTCCGGTAACTTGAGGGACAGAACCGACTGGTTTTCCCGAATGTTGCCGAGTCGGAGTGAGCACGGTTCGCTTCCGAATATATATGCCAAATACCGATTATTGAAACCGATTGTCTGGACCGATTCTGCTTCGGGTGACTGCAGCGATGAGAGAGACAGATCCAATTGATCCTCCCGAATGTCGATCAGCCGGATGAAGCACGAATTGGGGTTGTTTGTCTTGAGACCGATCTGCAGCGAGTGGTTACAACAGGCGGCGAGCAGCGTTCGATGACCTGTTCGGATGCCGTTTAACCGAGTGGAGCACGATCGTGTCAATGTTGCACAAGGGAATTTCACCTCGAGTGGTTACGATCACAAGGAACAGAGTACAGCCGGCTGGCTTACTCCAAGCGAAGATGATCTAACGCAATGAGATGCAAGCCTCGTTTTTCTTCTTCTTCTCTCTTCTCTGTTTCTTCAAAAACAAAGCAAAAAAAACAGAATGTTGTGATCCAAAGATTCGAATGGCGGCCGACAGCGGGATGAAGGACATCCAAGCTCTGATACCAAATGTAGGGAATGAACAAAGCCGTCAGTGCTGAAGAGATCACATAGTATGAATCTGTGAGGAAGAAGTACCTGCGTATGAGAGAAGCAAGAACAAAATACGAGCAGGGAGAGAGAGAGAGAGAGAGAGGCACAAAGCATATATCTATATTCATAAAAGGGCAACAGTTACAACAATGAACAACCAACCTTTACAAAAGGTTACAAAGTCACTTTATATAGTGACTCACATAGGGCAACTACCCTTTATGTTATTTACAGAAATAGCATGAACTTGGGCTGTCTAAGAGAATAGTGTGAATACGTCCATTATACATTTGTATTCGACAACCGTCTCCTAGGCCGACTTGGATTTCTCTATAGTCTTTTGGCATGGGGTTTGGAAGTGTTTGGGGAGCTGCCAATAAGTTCTTGCGAAATATTGATGAGGGAGCGTTTTGGGCATACTTATGCACCTCTCCTTTCCAAAAGGCATTCAACCTTTTGTGACTTGGTGTAAATCTTTCTTATGTGTTCGTGTGTCTCCTGATGAGGGAGCATTCGGGCTTTGCTTATGCACCTCTCCTTTCACAAAGGAATTTTCACTTTTGTGTATTGTATGTAAGGCTTTTCCTTGAGTGTTCGTTCATGTGTCTTGTCACAATGGAGCGTTTCGGTCTTGCCTATGCATCTCTCCTTTCACAAAGGCATTTGAACTTTTGTGCCTTGTGTGTGTAAGCCTTCCTCTTGCATGTTCGTTCGTATTGTGACTAGGGGTTAATTTGGGCTTGCCCATGCAGCTCTCCTTTTCACGAACACGTTCGAATATTCGTGCCTTGTGTGTGTAAGCCTTCCTCTTGTGTGCTCGTTCGGCTTGTGGCTATCTTTTCCTTCCTATCCATAACCCCAACGGTTCCACATGACAATCCACACACAGTGACAGATTTTCGCGACAACAAATCGGCTGAAGAAGCCAAAAATCGGATCAACTAGAGGATCGGCTAAGGAAGCCGATAGGAAGTTAGTGTTGAAGACAAAGGCCGTCAATGCGGAAGATCAAATAGCATTCGATTCGTGTTGAGTACCTGCGTATGACAGTTTGCAAGATCGTGCACAGAGACAGAGAGAGAGAGAGAGAGAGAGAGAGAGAGAGGCACAAAATGACTTTCTATTCAATAGAAAAGAATAATACAACCCAACCTTACAACAAGGTTACTAGGTCACTTTATATAGTGACGACTTAGGGCAACTACCATTTATGCTAATTACACAAATGGCCCAAACTTGAGCTATACAAAGGGATAGTGTGAATACGTCCATTATACACTTGTATTCGACACTCCCCCGTAATGGGCGTATACATGGGTTATCTAAGATTACAGGTATAAACCTAGGTTCTCGGACATATCAGTTTTGTTCGAGTCGGCAGGGTCCGAAGGCAGAAGACCAGACTGGTCAGGTCGGAAGAGTTGAAGCCGATCATTAAGGAACTGATGTCGGTTGTCTGAAACCATCCTGCGCTGTGTCCGGCTCTAACCGGACTGGTTTGTCGTTACGCCCATCTGATGCCGAAGGGACCGAAAGCGGTCTGCCGAAAGACACTTGGTCATTCCATCTGCGACATTATCGGTTGTGGATATTTTCTCTAGACCGATTTTCCCTGAAATGACGTAGTCCCGAACGAAGTGATATCGAACGTCGATATGTTTGGAGGCGTTGTGGTGAACCGGATTTCTCGACAAGGCAACAACACCTTGACTGTCGCTATAGACAACTGGGGCCGAGTCATGGTCGACTTGTCGGAACGTGTGCGCCAGCCGGCCGAGCCACAAAGCTTCTTTTGCAGCATCGGACGCAGCTACATATTCTGCTTCGGTCGTTGAGGTCGCTGTGCACTCCTGAAGTTTCGACTTCCACGAAATTGCTCCATTGCCGAATTTGAAGCAGTATCCAGTTGTTGATTTCCGACTGTCTATGCAGCCGGCGAAGTCCGAGTCGGTGTAACCGACTACGCCTGAGGTTGAGTTCGGGCCGAAAAGAATGCCGTGGTCTTTTGTGCCAGCCAGATATTTGAACACATGCTTGACTGCGTTCCAATGCGATCGGCCAGGATTGTGCATAAATCTGCTAACGACTCCTACGGCATGAGAAATATCAGGCCGTGTCGCGACCATCAGGTACATAAGGGAGCCGACTGCCGGTGCATACGGTACCGACTTCATATCTTCCCCCTCCGGACCGGATGTCGGGCAGTCTCGCTGAGAGAGCCGAAGATTCATGGGGAGCGGGGTTGAAGCAGATTTGGCTGATTGCATGTTGAAGCGTTCCAAGACACGTCCGATATAGTCGGTCTGAGACAAAAAAAGATGTCGTTTATCGCGATGCCGACTAATCTTCATGCCAAGTATGTGTCGTGCCGGACCGAGGTCCTTCATGGCAAACTTCAACCGCAATTGCCGAATGAGATCGGCAAGTTCGCCCGCGTGGCGTCCAGAAATTAGCATGTCGTCGACGTAAATGATGAGGAAGATGGGTGATCCATCTTGAGCTGTGTTGGTAAAAAGACAATGGTCCTCATCGCTTTTTGAGAAGCCGATCGATTGGATGAAGTCGTCGAACTTCTTGTACCATTGTCGCGGTGCCTGTTTGAGGCCGTATAGACTCTTCCTGAGTCGGCAGACTAGATGTTCTTGGCCAGTTGCCACGAAGCCTTTTGGCTGCTCCATATAAATTTCCTCGTCAAGATCACCATGGAGGAAGGCTGTTTTGACATCTAGCTGAATCAGCTCCAAGTTGTCGGCTGCCACTACGCCGAGTAGAAAACGAAGGGTTGTCATTTTCACCACTGGTGAAAAAATCTCGTCGAAGTCGACGCCATATTCTTGTCGGAAGCCCTTCGCAACTAATCTGGACTTGTACTTTGGGGTGGTCGAATCAGACGTCTCTTTTAGTCGATAAACCCACTTGCAAGGAAGAGCACGTCGATTCTTAGGTAATTCGACCAGATCCCAAGTCTTGTTTGCCCGAATGGAGTGCATTTCCGACTCCATCGCCAGATGCCAGGTGGCTGAATCGACAGATGTCGATGCTTCTTCGTAAGACCTCGGTTCGCCGGCGTCGGTGAAGAAAATTCCAGGAGAATACCTCTCCGGAGGTTGCGACAGTCTCTCGGATCGTCGAGGTATGATTGGACTGGTCGTATCGGGTATCGAGGTCGGATGGTCCGAAAGCGAATTATTCTGCTGTGCCGAGTCAGAGTTGTCCGAGTCGGTAGTGTAAGGTTCAGCTACCCGTGAAGCTGACCGTGTGTTAAGAGCGGGGCCTTCTTGAAGGGTCGGCACATCGGAAAATGTTACCCTTCGGACTTCGATCGGTTTTTCGACTGATGGGTTCATAGCCGACTCGTTGAACACAACGTCCGAACTTCGAACGATTTGTCTGCGTTCGGGGTCCCAGAGTCGGTATCCCATTTCGCCGTCTGATCCATATCCAAGGAAAATGCATTTCCTGGACCGAGGTGCAAGTTTTCGGCGATCATCTTTCGGAATAAGGGCGTACGCCTCGCATCTGAAGATCCTCAGCTTGTCGTAATTCGGCTTACTGCCGATCCATAGTTCCTGAGGAATTTGAAGTCCTAGAGGTCTGCTTGGCGACATATTGATTATGTGTACTGCCGTGAGTAGAGCCTCTACCCAGAAGCCATCCGACAGTCCGGAGTGTTGGAGCATGGAAACTATCCGTTCTTGGATTGTCCGATTCATGCGTTCTGCAATCCCGTTTTGCTCCGGACTGTGTGGTGCCGTAAATTCACGTCGGATGCCGCGTTGTCGGCAGAATTTGACGAATTCTTCTGATTTGAACTCTCCCCCATTGTCGGTCCGAAGGCATTTCAGTTTTCGGTCAGTTTGATTTTCTACCATAGCGAGCCAATCGGAGAAGATCGAGAAGACACGATCTTTGGTGCGAATTGGATAAGCCCACACCTTTCGAGTCGAATCGTCAATAAAACTGACGAAGTAAGAGGCACCGCCGAGAGACTGATGCGGCATTGGGCCACAGACGTCCGAGTGGACTAAATCGAGAGGTCTCGTTTCTCTTGGTGCTGATGTCGGGTGTGATGCGGCTGCTTGTTTGCCATACTGGCAATGTTCGCAGAATTGATGGTCCGAGAAGGAGAGTTTAGGGATGTATCCGGCTCTAGATAGGTGCGTAATGCCGGCCTTGCTGAGGTGTCCTAATCTTCTGTGCCATAGTGATGACACAGGAATATCCACCAAAAACAGGTTACCCTCTCTGAGCGTAACATGTAACGGATACAGTGAGTGTATCTTGGGTCCTCTAGCAAGCAGGAGGTTCCCCCTATGGAGTGTCCACCCTCCCGAAGAAAAACCGGCACGAATGTCGTCTTCATCTAGTTGTCCGACTGAGATCAATGGCCTTGAGAGCTCGGGTACATGTCGGACATTGTGAAGTACAAGTGTAGAGCCACCTGCAAGGTTGAGCTCTACTGTGCCGATTCCAATGATGTCACAGTGTTGCGAGTTGCCGACTCGAACTGAGTCGGAGTGACGGATCGTATATTGCCGAAATTGGGATCGATGAGGAGTCACGTGAAATGACGCGCCCGAATCTAAGAGCCATGTGCTCGATTCTTCAGTCGTGAGCAGAACTTCTGATCCGACTGGATTTTCGATTGATAGTATATTCGGGTCGTTTGGTAGCACATAAGCGGAGAAGCTGACGTAATTGATCTCCTCATGCCGGCCACTCTTCTTGTCTGATTTCTGAGACTTGTCGTTCTTGTTCTTGAGTGCGCGGCAGTCGGCTTTGATGTGTCCGGGTTTCTTGCAATAGTTGCAGATTCGATTATCCCGTGACTGGCTCCGTCTTCGCTGATTGTTCGGCTGCCGTGAGGAATCTCTTCCTCGTATGTTCGATCGGTCTGTCGAACCTTGTACTACGTAAGCGTCGTCTGTTGAGTCTTTGGCGAAAGACTTTCTCCGAGCTGCTTCGGTCAGGATTGCGCTCGTGACTTCGGAGTATTTAACAGCCGTGGTTGACGCGTTGCACACGGTTGTGACGAAAGTTTCCCATGATGAGGGAAGGCTGCTCATGAGTATCATTGCTCTGAGTTCATCCTCGATTGCCGTCCCCTGAGATGAGATTTGGGAGCTTATACTTTCGTACTCATTGAGATGTGCTTGAACCGAATCGGATTCTTTCATCCGCAAGTTGTAGAGGCGCCGGATCAGAAACATCTTCGTTGCGGCGACCTTCTTTTCGTAAGTGTCCGACAGTGTTTTCCACAGTTCGAATGCTGTCGTACACGATTGCACCGTAAAGTATACCGATTCCGATAGGTGCATCCGAATCGTGGCGCGGACGATTCTGTCCAGCTTCTGCCACTCAATTGGTTTGTATCCTTCTGGAGGTTCTTCATTTTCGATGGGATCGATTTGCCCCTTGACTATGAGATAGTCCTGCATTTGCTCTTTCCAGAAGTTGAAGTTCAATCCATCGAACTTTCGTAGACTCATTTCTGACGAGCCGGATGTTGATGCCATCAAATTTGGTTTCGGTTGACGAAGCTCGGTTCGGAGTTGACTACGAACCTTGTTGGAGTGCAGCCGGTTGGCTCACCCGATATCGTTCTAGTCGGATTTGAACCCGAGTCGGTTTGGCTTCGGATATATGTATTGTTGAACTTGCTCGAATTGACTCCGGTAACTTGAGGGACAGAACCGACTGGTCTTCCCGAATGTTGCCGAGTCGGAGTGAGCCCGGTTCGCTTCCGAATATATATGCCAAATACCGATTATTGAAACCGATTGTCTGGACCGATTCTGCTTCGGGTGACTGCAGCGACGAGAGAGACGGATCCAACTGATCCTCCCGAATGTCGATCAGCCGGATGAAGCACGAATTCGGGTTGTTGTCTTGAGACCGATCTGCACCGAGTGGTTACAATGAGCGGCGAGCAGCGTTTGATGACCTCTTCGGATGCCGTTTAACCGAGTGGAGCACGATCGTGTCAATGTTGCACAAGGGGATTTCACCTCGAGCGGTTACGATCACAAGGAACAGAGTACAACCGGCTGGCTTACTCCAAGCGAAGATGATCTAACGCGATGAGATGCAAGCCTCGTTTTTTTCTTCTTCTTCTCTCTTCTTCGAATGACGCAAGAAACCGAATGCTGTGCAGGCTGAGACGACGGCCGACAGCGGGTTGAAGGACCGAATACTGTGCAGGCTCTGATACCAGATGTTGAAGACAAAGGCCGTCAATGCGGAAGATCAAATAGCATTCGATTCGTGTTGAGTACCTGCGTATGACAGTTTGCAAGATCGTGCACAGAGAGAGAGAGAGAGAGAGAGAGAGAGAGAGAGGCACAAAATGACTTTCTATTCAATAGAAAAGAATAATACAACCCAACCTTACAACAAGGTTACTAGGTCACTTTATATAGTGACGACTTAGGGCAACTACCATTTATGCTAATTACACAAATGGCCCAAACTTGAGCTATACAAAGGGATAGTGTGAATACGTCCATTATACACTTGTATTCGACAGTTAGGGCATATATTCCTATTCTTAGTAATAGGATTATTATAAGCAGTTAGTGTCAGAGGCTCATTGAAAATCATTGAATTACTTGTCAATACTTGAGTCAACTCATTGTTAGAGGGCTTGTATAAGAAGTGCTCTATGAACACATTGTATGTACAAAGTGTTATTATTTTGAATTGACTTTTGTTGTTTGCACTCTTTGTCTCTGTCTCTCTTTTTAAATCTCTATCTTTGTGGTAACCTAACTGTTTGCCATATTGTGTTGTCTGTTGGCCGGTCAGAGAAGGCAAATGGGAAAGCAAGGTCGGATCGGATAAATATAGAAATAGGAATAGAATTATTAGGAGGGACGGATCCGGTAGTTGTAACCGATCCGGATCCGAACCGATTCGGTTTCGGTTAACGGTTGCCTACCGAGCACCGATTGTAATCTGGCCGGATGCCTATAAAAGGATCCGATGTTTTGTAATGAAAGCGCGAAGAATTAATATAGTTTTGCTTATGCTGATTAATCTTGTCTTCGTCTGTGCTTAAGTGTAATTATCATACGCGTGTATTAACATCCTATCCCTACCACCCCTTGGAGAAGTGTCGGATAGACACCTGTGTTGCGGCTAGTCCAGCCATACATACAACACTATTTTGGCGACCACGATTCCTGCAGAGTGCAGAGGACAACCGGGGGATGGATGTCTAGACAAAATAACGACCACATCACCGAAAGAGGGAGACGCCACGCCGAACGGCAGCGACGACGGGAAGCCTTGCAGCAAGCCGTCGACGAGATCCGGAGCGATCGGTCATTCTCAACAACGCTTCGGCAAATCGCAGAAAACGCACTGCAGTTCCAAGTTCTACAAGCTTCCGACGAAGGCAGTAGCATAACCAGCCTCCAAGAAGCGGAGACACTACTACAGACTCTCGCTGGCGGCGACGGGGACGCCGCGGCATTTGCAACATTAGAGGCGGATTCGGATAGCGGGGAAAGCGTGGGATCCCGCTATAAAAGCAGACACGGGAACAACCCCTTTGAGTCGGATCACTCAGCAACATCGGAGCCAGAGGAGGAACTAACTCTGGAGTTCGGTGACCGGCAATCGCCGAGGAGGGAGGAGCGGATACCAACACCACCCGCGGAGGAACCGCAGGAGCGGATACCAACACCACCTGCGGAGGAACCGCAGGAGCGGAGACCGACATCGGAGGAACCAGCGCAGGAGAATCAGTGGGACGACACGATGCCGTATCCGTACCCAAAGTATCGGGATGAGCCCGACGGAGAGGCACATGTGTATGCATTCCTGCGAACATGGGAAGCCAACCACGTGTCCCAGAGACTGACGGAGGCCGAGGCCGACCGATCCAAAGTCGCCGAATTCGGCATGACATTAGAAGGACCGGCGGCCCGGTGGCACGACAAGCACTTACCAGGCAGCTTCGCCACGTTCGAGGCATTGAAAACCCAGTTTTTACGCTTGTTTCATAGACGAGTGGAACAAAGGGAATTGGTCGGACAATTCTACACCACTCGGCAGGGAGAAAACGAGACGGTCCCACAATTTATCGTTCGTTTCCAGACCTTGCACAGTCAATTAGCAAGAGCACCACCCGAAGAGGAGGCCAAGGCAGTCTTTTTGGCTGCGTTAAAAGACCCACTTCGAGCGATGTGTGGAATCATCGATTTCAGCACCAGCACAATGGACCAAGTCATTGATCGGGTCCTGGAAATGGACACCACGAGCCCCTTCTTGCCGATGGGGGCGTTACACCAGGCGCTTCCGAAGGAGGAGGATCTCCGGTTCCGACAAGCCCTACAATGCACAACATGCCTAAATTCGGGGCACTCGACCGTCGACTGCACCCTGCGTGCACAGTGCATGATATGCAATTCTCGCGCCCACACAACGAACCAATGCGAGTATAACCTGTTAACTCGACAAGCGGCACCGGTCCGACACATTGAACCGCGCAATCGGGACCCGGAAGAGGATCGATTCCGGAGGGACGACCGCTACCGACGAGAGCGCGGCGACAGATACCCCGATAGAAGACGCGACAGCTATGACCGAGAGGAGAACCGAAGGGATAGCTACCCCCGGGACCGGTACGACCGAGAGGAGAACCGAAGGGATAGCTACCCCCGGGACCGGTACGACCGAGAGGAGAACCGAAGGGATAGCCACCCCCGGGACCGGTACGACCGAGACGAATCCCCGGAATACGAGCGACGAAGAGAAGAAAGGCGGCCAGGAAACCGGAATTTCCAACGGAACCAAAGGCGTGGATTCTTCCGTAGAGAGGAGCGTCGGGAGGCAACAAAGAATGACAAACCAGTAGCGGCACCGGAGAACCGAAAAACCGAGGACAACCGCCGGGGAATGCCCCTTTCCCAAACATGGGAAAAAGGAGAATCCAGCAACACGCACAGGGTGTATTGTTATTACTGCCGAAAAGAAGGGCATTACAGTAATCAATGCCCAAGCAAAACAGCCGACAAGCAGCCAGCAGTCAACATGGTGACAGCCGACGTACAGCAGGTTACCACGCGGTCGAAGGGGAAGGCCGCCGAATGGGAAGCCCAGGAAGCAATCAGAAAACAAGCGGCACAATGGATCAAAGAAGCCAACGAACAAGGTGCGGCGGAAGTAAGAAACCAAAATATGCCAAGGGAGGAGGAAATCGTACAGCCAGGAGAAAACCCGACATGGCAAGCACTACAAGATTGTCAGATCGTGCTGCCGTTGGCACGGTTACTGCAGTTGGTGCCGCGGTTCACAGCAGACTTACAAGCCGCAGTGAGCAAACCGACGCCGACGCCAGCACCGGCATTTTTCTCCAACCCGGAGGAAGGCCCAGCGGTGGTTGATACCAGTAGCCCAGCAATCACGACAATCGTCAAAGGAAAGGAGATTCCAGGAACAATTATTGACGGAGGCTCCGGGGTGAACGTCATTAGTCGACAGACATGCGACGACCTAGGCATCCAGGAGTGGGAACCATGCCCCTTCTGGTTACGCATGGCGGACACAAGCTCAGTCCGACCAACTGGTCTTATCCGGGACTTGGAAGTAACAATAGGAGGCCACGTATTCCGAATATCGGCCGTGGTACTAGAGCTGAATGTACAAGGCGCATATCCCCTACTGTTAGGACGACCATGGCTGCGAACGGCGCATATCAAGCAAAACTGGCAAAAGAATATGATCACGTTCCGACGAGGCAAAACAAAGGTACGGGTAGCCACGCAACCACGGGTGCTCACTAGCAAGGAGGCAACCCCTTTATATGCCGAAAGCATCAACATGTTGGAGGGCTTACCGGATGAGGAAGTTGATCGGTACCTCGAGGAACACCCACAGATCGTTCCACTTTTTGAGGTGGATATCACGGCAGCAGTAGAGCCGTACATCACAATGCCGGACGAGCCGGACAAAGTGGCGATCCGGGAACTACGCCAAGCACAGGAAGCCCTAGAAAGAGAAATGACGATATCCCAAAGGGTGAAAGCATCCCAGCTGGAAGAGGTGGACCTCGGCACAACAGAACAACCCCGACCGGTAAAAGTCGCGAAGGAATTGCCGAAGGAGGAAAAACAGGCAATGGTAGCACTGTTAACGGATTTCAAGGACGTGTTCGCATGGTCATACGAAGACATGCGAGGGTTGGACCCCCAGCTCTACCAGCACCAAATTCATCTAAGTACTGACGCGAAGCCCATCGCTCAACGTCGGTACCGGATGAATCCAAACTATGCGGCAAAGGTGAAGGAGGAAATTGACAAGCTTCTCCGGGTCGGATTTATCCGACCAGTCAAGCAGGCAACCTGGCTAAGCCCGATAGTGGTGGTCCCGAAAAAGAACGGCAAAATCCGGGTATGTGTGGACTACAGGAAACTAAATGCCGCGACAGTGACCGACGCTTTTCCACTACCATTCACGGACGGAGTGCTAGATGCGGTGGCCGGCCACGAAGTTTACAGCTTCCTGGACGGATTCAGCGGCTACAACCAAATCCGAATGAACCCGGCCGACCAAGAAAAAACAGCGTTCGTGACGGAATGGGGAGTGTTCGTCGCGGTCGTGATGATGTTCGGATTAAAGACAGCCCCTGCAACATTTCAAAGGATAATTATGGAAATCTTCGGTGATTTTATTCCCGGTTTTATGCAGGTCTTCCTAGACGATTTCGCCGTCTACAGCCGACACGGAGAGCATTTCGATCACCTACGACTATGCTTAGAAAAGTGCCGCGAGTACCGATTAAGTCTGAACCCGGCGAAGTGCGTCTTTGGAGTCGCCAGCGGCAATTTGTTAGGCCACGTGGTGAGTCGAGAAGGAATCGCGGTAGATCCGGATAAGGTAAAAGCAATTCTCGACGCACCGGCACCGAATAGCGCAAAAGCTTTAAGCCGATTCCTTGGTCAAATAAGGTGGCATAGTCGGATGGTACGGCACCTTGCCGACTTTGCGACACCATTGCACGCTGCTGTACATAGAGTACCTTTCCAATGGACAGAAATGGAGGAGGCAGCCTACCAAGCGTTGAAGGTCATGCTGTCACAAGCCCCGGTGGTGCAGCCGCCGGACTGGAGTAAAAGCTTTCACGTCTTCGTCGACGCGTCGGACGTAGCAATCGGCAGTGTTTTGATGCAACTCACGGAACCGAAATGGTATCGGCCGGTGTACTACGCAAGCAGGAAACTCTCGAAAGCCGAACGGAACTACTCTACAACGGAACGAGAGGCATTAGGAATGGTGTACAGCGTCACAAAGTACAGGCACTATCTGCTCGGACGAAAGTTCTCCTTCCACGTTGACCACTCGGCACTACTCTACCTAGTCTCAAAGGCAGCCCTGACAGGAAAACTCGCACGGTGGACGCTGCTATTACAGGAATTCGAATTCGACATTTTCCACCGACCCGGGGTGCAGCATGCGGTAGCAGACTACCTGAGCAGACTAGAATCCGGAGAATCAGGGGACGGCGTACAGGACGAATTTCCCGACGCCGAGCTGTTTAAAGTCACGACGGCACCGGCAACGGAGACCACAGTAGCGGACGAAGACAAATGGTTAACCGAAATGCATCAGTTCCTGAGCACCGGAGTTCCCCCGGAAAACCTGGACCGGGACGAACGGAAAAGGATGGCAGTACGGAGCAGACATTTCTGCTTGGTAGGAGACACCCTCTATCATAAGGGGGCAGATGGCGTATGGAGGCGAGCAGTGCGGAGCGATGAAAAGGAGCTGATCCTGAGGGAAGCCCACTGTGGAATTGCAGGCGGGCATTATGCCGGTGAAACAACAGCCCGGAAGATATGGCAGAGCGGACTATGGTGGCCGACTACCATGAGAGATGCCGTTAAGTATAGCAGGGAATGCGACCTGTGTCAACGACTGGGCCAACCCACGGAGCAGGCCCGGATGCCACATCACCCGGTCTTGCCATTAGAACCATTCCAAAAGTGGGGCTTGGACTTTGTGGGTCCCTTTAAGCCACCGGCAATGCGGACCGGAAATCGGTATATAATAGTGGCTACCGACTACTGCACCAAATGGGTAGAAGCAAAGGCACTACGGGACAACACGGCGGCATCCACGGCCAAATTTTTATATGAATGCATATGGTGTCGGTACGGATGCCCGATTGAGCTGATCAGTGACCAAGGAGGACATTTCCTCGGGCAGGTGGTGGAAAGTTTGACGTCATTCTATGCGGTAGTACACAAACGAAGCACTCCCTACTACCCTCAAGCCAACGGATTAGCGGAATCAACAAACAAAACGCTACAGAACATCCTTAGAAAAATCGTCAATGAGAACCGGACCGACTGGGACACGAAGTTGCAGAGCGTGCTGTGGGCGTACCGAACGGCGTACAAGACTAGCATCCGGACGACCCCGTTCCGACTGGCATTCGGCTTGGAAGCAGTCATGCCAGTAGAATTCCAAATTCCTAGCTTAAGAATACAGGTTAAGGAGCGGTTAAGCGAGAAGGAATCCGAACGAATCCGGCTGAAGATGCTGTTAGAACTGGAAGAAAATCGAATAGCCAGCCTGCTACAGCTAGAACTAGAGCAAAGGAGGAGGAAAGCCTTTGTAGACCGACACCGGCGCGGTAACGAAAAGGAATTCGAAGTCGGGAAACCAGTATTGCTGTTCCAGACACGGATGGGGAACATGCCGGGGAAATTGCGATTTCGGTGGACCGGACCATTCTGGATCACAAAGGAGTACAATGGGTCTTACCAGCTCGGGACGTTGTCAGGAGAAGTTGTGGGTAAATGGGCAAATGGGTTTCGCCTAAAACCGTATAAAGGGCACATGCCAGCTAACCCCTTCAAGCAAAACCCGGAAAACCCGAATTGCGAGGAACCGACACCGACGCGTAACAACGACGAGGAACTGACAACAGTGCACACCGACCCGAACATATCGGGGGGAACCGAACAATGATGAGGCACAGATTTTAAAAAAAAAAAAAAAAAAAAAAAAAAAAAAAAAAAAAAAAAAAAAAAAAATGATGACGTGGTGCTACGGTTAGAAATCAATGTAATGAAGGAAGTAGTTACAACCGTCACACGGGTGCACGAGCTATTTAAAGCGCAGAACGTGGGAGGCCGGTGTACAAGATTTAACACGCGCGGCAATCAAGGAGTCATAATGACAGACACATAGGAGATTCGACACGCGCCAAAGAAGCGCAGGCATGACACGCGGCAGCAAAGGACAGACATGCTATTCATGACAGAGCATGCGCAGGCGCCATAAATAGGACATACTATTCGAGGCAGAGGACGTGCAGACGCCGAAATTAAAAAGTAAGATGCTAATTATGGCAGAAGATACGCACGCGCGAAACACAGGAAAAGGCGGCTCGAGGGAAACGCCACTATATAAAGGAAGAACCGGGGAAGGGTTCACTTTTTACGAATTTTCCCACAAGCAAACGCAGGCTCATAACAGCAAGATCCGACGCGCAGAACACCTACACCCCGACCTCAGACCACAGGCAGCAGCAAACGAAGAAGAAGCGATGGCACTGTCGGACGGAGCGCGACAATGGCTGACGGAGAACGGATTAGGAGGGCTGCTGCGGGTCGCTGATGCTCCACCACACAAGGAACCAGAGCAGGCGGCAACAGCGGTAGACTTAGCAGAGGTCACTGAAGGAGCGGTACAAGCGCTCACAGGGATTTCGGAGGGAGGACTTCAAACAATAGAGCTACCCTCGAGCCAAATATTCTTCGAGTATTTCGGCGAATATTCCCTCAGCAGCAAGGCGTATCGCACACAGGGCGGAGAGAACCTGCTGTTCGGAGAGGTGGCCCGCGCCCTGATGGAGTATGGGTTCGTGAACCCTCGTCCGGCAGCCATAGCCAAATACCGAGCAGCGATCGTCGCCGCGACATTCGAAGGCCTGCAGGTGGACTGGCTCCACTTCATCACCGAAGGACTGCAAGAGGCGATCAAGCACTTGGTGGAAGGGAAGAAGCCATGGTCCGGAATATCCCAATGGTTAACAGTGTTGGTCCCACCGGTGTCCCCCATCAAGCACAAGCAAAGAAGTCGGCAGGAGACTACCCCGAAGCAAACCATGAAACGCCGACGAATCCTAGAGAAACACACTCCAGGATGGACACAGGAAGAAGAACAGCCGCGGAAAGAAGGCTCATCTCGACAACCGCGGGAAGAAGACTCCTCCCGACAGCAACGGGAGGAAGGCCCATCACGACAGCCACAGAAACAGCAACAGCAACCGACCACGAAGAAGAAAAAAGCGGAGAAAGGCAAGGAGAAGCTGGCGAAGAAAACCAGCAAGAGACAAACCGACACCGAACCAGTAACGCTCGAATCGGAACCGGTACCAGTAAAGGAACCGATAGTCGCAGCGACGGAGGACGCCGAAACAGAGGAAGAGTCATCCGAACCGATGTTAATACTACCACCCAGGCAAGGGAAGGAGAAACGGGCGACAAGACCGACCCCAACAGCGGTCGGAACTCAACAACGGGCGGAAGAACCAGTAACCGGAACAGAAGCGACACAGGATGAAGGTTCGTCTGCACCAAAGACGGCAGTACCGGAACCGACGGCGGCGGAGTTCGAAGAACAAAGAAAGGAACAAGCGCCGGAAAAAGAGAAGAGGCCGGAGAAACAGCCGGAAAAACAGCCGGAGCTAGGCACGCCTGCTGACACCAACGAAGGCAGAACAAAGGCACAATGGCTAAGGTGGTTGTCAGGGCAGTTGTCGGGAGTAGCAGACCAGATGGAGAAAGAGGAGGAGCAAAGAGAAGAAGTGACTAGGACGATGACTAAGGATATGGTCATGCTCCGGGCACAATTACATGAGCTGCAAGAAGAGATAGCACAGGCAAAAGAAGGCAGCCGACAAGCACAAGAGGGCACCGAGCCGGTCGGGACATCAGAAAAGCAAGCCGAACCACAAACGGAGAAGGCCTTGCAAACCGGCCCTGAGACCGAGAAGTTAATAGCAACTTTGAAAGAAGAATTACAGGCTCAGGAGGCATTGAGAGATAACGAAAGAGAACAGCGGAAGTTGGTAGAAGACGACAGACGGCGAATGGAGGAAGGCCTTCGCCGAAGCAAAGCCACCAATGACCGACTACAAGAAGAAAACGGGACACTGCAAAAGGAAAAAGATAGGCTGCGCCGACGAATGGAGTAGGAAATTGAGCGGTTGCGAGAGGAACTCCGACAACAAAAGGACCGGGATGATCGGTTGCGAGATCAGGCGAACCGACGCCTAAAACAGAAGACGGAGGAATTCGACCGACTATGTAAGGATTATAAACAGGCCACGTCGGACATTAAGAATCAGGCAGCAACGTACGACCGACAGATGGAGAAGCTGAAAGAGCAGCTCAAGGAAACCCGCTTGGAATTGTCCAAAGCAAGGGAGGAAGTATCGGCGGAGAAGACCTTGACGTCGGAACAAAGAAAGGAGATGGAAGTACTTCGGCAGAAAGTAGGGGAACTGACAAAGAGCCGGAACGAGGAAAAAGTGAAGTTGACTTTCGAAATCAACAAATGGCGGAGTACCTGTGACAAGCAGAAAGTCGACTCTGAAGCTCAAGCTCAGTTAATGGCCGACATCATCAAACGGATAAGGAAGGAAAAACAAGCAGCTTCGGAACAGGCTAAAGCAGGGGTTGACCGAATTAAGTTCATCATGTCAAGCTGGAGTACCCGAGCTCAGGCCAGCATAAATGAAAGCACGGAGAAACTCTGGAAGGAATGGGCACAACAGGCAGCTGAACTGCAGATACTCCGAGCTGATGCAGAAAATCGGAAGAAAAACGGAGATGGGTTCTATAAAATGGACGAAGAAAGTATCGTCAACATCCGGGAAGAACTGTCGGAGGATTTCTATGCTCTAGCAGAAGAACATCTCAAGGAAATCCGAGGGTTAGTAGAGAGGTTGGATGACGGACAGCTCGAAACCCAACTAGAATTGGAAGGGTACGAGAAGGACCGACTGCGACAGGAAGCCGAGGGACACACAACGCCGATCTCCATTAGTGAGGGCGAGCGACCGGCTGAAGAGGACCCAACCAACAATGTACCCGAGGAAGAACTTCCGGAGCAAGAGCAGGTTGATGCCGGGGATGATGCAGAGTGGAGACAGAGAAGTACCGAATCCGGGGAGGAAAGGACACAACCAGTGGAAACCGGAGAGAGCGATACCGGGAACGGAACGGAGGTGGAGCAGGACAGACCCGGACAGGATACAGAAGAAACACTGGTACCACCGGTACAAGCAGAGTCGGAGCAGCAAGATGCGAAAAGGCAGTCAATCCAATCGGACGTCGGAGACGGCACAGGCAAAACAACACTTGAAACCTCGGAGCGGAGTTTGCCTGATAATTTGAAGGAAGACTGAAGCCGGCTGTGGGTTCGAAGTGCAATGCACTTTCCCACGGGCGTGCCATGTGTTGGCCAGTCAGAGAAGGCAAATGGGAAAGCAAGGTCGGATCGGATAAATATAGAAATAGGAATAGAATTATTAGGAGGGACGGATCCGGTAGTTGTAACCGATCCGGATCCGAACCGATTCGGTTTCGGTTAACGGTTGCCTACCGAGCACCGATTGTAATCTGGCCGGATGCCTATAAAAGGATCCGATGTTTTGTAATGAAAGCGCGAAGAATTAATATAGTTTTGCTTATGCTGATTAATCTTGTCTTCGTCTGTGCTTAAGTGTAATTATCATACGCGTGTATTAACATCCTATCCCTACCACCCCTTGGAGAAGTGTCGGATAGACACCTGTGTTGCGGCTAGTCCAGCCATACATACAACATTGTCCGGCTTAGCCAGTTGTGTCTATCTACGAGCTTCCACATCTAATTTTTTACATGGTATTAGAGCGTGAAGGTTGAAGATCCTCTATAACCGACAAAGCACACTAGCACAGAGACAAGCTTTGCCTACTGAACAGAAGGAAAAGACAAGAACATGGACAGAGGAATGGGCAACTCCCTTCCGACAGAAAAGCTTGACAGGAGCAACTATGCATCTTGGACATACAAGATTGTTGAGAGATCAAGCTCAACTTAGTTTAGTTAGTTAGTCAACCATGTAATTTCGTAGTTACCTAGATAGAATATAGTTAGAAGTGTTGACTATAACGCCTTAAATAGGACCTTGTACTTAAGTGTTAACTTCGTCTCTCTCTCTCTTCCTCTCAAACACATACACACACATCACTTAATCTTCCGCTTATCAACTAATCACATAATTAGGTACTAATTAACCCTTGCTTAATTACTTCCCTAATTCTTAACATGGTATCAGAGCGTGTGGTTTAGCACATCCACTAAGCCCATCCACCTCTTCATAATTGTGTGTTTGAAACGCCGACGACAAATTCCGGCTATCCACTACTATAGTGCCGCTATGTAGCACGTGTACGTGATCGAAGGAAGAAAAGCAAAATGGAGGACACTACATCAAAATGAATACACAAATGGGTAGCTCGCTCCCTAGTGAAAAGCTAGACCGGAGCAATTATTCATCTTGGGAGTACAAGATGAACCAATACCTTGTCGGCCAAGGGTATTGGAGGTACATTAATGGCGCACTCGAAAACAAGCCTGGCATCACAAACGCCAACTACCCAACGTGGGAGCAAGGAGTGAGTCGGGTAATGTATTGCTTGGCAACATATGTCCACGACCACATGCTTAGCCACATTCAAGACGCCAAGATGCCTAAAGAGGCGTGGGAGAACTTAAAGAAGATGTTCGCCGCCAATACGACCGCCTGCAAGCTTCAACTCCAACAAGAGTTGAATAACATTCGACAAAAAGACATGTCCGTGTCGAACTACACTGCCAAGATCAAGAGAATTTGCAACTCACTTGGCTCCATCAACATAAACATTGACGAAGACGAGATGGTTCAAGTATGCTTGGGTGGCCTCGCACAATGATTCGATCCATTACAGACGACAATCTTGGCGAGAGAAAACCCTCCATTCTTTGACCTCCAATCAATGCTATTGGTCCAAAGGAACCACGTCCGAACCAAAAGCAAGACGTCACAAGGACAAATGTTCTTCTTGAATTCGAACGGTGGCCGAGGACGAGGTCCCGGCGGTAGAAGAGGTCAATTTGACCCATCACATGAAGGGAACTCAAATCTTCACGAAAGCCATCAAGGAACCTTCGGAAGAAGGGGGAGCTTCCACGCCGAACATGGTCGGCAAACGAGGCCCGCAACTTGCAATTATTGCGGCAAAATCGGCCACTATGAGGCGGAGTGTCGGAAAAAGAGAAGTGAGTTGGCTTCAACAAGTCAACAACTCACAAACTACGCCACCAACTCCGAATACGATGCCTACGACGGACTATTTGTAATGAGGCATAGAGTGAACTCTGTGATGGCGTCCGACTCCGCAAGCACCTCCAATTCGGAAGATGTGTGGTTCGTTGATTCCGGCGCCTCACATCACATGACATCCCACAAAGACTGGTTCAATGACTTGCGTACACCAGATCGACCCGGCTACATAGAGACGGGAGACGACACCACACATCCCATTCAACACATCGGCAATGTCCCATTCGGGAAAGAAGGCGAACAAACTTGCATTAAGAATGTCTTGCACGTGCCCACAATAACAAAGAATTTGGTCTCGGTCGGCCAAATCGTGGAGCAAGGCATGCAAGTCCGCTTCAACAATGAAGGTTGTTTTATCGAGAAAGATGGCCGACTCATAGTGAAGGGGCAGAGAGACAGCTGAATGTTTATCATCGATTCAAACGAGGTGAAATCAGCAATGTACGCTAAAAGTTTCAAAACTGAGACAAGCATCGAGTTGTGGCACAACAGAATCGGCCACATAAACCTCCAATGGCTTCGAACTATGCAAACAAAGGGAGTCGTCATCGGACTTCCGACATTCGAGTCGAAACGAGTCTATCGAGTATGCGAAACGTGTCAACTCGGCAAACAACATTGACTCCCATTCCTGAAGGAGAGCCATGCGAGCAAAGGCCTCCTCAACATCATACACTCGGATGTATGGGGACCAGCTCAAACGCCGACGATCGGCGGATGCCGATTCTACATCACCTTCATTGATGACTACTTGCGCTACGCGTGGATCTTCCCGATGAAGAAGAAGAGTGAAGTGTTCTCCCACTTCCAAAAGCTCAAGGGCCAAGTCGAAAAAGAAACCGGTCGGCACATTCGATGCCTACGATCGGATGGAGGAAAGGAGTACTTCTCCGATGAATTCACCTCCTACCTCTAAAGTGAAGGCATTCTGAGAGAACTCTCGTGCCGACACACACCCCAACAAAATGGAGTAGCCGAAAGGAAGAATTGGCAAATACTCGAGGTAGCACGGGCCATGTTACATGAGAAGCACATGCCGAACTTCTATTGGGCCGACGTGGCATCCACAACCGTCTATCTCATGAACCGGTGCACCATCAATGGAGTCCATGAGCTAACTCCCTATGAGCTCCTCGTCAGAAGAAAGCCGATCCTGTCGCACCTCAAGGTGTTCGGAAGCATTGCGAATGTACGCATCCCAAACAAAAGTCGACAGAAGCCTGACACGAAGTCAGATGAATGTATCCTCACAGGATACTCGTCCAAGAAGAAGGCATACAAGTGCCACAACCCTTCTCCCCGAGCAGTTCGGGTAAGTCGAGACGTAGTCTTCGGCGAGTCCGCATCCTGGTATGCACTAGAGACAACTTTGACTTCGACTCCACTTGACCCAGAATCCACCGAACAAGAGGTAGAAAATGAAGATTGCTTCGAACACATGTTCGAAGAAAGTCCGATTACGGCAAGGCCTAGTGGGCCACAAGAGTCCCCACGTGACCCACGCATTTCGCAGCCAAGTACGAACTTGGACAAAGGCAAAGGTAAGATGCCCGAATACGAAGTCGACCACCCCGACGACAATGATTCTCGGATGGATTGGCTCCCTCACTAGACAGTGAGTTTGGTGTACCCATCATGTGTACACCCGGAGTAAAGAAGGCACTCACATCTGCGAGCGAAAAGCTTCGACGCTCTTCTAGAGAGAAGAATCTCGTCACTCGGCTCAGCTATAACGAGTATATGGCCCATCATTAGGCCTTCGCGATGAAGGTAGCGGCCGAACAAGAGCCCAAGAGCTCTACAGAAGTGGCTTGTAACCCACCATAGGTGAAAGCAGTCGGCCAATTTCGCACGACAAGCCTTCATCACAGGCTTGAGGGGGAGGAACCTAAACTGCCACAAAAACGTCGACGCCGGAAGAAACAATACCGGCCATCCAAAGCTGAAGCCGATTCAACCGAATCGAAGATCCGAATGTTAAAAGCCAAAGCGGACATCAGATGCCCTATGCTTGAGCTTGAGGGGGCATGTTGAGAGATCAAGCTCAACTTAGTTTAGTTAGTTAGTCAACCATGTAACTTCTTAGTTACCAAGATAGAATCTAGTTAGAACTGTTGACTATAACGCCTTAAATAGGACCTTGTACTTAAGTGGGTAATTCTAGATCCCCCACTCCCAAGTACATTTAATATAAGACTTACAAGTTTGTACCTATATTCTACTCACACATGTGCACCATTGCACATGAGATCCATTTATACCTCATACAAGGTATTTTTTTAATTTGATGATGATAATGCTAATTTAATATACTTACTCATCCGCCATCTTGTGTTGTTCATAAGTGTTAACTTCCTCTCTCTCTCTCTCTCTCTCTCTCTCTCTCTCTCTCTTCCTCTCTCTCACACACACACATCACTTAATCTTCCGCTAATCAACTAACCACATAATTAGGTACTAATTAACCCTTGCTTAATTACTTCCCTAATTCTTAACAAAGATGCACCAGTAACTGCTCAGACATGGGTATTGGAGTTATGTGGAAGGAGTGAACAATGCAGCACTAGAGTTGACACATAGGGATTTGCCAACATGGGAACAAGCGGGAAGCATAATTCTGTACTACTTCACATCTTGTGTGAACGACTAGCTACTCGGCTACATTTGGGATGCCAAGATGCCAAAAGATGCTTGGGGAAATCTGAAGCAGTTCTTCATTGCAAGCATGATGGCTAGGAAACTGCAGCTCGGACAGGAGTTGAACACCGAACGACGGTCCGCATGAGAGAGAAAATGCCTTCCTTCTTCGAATTGTAGTTGATGCTTTTCGTAGAAGAAACCCACGTGGGTGCGTCAATGAGATGCATGCCAATAACAAAATGTTGTAGGGTGAAAGCATGCGAGTGGAAACAATTAGCTATGTCCTTGACATAGCTAATTAGCTATGCAAAAAGCTACCATTGATAAATAGTCATTTTAGTAAAAAGCCATCATTAATAAATTAAGTATGCAAAAAACTACAATTGAAAATACTAGAGTGTTTTAATTACATATGTAAATGAGTGCCATAAATGTGCAACATAAATTGATGTGTGCACCATAAATGTGTACCATAAATTATATATCGAATTCCTAGGTCCATTATGCATGATCCTTTGCCACATCACGTAGGCCATCTCTAGTTGAGTACTGTGGGTTAGTTGCTACCACTGTTGCTAAACCCTATCGAGTCCACCTGCCGCCACTCTACACTGAGGGGCCGCTACTGTGCGTTCCAAGCATCATCAAAGAGCTGCTCAATCTGACGGGGTTCTCTTCTCTGTGACACTCTACACTCAGGGGCCACTACTGTGCATTCCAAGCATCATCAAAGAGCTGTTCAATCTGACGGGGTTCTCTTCTCTGTGCCACTCTACACTCAGGGGCCATTACTGTGCGTTCCAAGCATCATCAAAGAGCTGTTCAATCTGAGGGGGTTCTCTTCTCTGTGCCACTCTACACTCAGGGGCCATTACTGTGCGTTCCAAGCATCATCAAAGAGCTGTTCAATCTGAGGGGGTTCTCTTCTCTGTGCCAATCTACACTCAGGGGCCGTTGCTGTGCGTTCCAAGCATCATCAAAGAGCTGTTCAATCTGACGGGGTTCTCTTCTCTTTGCCACTCTACACTCAGGGGTTGCTACTGTGCGTTCCAAGCATAATCAAAGAGCTATTCAATCTGACGGGGTTCTCTTCTCTTTTCCACTCTCACTCAGGGGCCGCTACTGTGCGTTTCAAGCATCATTGGTAACTGTTCAATCTGACGGGGTTCTCTTCTCTTTTCCACTCTCACTCAGGGGCCGCTACTGTGCGTTTCAAGCATCATTGGTAACTGTTCAATCTGACGGGGTTCTCTTCTCTATGCCACTCTATTCTCAAGTGCCTTCTATGTGCGTTTCAAGCATCATCGGTAACTGTTCAATCTGACGGGGTTCTCTCCTCCATTGCCATCATTCTATACTCAGTTGCCACTACTGTCCAGTCCCGGATTGCTTCCACATTTCGATTTGACGGAGTTCACTCATCCAACGGCAACATTCTACACTCAGTTGTTGCCATTGGTCGGTCTTGGATCGCCTCCTCAACTGTTGGATCCAACAGAGTGAAATCCTCTACTGTTCGGTCTTGGATTGCAATAACTTTTCTGTCTATTGATTATCTTGTGTATTGTTGTGTCTAATCTTGTGTATTGTGTGGAATATTTTTGTGTATTGTTGTTGCCCATAGCCATCTTTAATACTTGTTTTTTTTTCTGGAAATTTAGGGTTTTAACATGTCTAGCCAAATGGAAGGGGAAGAAGGGTGTTTAGAATTACCCCTCAATGATCATAAGGATAGGGATGATGTTATCAGGACACAACAAGCCATACGAAACTATTGGGCAGAATAAAAAAGGAAACATCGTCAATTGTTGAAGGATACGAAAGCCACACTCAGTAAAGGTAAGGATAGTTTAGCTGAGAATGTAAGTAATGCGACTACCATCATAGAGAGAAAGGTTGTAGACTATTTCAATGTTCAAACCAAGCACATCAGCAATGAAGAAAAGAAGGTAGTACTTTATGGAATATGTAATGATCCATCGATAAAGGACTTAGTTGATTGTGATGGTCTTAATGCAAACATATCATCTATTTTAGTAAATAATCTTCGTAATAGTTTCGTATCCATGAGCAGGTCAGAAGATGATCTTGTCTTAAAAAGGTCTAGTCTAATGATGTTACTTAATAGTGATGTTGACGATATAAACATCAGTGAGCTATCTAAGGTAATTGGTGTTAGTAGAAAAACAGTGTACAATACAATGAACCGTATAATTTCCTCGGGTGAAGGAACTAGTCTACTAAAGCTAACTACAAGATGTAAGCCAATGACACCCATAACATTTGAAATCAAGGATGTAATCACAATGTTTTGGACTAATGAGAGTAGGGTTTCACCCAATAAAAAGGATTTATGCAGGAAACGTGTTGGAAGAAATCAATACGAGGAGCATCCCATTCATCTTCTTGATGTACCTCAGGTATTTACATTTATCTCAACATTTGTTTTGACTCTACTCGGAAAGTTAATTAGCTCAGTTAGCAGAAAAGCTAATTAGCTTATCAGTTACATTTACCTCAGTTAGCTACTAGGATCGCTACTACATAGGTAACTAGCTACTCTCAATAGTTACTACCATGATAGCTAATTAGCTATTCTCAATAGCTAATTTAGGTACTACCAGATAATTAGCTGTACTGCTAGCTAGTTAGCTATCATGGTAGCTAGTTAGCTATTTCGTTATTACCAGCTAATTAGCTACTAGGAAAGCTAATTAGCTACCATGATAGCTAATTAGCTACTATGATAGCTACTACATAGGTAACTTGCTACTCTCAATAGCTACTACCATGATAGCTAATTAGTTAGGATAGCTAATTAGCCACCATTATAGCTAATTAGCTACTAGACCAGCTAATTAGCTACCATGATAGCTAATTAGTTACTAGGACAACTAATTAGCCACCGTGATAGCTAATTAGCTACCATGATAGCTAATTAGCTACTATACTAGCTAATTAGCTACCATGATAGCTAATTAGCTACTATACCAGCTAATTAGCTACCATGATAGCTAATTAGTTACTAGGAAAGCTAATCAGCCACCATTATAGCTAATTAGCTACTAGACCAGCTAATTAGCTACCACGATAGCTAATTAGCTACTAGACCAGCTAATTAGCTACCATGATAGCTAATTAGTTACTAGGAAAGCTAATTAGCCACCATGATAGCTAATTAGCTAGTAGACAAGCTAATTAGCCACCATGATAGCTAATTAGCTACTAGGACAACTAATTAGCTACTAGGACAACTAATTAGCTACCATGATAGCTAATTAGCTACTACGACAGCTAATTAGCTACCATGATAGCTAATTAGCTGTCGTAGTAGCTAATTAGCTATCATGGTAGCTAATTAGCTATTCGTAGTAGCTAATTAGCTATCATGGTAGCTAATTAGCTATTCTAGTAGCTAATTAGCTATTCTAGTAGCTAATTAGCTATTCTAGTAGCTAATTAGCTATTCTAGTAGCTAATTAGCTACCATGATAGCTAATTAGCTACTACGACAGCTAATTAGCTACCATGATAGCTAATTAGCTACTACGACAGCTAATTAGCTACCATGATAGCTAATTAGCTACTAGGACAACCAATTAGCTACTAGGACAGCTAATTAGCTACCATGATAGCTAATTATCTACTACGACAGCTAATTAGCTACCATGATAGCTAATTAGCTACTAGAATAGCTAATTAGCTACCATGATAGCTAATTAGCTACTACGACAGCTAATTAACTACCATGATAGCTAATTAGCTACTAGGACAACTAATTAGCTACCATGATAGCTAATCTACTACTAGAATAGCTAACTAGCTACTAGAATAGCTAACTAGCTACTAGAATAGCTAATTAGCTACTAGGATAGTTAGCTAGTTACGAGAATAACTAATTCCCCTTTATTACGCAGGTCGATTTATTTATTAGGTTCAAACGAATGCATCCAACTATCAAAGTTCAACTACGAACATTCGAGTCTCTTAAGCCACACTTTGTGAGACGCTTAAAGGATCGATACACATGTTGTTGCATTTACCATGTACAGATGGGTTTTCTGAAGGACTCTGTTAATCTACTACGTCACCATAGCGCATCCCTAACTAATACAGTTTGCACATGTGGGTGCCAAATCTGTCGATCAAGCCCGCAAGAGGAGTGTAAATCATCTGAGCACGTTATCTCTTCCATGAGTTATTTATTAGATTCAATATTGTGTCCGAGAGAATCTGACGCTATCTTCCATATTCATAAATGTGTCATGGGTTTATGTCAAGATTGTGGCCCTACTAGATTTAGGTGGTGTCCAAATGAATTGAGTAGTGAAATATTGATCTCTGTGAAGTTATTTGAGTCAGTGAACACCAATTTCGAAGGAAAGGTGTGTAAAAGAAAGGATCTAGTTCGGAAGATGCTTAAACCAAGGGATTTGGTGTCTCTGTTTGTAGTATCTCTAGGAAAGTTCATTAAACACAACTTCATTTATTCATGGCAGGCCCATCAGTTTAAGACTTGCATATCTGATTTCCCAAATGATGTAGTAGTCTCAGTAGTAGATTTCGCAGAGAATTATACTTTCAAGCAACAGAATGAAATTCAATCTATGCATTGGTGTTCAGTTCAGGTAACCATTTTTGTGCACATAACATATTTTCGAGTTTCAGGTGATGTTAAAAAAGTAATTCATTTCTTTATTTCCGATGATAAGAAGCATGATACCTTGTTCGTCCAACACTGTTTTAAGTTACATTGGCAGTGGTTATTAGCTCAACGTTTGGAGCTTACTCAACATTGGGTCTGGTCTGACGGAGCTGCGTCACAATTCAAGGCTCGACGTCCATTTTATTTTGTGGGGAGGTATCCTGCTATAACAGGTTTGGAGATGAGATGGAATTTTTTTGGGTCTGGCCATGGTAAAGGTGAACATGATGGTGCAGGGGCTGTTATAAAGCGGGCACTTACCCATGAACAACTAAAGACAGATGGTGTGCACATGAATTGTGCATCACATGTAGTTGAATTTTTAAGAACAAATATGTCGACGAGTGCCACAGGTGTTTATTCCTCGCAAGTTCGAGATATCAAACGTGAATTTTGGGAAGTGAAGATAGATGAAGTAAATAGGGAGAAGACCTGGGAGTGCCAAGGAATTCCCGAATTGCGATCTCTGCATGCTGTTCGCGGTTATTCCAGGTTGGATGGTCATTGTATTGCGGTTAGAGAATTGACTTGTTTTTGCTTCCATTGTGTGCAGGGAAATTGGAGATATTGTCTAAACAAAGCATACATTCAGAATTGGGAGTATCACACTCTGAATGATAAGGAAGCAGTTGATGGAGAAACAGGGCAGAATGCTGACTTCACATATGAGGGACTTGGAGATACTTTGAGTGATGTCCTGAACGTTGGGGATAACTTCGCTGTAAATGCTGAAGAAGGCAATTCAGAGGGTGCTGATTTCTATATATTAAAGTGCACGGTTAGTAAACAGTGTGCAAGGCAGAATATTGTAGATGCATGGGGAAATTTTGTATCTGCCGGGACATTCTACATCGAAGGCATTTTTTATGCAAAACTAGATGACTACGAATATGTGTACAGGCTGTTAGAAGACAAACCAGCGGCGTATATGTACTCTCATTTGGTCAGATGCATCAACGTCCCAATGTCAGAATACAATAGCTGCTCCGGTTTATACACTGTTGGTGCTAATGTGTATGAATGTATTTACAATAGTATGCCATGGAATTTGTAGCTACAAGTAGCACTTACCATGTTCTCTTGTAAAACAAACATGTATTTCGCGAAAACAGATCAATAAATTCGTTTGGAATCAATTTCTTGTATACAGTCTGCTTTCTGTGCTTCTTTCTCAATAAAATCATGTCTTTTTTGTTAAGTTTTAAGTTATAAGTTATAGCGAAATAGTCATCAGTAGCTAATTAGCTGTACAAATGCAGCTAATTAGCTGTACAAATGTATTTACAATAGTATGCCATGGAATTTGTAGCTACAAGTAGCACTTACCATGTTCTCTTGTAAAACAAACATGTATTTCGCGAAAACAGATCAATAAATTCGTTTGGAATCAATTTCTTGTATACAGTCTGCTTTCTGTGCTTCTTTCTCAATAAAATCATGTCTTTTTTGTTAAGTTTTAAGTTATAAGTTATAGCGAAATAGTCATCAGTAGCTAATTAGCTGTACAAATGCAGCTAATTAGCTGTACAAATGCAGCTAATTAGCTGTACAAATGCAGCTAATTAGCTGTCAATAGCTAAATAGTCATCAATAGAATGAAATCAACAATCTGCAACATATTCCTCAAATTACACAGTAGATAAGTACAGTGGGAACAAGTAATTAAATTCTTCATTGAATAATGTCATCTCTTTACATATTTATAAATTACCATTGGAAATGTCTACAAATCTCCTATAAACAGCTAAGCTCTTGCTAGTCAGTGGAACGAGTCTACATATATTATCCGCATATTGAGCTCGGTATGGAGTCCACAACCATGCACCTAGTTGGCAGCTCACTGTTTGCACCAGGTACTGTTCAGGCATTTCCTCGGGTAGAATGAGACAGCATCTCCGAATATTGAAGTAGTGTCGGAAATGTTCTGTATCCAAAATCAATGTATTGTCAGCATTATATTCAGGCCAAGTAGCCCAAAAATCAGAAAGCCTCTTGAATCTTGCAGCTTCCATCTGCTCACAATTTTCTTGTGCCCATTGACCTTTAAAACGACTTCGCCATTTTGGGAAGAATCTTGCCAAACACTTCCACACATCTGATTTTGGTTTTTCACTCCAAATAAACAAATCGAAGTACTCCGCAGCCCACTCTAGAAACTGATTTGCGTCCCTCCTTGGCTGCATATATCTCACACTCATCAAGACTTTATCCAGCTCCAAGATCAAGGCTCTTCGCTCGACTTCTAGTGGTTTAGGTTTCCATTCCTGAAACTGAGCCGCTGTTACACCATTTTCTGGTAGGATACGATCAATCTCAATCAGCTCAGGTTCGGCTGACACAACTGGTGTCCTTTTCCTCTTTAAACCCCTAGTCGACTGTGTTGGGCCTAGCTTCACATTCTGGTGCTCTTGTTTTGTCGACTTAGTTATCAATCCTTGGATTACCTCAGTGCATGTAGCTACTGTTCTGCTCGATATCAGTCCACTGGTATCACATGCTGCATCTACCTGCAACACCAAGTCATCCGTGCTACATGTTGCATCTACCTGCAACACCAAGTCATCCGTGCTACATGCTTGATCAACTTGTGTGACCAGATCACTTGTGTCAGTTGCTACATCTACTTTCAAGATGGGGCCCTTTAAACATGCCGCAACATCAACAGTATCCACACTGCCATTGGCCTTACGAGCAATAGAATCAAACCCTTTAGACTCTGCAACATCAGAAAACACCAATATATTCACACTCACAAAGTAACTACTAGTCTCACAAAACAATATCCTGAACATCAAAGAGTTTCAGTCATAGAACAACACTCTTCAAATTATCTTGGAAAAACATCATAGAGTTCCATTACATAATGTGGATCAAGCAACAACCAATCTGAGGTTTTACTTGTCCAACAGGATAGTAAAACTTCATAAAACCCTAGCAAAATCCCTAAGCTAACAATCATATCCAACTAAACAGTATTTCGCTCCACTACGTCTGGGCCCCTTGACCGAGTAACTGGTCTTGTTCCCGATCGTGGCCCCTTCTTCAGCCTTTTTCTGGTTGGTTCCCCATTTAGCCTTGCTTCTAGGACCCAATGCGCAAGTGTGTCCTCCTCCAACAACCTTCCCATCGCCTCAGCAGCTAATTGCACATCAGCCGTTTCTTGAACTAGCTTTTCAAGTACAGAGGGATCTGTTTGGACATTTTCAGTAGTTGGGCTCGGTGGGGTGGAATCAAGGTCTTGAGACTCGAAGAAATGTTGCATCAAGTGTTCATAAACACTATTGTTGTGAACCTCAGTTTTACATGTTGTTTCCACTATTTCATGGCATTTCACATCGTTGCCTAATTCAGTACACTGTTCCAAAAGAATAGGGTGCAGCTGATCTGAAGGAGATGTGATAGCAGGACTCTTACTTTCAGCCACATTGGCAGTAGTATCCTCATCTGTTGCAGCATCATCAGCACCAGACACATCATGTGCCGTCCTTAATCCACAAGATTCTACAATAACATGACAGTTATTTAGGATAGCTAATTAGCTACTTTACTAAACTATGGTAGAAGCTAGGATAGCTAATTAGCTAGTACGATAGCTAATTAGCTAGTATGATAGCTAATTAGGTACTTTACTCAACTATGGTAGTAGTTAGGATAGCTAATTAGGTACTTTACTCAACTATGGTAGTAGTTAGGATAGCTTATTAGCTACTAGGACAGCTAATTAGCTGCCAGTAGCTAATTAGCTACTAGGATAGCTAATTAGCTGCCAGTAGCTAATTAGCTGCCAGTAGCTAATTAGCTACTAGGATAGCTAATTAGCTGCCAGTAGCTAATTAGCTAGTAGGATAGCTTATTAGCTACTTTACACAACTATGGCAGTAGCTACTAGGATAGCTAATTCGCTAGGATAGCTAATTCGCTAGTAGGATAGCTAATTAGTTGCCAGCAGCTAATTAGCTACTAGGATAGCTAATTAGCTACTAGGATAGCTAATTAGTTGCCAGTAGCTAATTAGCTAGTAGGATAGCTAATTAGGTACTTTACTCAACTATGGTAGTAGCTAATTAGCTAGTAGGATAGCTAATTAGGTACTTTACTCAACTATGGTAGTAGCTAATTAGCTAGTAGGATAGCTAATTAGCTACTAGGATAGCTAATTAGCTGCTAGTAGCTAATTAGCTACTAGGATAGCTTATTAGCTACTTTACACAACTATGGCAGTAGCTAATTAGTTACTAGGATAGCTAATTAGTTGCCAGTGGCTAATTAGCTAGTAGGATACCTAATTAGCTTTTTTACACAACTATAGTACTAGCTAATTAGCTAGTACCATAGCTAATTACCTACTAGGATAGCTAATTAGCTAGTAGGATAGCTTATTAGCTACTTTACACAACTATAGTAGTAGCTAGGATAGCTAATTAGCTACTATGGTAGCTAATTAGCTACTTTACTCAACTATGGTAGTAGCTAGGATAGCTAATTAGCTACTTTACTAACTATGGTAGTAGCTAGGATAACTAATTAGCTACTTTACTAACTATGGTGGTAGCTAGGATAGCTAATTAGCTACAATGAAAGCTAATTAGCTATTTTCTCAACTATGTAGTAGCTAGGATAGCTTATTAGCTACTAGGACAGCTAATTAGCTGCCAGTAGCTAATTAGCTACTAGGATAGCTAATTAGCTGCCAGTAGCTAATTAGCTACTAGGATAGCTTATTAGCTACTTTACACAACTATGTCAGTAGCTAATTAGCTACTATGATAGCTAATTAGCTAGTAGGATAGCTAATTAGCTAGTAGGATAGCTAATTAGTTGCCAGTAGCTAATTAGCTAGTAGGATAGCTAATTAGCTTTTTTACACAACTATGGTACTAGCTAATTAGCTAGTACCATAGCTAACTAGCTACTAGGATAGCTTATTAGCTACTTTACACAACTATGTCAGTAGCTAATTAGCTACTATGATAGCTAATTAGCTAGTAGGATAGCTAATTAGCTATCATAGTAGCTAATTAGTTGCCAGTAGCTAATTAGCTAGTAGGATAGCTAATTAGCTTTTTTACACAACTATGGTACTAGCTAATTAGCTAGTACCATAGCTAACTAGCTACTAGGATAGCTTATTAGCTACTTTACACAACTATGGCAGTAGCTAATTAGTTACTAGGATAGCTAATTAGTTGCCAGTGGCTAATTAGCTAGTAGGATAGCTATTTAGCTTTTTTACACAACTATGGTACTAGCTAATTAGCTAGTACCATAGCTAATTAGCTACTAGGATAGCTAATTAGCTAGTAGCTCATTAGCTGCCAGTAGCTAATTAGCTAGTAGCTCATTAGCTGCCAGTAGCTAATTAGCTAGTAGGATAGCTAATTAGAAAAGACTAAGCTTATTAGCTACAGTATGGTATACCTGTTTGTTTTCTCCACTCATTTGGTAGAGTTGTACTGCAATCTCCCAAACAGAATGCAGCAATTCGACAGGCATGTTGAAAACAAAGCAGATGGTATGTGTGGTTGCATGGTTGTAGGTGAACCAACAAAGACGCAGTTTTGTCCTCCACACCTAACCCGCAAGCGATGCAACGTGCTTGAACTGTCAATAAATCATTTTCTGGTTCTACTTCATTTGGTAAGGGAGCAAGAATGTTCAGGTCCAAATCCTGTCTGGTCCTTACCATTCCCTCCACAAAATGTAGCTTCTTCTTAAGGCAGCTAACTACCTGTTCTTGATGAATGTATTGTTCCTTCAACGCAACAGAGAAATTTACCGATTAATTATTCTTGTTGTTGAAAGATACACCAACTTTGCTCAGGAATCGTTAACTTACTTGAAGCTTATCCAAATTGTAATCTGCAACAGTATTTACACCTAGAAGGTCCAGGTTCATTGAAAGAACCTGGATCTCTATTTGCAGTTCTATTTTACGCTGGGGATCCAGTGGCCCCTCTAATTCAAGCTCCTGTTGCGCAACCTATTCCAGATAATGCTTGATTAGCACATTTTACCCGTTATTTATAACACAATCACATACCGGCAAAACAATAGTTACCTGAATCTTATTTCTAATTGTTGTAACAGCAGAAGTAACTTTGCTCTCCATTGCAGAAGCCATTGTGGCTTTCTCTAAATCAGTCTTAAAAAATGCCAATGTCTCACAGGCTTCATGGACATTTTTTAGCATATAGCTAACCAATGTCTCACTTGTATCATCGACATTGGCTTTCCTTGGGTGTCGGTGTGGTGTATGCCCCCGGTCTTGCTGGGAGTCGGTAGTTGCATCAACAACTGCCATGCTCCAAAATTTGTCTATTTTTTGTGCCAAGGTCCCCATCTTTCGGCATCTTTTTACCGATGCCTCACCATAGACTGCCCAAGCTACCCTATACATTTCAGGGTCTCTAGATTCCTTCGCTGTTTTGCAGTACTCATATGCAAATGCTCTAGCAAATGAAACTGACAACTCATTGTTGACTGGGATCTCCTGATGAACTTTCTGGTGCAGTCTCATGCAGTCATCGTACAAGTCGGCTCGTACATGCTTGAGCTTGACCTTGCCTTTGACTCTAGGCACTGTATATACTGTCATCCGGTCTATATCACTGATCAATTTATCACTTAGGACAGCAGGGTCAACACCCTCGAGTGACAGACCATAGGTGTTGTGGAAGTCCTCCTTTGTCTCGCAAAATTTTGCGAAGTTTAGCACTCTCGTATACGGAGGAACGAGCCATCTGAAATATCATTTCAGAAATCAGAAATAGTGCAAAATCAGAATATGTGAGAATCAAAAACCCCAATCAACAACAACAAAAATGGTGCAAAATCTTTAACTTAACCTAATCAAAATCTGTAATCAGAAGTTTGAAATCAGAAACCCTAATCAAAATCTGTAATCAGAAGTTTGTAACCAGAAACCTTATTCAGAAATTCTAATCAGAAATTTATAATCAAAAACCCTAATCAGAAATTTCAATCAGAAACCCTAATAAAAAATTTCAATCACAAACCCTAATCAGAAATCCTACGCAGAAATTTATAAACAAAAACCCTATTCAGAAATTCTAATTTGTAATCAAAATTTGTAACCAGAAACCCTATTCAAAAATTCTAATCAGAAATTTATAATCAAAAACCCTAATCAGAAATTTCAATCACAAACCCTAATCAGAAATTTCAATCACAAACCCTAATCACTAAAGACAGGATTAAACACAAAAAAAGTAATATAAACACACCTGTTGCTACTCCCCGATTTGCGAGACATCCTTGTATGGGACTCCAAGGACTTCACCCTATTCGATTTTGGGGAAATATGAATCGGCACCAAAGTTCAGACAATAGTCAAAAAGAAAAAACAAATGTTTGGGGTTTCTGTAACTGAAACATACCTGGACGATGATCGAGCGGGTTCTGTGTTGTAGCTCTCAATCTGCAATGTCGATTTTTTGCTGTTGCGGGAGCTACGTCTGCATTCGTGCTCTGAGTACTCCATCTGCGTTCAAAATCAGACTTAGGCTAAACAGGAAATTGATGACATTGAAGTCGACCTTAGATGATGGTGATATTCCCCAAGTTCCACTATGTCTAAAACAGAAGTTCAAATATTTGAGTTTTTTCATAAATTAGTTTTTCAAATATTTGATTTTCCCACAAGAAAGACTAGCTAAACAAATAGCTAATTAGCTATGGCCATTTTAGTAGCTAATTAGCTATAATAGTGTTTCCACTCGCATGCTTTTACCCTGTACACACAGAAGGATTGGCCCCGTGGAGGATAAGATGGGCCGGAATGCAATGGATGCGACTAATAGGGACAAAACCAAAGGCACATGGGAAGTGCCAATAGTAGTGGACCAATCACAAGCAGGGGGAGTCAAGGTGGCGCTAAAAGCCGGCAAGGGAAAGCCATAGATTGCTGGTATTGTGGCCAAAAAGGCAATAAAGAGAGTGAGCGGTAGTAGAAGAAAGTGGATTCGGACAAAACCAAATTGAGTCATGCCGACATAGAAAGGCTGCAAAGATTGCACTACATTGAAGGCTCAGGGTGGGCTGAAATGGGTCTAGCCTTTAGGTCAAAAACAGAGCGGGAGATAGATAGATAGATAGATAGATAGATTATATTATCGTCTTCGGAGGTCAAATAAGACCTATGAGACCAAAAATATTACATTTCATGTGATACGTGTGAAAGTGAGTAGTGACTCTCGATGTTCAAGAACTTTACTAATGAATGTTGCAATCGAGAGTGCACATTGTGGTTGTGAGAGGAATTCATGCAAAGATTGGGCTCGATCGAAGAGATGTGGAAAGCATGGTCGAATATGATCAAAGGCAGAGCATTGTATCAAAGTGTGATACTCAGACTCGTGAACTTGTTTAGGGCAAAGTGTGCATAGCTGACCACTCTCATCACTTGTGCCCCAACGCCCTGTTTCACATCGCAATGCATGTGAGCTAAGCCGCATGGAAGCAATGGTTCGAATGGCAGATAACGGTATGGCCTCTAACATGTATGGATGTGTACGATTTCCTCATTTCGCAAAGAATATGGTTTTGTAGTTAGGTGCAACATGTGTAGTATAATGTGTGAAGCGTGAGCCTCCACATTTGTCCCATGTCATGATACATTGGCGTTGCAAAAATGCCTCATTTATAGAAGAATCTAATGATGCATCATGAAGCAAGTGTCTCGCATCCCATCTACTAAACCATTTTTCTATATCTTGCATCCAACCGGAACACAAAATTTTGCTTTTATGCGTCTTTTGGATCTTTTTGCTTGCTTCCCATGCAATTCTAGGAAGTCGATGTGAGGGACTTTTTTGAACCTTAAGCATGTATTCAACAACCCTTTCCATGGCCATGATCTCAATGGGAAGCGATCCCGTCTCAAGGAGGAGGGTGTAGGGCGTTTGTTTCTTAACTTGTAGAAACTTGGTAAGAAAATGCTTTTGGACATTTTCAAACTCTTTCCACATAGATTTAGGGATGCTACCGCCCCATACTTCCACCCCATAGAGAAGAACCGGTGTCACCAAAGTGTCGAAAATATATTTCTTGAGGACCCAAGACTTAATATCTCCAAGATTGCATGTGTTCTCAAATGCATAGTATGCTCGCTTACCCGCCTTTAAGCGGCGTGTAGCACATTCATTCCATCTATGATTTGAAGGAACTTCAAGGCCAAGATATTTGAAGCTTTCCACACATTCAAGTGGCTCATTGTTGTACATAATGCATGGTTTATCTCTTTTTTGGCTCTTCACAAGCATAATCTTTGTTTTAGAGCTATTGACACTTAATTTAGTATGCATGCAAATTTTTTCCAATGCCTTCATAAGCTTTTGTGCATCTCCTAAAGTATTTGCAAAAAGCACTACATCATCTGCATATAGCAAAAGCATAATCACAACATTCCCAATGGCAACTTATTCAACACATTCTTCCTTTGCAAACTTGGTAACCATTTCTTCCAATTCATCAATGCATAGACCAAATAGTGTTGGTGAGAGTGGGCATCCTTGCTTAACACCAATAGTGCTTTTGAAAAAATCTGAAAGTTTATCTCTCATGTGCACACAACATATAACCTTCTCATAAATTCAGGAAATTGCAAGCATATATTCACTTGGCACCTCAAGTTCTTCCATTCGCCTCCAAAGATGCTCATGAGGTACCATATCAAAAGCTTTCTTGAAGTCTACAAAGCAACAATATAAACCTTTACCTCTAAGGCGACTTTCCTCCATTAATACTCGAAGGGTGATAAGGTGATCAATGGTGCTATGGTGTTTCCGAAAGCCAGCTTGTCCATAAGCTCTCTTACCACTTTTTTCAGCCCATACACTTATCTTTGATTCCATTATACATCCAAATAGTTTTGCCATTAATGAGCCAACCATGATGGTTCGATAGTTGTTTACATTATTTATATCTCCACCTTTATGTAAAGGTTTGATCCAATTTGTAGTCCAATCGTACGACATACCATGTTGCAATGCATCATTAAACATATCGCTTATCCATATATGTGCTTCCTTTCCTGTCCATTTGAGCATTTCAGCCTTTATACATTGAAGATCGGTTGCCTTTCGAGAGGCCAATTTCTTAAGTCCTATGCATATATCTTCAATTGTAAAGAAAGGAGGCATATGTGTAAGAGAACCATAACACATCATCTTTCCGGCAAGAGATAACTCATATAAATTCTTACAATGCATAGACAAGTTGTGAAGAGTTAAGTCACCATAACTCTCAACACGTTTCCCCTTTAGATTTCCCCAAAATTTAGCACATGCATGTGCTTTCTCTTTCGTTTGGATAAATTGTTGAGTGAGAGAGAAATGCACGTTGTCTTGGGTACAATGAGTGTACCTCTTTTTTGGTTTTTAGATATTATATATATACAAGAGTGCGTTCACACTTGTGCACTAATAAAAGGCATGATGGACCTTTATTCCCAACAACCTCCCACCTAAAGGCAATGTGCCGTGAGAAGAAAACGAAAAGAAAAAGAAAGTCAACTAATCCAAGTATGTACAAAGTTGAACTACATACATCTATTCAACTCCCATCATTTGTGCAATGAGCAAATCGTTCAAGTGGAGACCCTTCGTGAGAAGATTTGTAGGATTATTATTTGTATGTACTTTGACAAGCTCAATGTTCTTGCTGTCAAGTACATCTATGATGAATTGATACTTCACCTCTATGTGCTTCGTCTTTGCATGAAAGACGAGATTCTGAGCTAGCATGATAACACTCTGGCTGTCACAATGAAGAATAGGTAAGTCTGTAATGCCAAGATCTATTGTCAAGTACATCCCTGATGAAGTGATACTTCACCTTTATGTGCTTCGTCTTTGCATGAAAGATGGGATTCCGAGCTAGCATGATAGCACTCTGGCTGTCACAATGAAGAATAGGTAAGTCTGTAATGCCAAGATCTCTCACTAGATATGAAAGCCATAAAAACTCTTTGCATGCCTCAGTGGCAACAACATAATCTGCCTTTGTAGTAGACAATGCAACACATTTCTATAGTCTGGAGATCCAAGAGACCGCTCCTCCCGTGAAAGTAAACACATAACTAGAAGTAGACTTCCTACAGTATGTGTGACCAGCATAGTCCACATCCGTTAAACCAACGACAGATGCCTTTTGCTTTCCAAAGCAAATGCCCAAGTCCTTTGTGCCTTTGAGGTATCTCATAATACCTTTCACCGCTTCCCAATGTTTTTGCCGGGATTTGCCATGTACCTACTAACCACTCCCACTGCAAAGGCAATATCAGGGCGTGTAGCAACCATCGCATATATCAAACTGCCAATGGCTGAAGCATTTGGAACCCCAATTGCAAAACCTTAGAGATATACTCCTAAGATATATTGAAGCATAAAGCCAACTGGATGGGGATGGACACCTTAGAGCCAAATGAGGTGTGGTACATGGATTCTGACACATCTAACCACATGAAGAACCACAGGGAGTGGTTCTTGACATTGGGGAAGCTGGAATAACCGGGGGTCGTCGAAACTGGCGACGACACCCCTCACCCCATGTAGACAAAATATGTAGAGAAAGAATATTGTTTTCGGCTTGCCGAAATTCAATGGCCTGAAGGGCCAGGTCTGCGAGGCTTGCTAGTTTAGGAAGCAGCACGGACATCCATTCCTCAATGAGTGACATCAGAGCCGTAACAAGTGTCAATCAGACCATCAAGCAATTTCACATTGGAGGTATGGCTTTCTTTTAATTCCGGTTCCATTCAGTCTGTCACTTCACTTGATTATGGGGCATCTTATTGCTTCATCGACATCACATTCACCCAAGAACATGGTGTACCCATCGTTTGCCTCTCAAAACCCATTCCTGTTGAAGCCATCGACGAGCGCGTCCTCTCGTCAGGAGCAATTACTCAAATTACGATTCCATTAGGGCTTCGTGTGGGCTGACACCAGGAGGAGCTCCCCTTTTACCTCATCGCATCTCCTCAACATCTGATTGTCTTAGGAGTAATGTGGTTGGAGGTGCACAATCCAATAGTGGATTGGTGCAATCGCTTGATCACATTTAGTGAGCCAGGATGCTCGCGCAAAACTATGAAGGTCAATTCAGTTTCACATCCTTTGGAGAAGGTCACTTCTGACTCGGCCACCCCACCCTCAGTCCAGGATGGGGTCGTTTGTGGCGTTGTTTTTAACACACTCCACGTTATTCCTGACAAATACAAAGACTTCTCTGATGTATTTGAGAAATGTAATGCAAATCGTTTGCCCGAACACCGGCTCTACAACCGTTTGATTGATCTTCAAGAAGGTGCGTGTCCACCCTTTGGTCCTCTGTATGCGCTGTCTGCACCGGAGTTGAAGGCCCTTCGTGTGTATCTCGATGAGAACCTTGGGAAATGATTTATTCAACCTTCTAAGTCGTCGGTCCGGCCCCCCATATTATTTGTGAAGAAGAAGGACAACTCTCTATGCTTATGTGTCGACTACTGGGGTCTCAATAAACTCACTGTGCGCAACTACTATCCGCTACCTCTGATCCCCGAACTCCTTGATCGGCTCCGCATTGCGTGTATCTTCTCCAAAGTTGATCTGTGTGGAGCATACAATCTAGTACACATCAAGCCGGGGGATGAATGGAAAACTGCATTCTGAACACGGTATGGGCATTTCGAATACAAGGTACTACCTTTTGATCTTACTAACGCCCCAATAGTTTTTCAACATATGATGAATGATATATTCCGGGAATATCTCGATCATTTTTTCGTCATTTACCTTGATGATATTCTCATTTTTTCACCAAACATGGAGGAGCACACTCGCCAAGTCCGATTAGTTCTTGCCAAACTTCACGAGCACGGACTTTATGCCAAAGGTGATAAATGTGAGTTCGATTGTACCTTGATCGAATTCCTAGGCTACATCATCTCGCCCACCCTAGGGCTATTTACAAATATAGCCTCAATAGGCTTACTCAAAACATATTTACAAATATGTCTTCACTTCTGGTTCTCACCGGGTCCATCCGATCCAGTTTTTGGATCTTTTCATTCATAACCAGATCCCATCCGGAGGGACCGATTTCCCAACAGAATATTTGGCCTTGATCTTAGAAGGAGAGATTGATGGAGGCTTAACTCCCTCTCCTCACACACACACTATGCCCACTACTCACGACACCCGTACTTCATGTACTCTCCCTTTAGTCTACATGTGCATGTGCACATAAGTGCACATCACATTTACACTTTATGAATCTTCGTAGTGTGCATTTAACACCTTACGTTTACCCTTCCTTTCTTACATTTGTTTCTTTTGCAAATCTTCCAAGTACATGTGCAATGTTGCACATCCCCATTTTATCCATCCCACTTGGTATTCTCACCATGGCCGAAAATCCTCACGACAACGCACTCATCGATGACTACGTCTCAACTTACCCAAACCGCTCGGGTAGAAGGGTTGTAGCACTTGTAGGCCTTCTTCTCGGACGAGTATCCTATAAGGATATATTCCTCTGACGTCGCGTCGGGCTTCTATCGTTGTTTGTTCGGGATGTGTACATTCATAATGCTTCCGAACACCTTTAGGTGCGACAGGATCGACTTCCTTCTAACGAGGAGCTCGTATGGAGTTAGCTCATGCACTTCATTAGTGGTGCACTGGTACTTGAGATAGATGGCCATGGATGTTGCTTCGGCCCAATAGAAATTCAACATGTGCTTCTCATGCATCATGGCGCGTGCTACCTCGAGTATTTGCTGATTCTTCCTTTTGGCAACTCCATTTTTTTGGGGTGTGTATAGGCATGAGAATTCTCTCCGAATTCCTTCACTTTGGAGGTAGGAGGTGAATTCATTGGAGAAGTACTCCTTGCCTCCATCCGATTGTAGGTATCAAATGTGCCGACCGGTTTCTTTTTCGACTTGGCCGTTGAGCTTTTGGAAGTGGGAGAACACTTCGCTCTTCTTCTTCATCGGGAAGATCCACGCGTAGTGCGAGTAGTCATCAATGAAGGTGACGTAGAATCGGCAGTTGCCGATCATCGGCGTTTGAGCCAGTCCCCATACATCCGAGTGTATGATGTCGAGGTCTTTGCTTGCATAGCTCTCCTTCGGGAATGGGAGTCGATGTTGTTTGTTGAGTTGGCATGCTTTGCATACTCGATCAACTCAGTTCGACTAGAATGTCGGAAGTCCGATGACGACTCCCTTTGATTGCATTGCTTGAAGCCGTTGGAGGTTTATGTGGCCGATTTGTTTGTGCCACAACTCGATGCTTGTCTTGGTTTTGAGACCTTTAGCATACATTGCCAATTTCACCTTGTTCGAATCGAGGATGAACATTCGACCGTCTCTCCGTCCCTTGGCTATGAGTCGACCATCTTTCTCGATGAAACAACCTTCGCTATTGAAGTGGACTTGCATGCCTTGCTCCACGATTTAGCCGACTGAGACCAAATACTTTGTTATTGTGGGCACATGCATGATATTCTTGATGCAATTGTTCTTGCTGCTTGCGAAGCCGGAGGCCGACATAGAGTTCGCTTTATGCCTCATTACGAATAGTCCGCCATAGTCGTCGTATTCGGAGTTGGTGGCGTAATTTGTGAGTTGTCGACTTGTCGAAGCTGACTCGCTTCTTCTTTTTCGGCACTCCTCCTCGCCGTGGCCGATTTTGTTCGGCATGGAAGCTCCTCCTTCTTCCGAAGGTTCCTTGATGGCTTCCCTGAAGCTTTGAATTACCTTCGTGTGATGGGCCGAATTGGCTTCTTTTACTGTTGTGACCCCGTCCTCGGCCACCATCCGAATTCAAGAAGAACATTTTTCCTTCCAATGTCTTGGTTTTTGTTTGAACGTGGTTCTCTTTGACCATTAGCATTGATTGGAAGTCGAAGAACGAAGGAAGGTTTTCCCTCAGCAAGATTGCCATCCTCAACGAGTCGAATCGTTGTGCGAGGCCGCCCAAGCATACTTGAACCATCTCGTCTTCATCAACGATTATGTTGTGGAGCCAAGAGAGTCACAAATGCGCTTGGCGGTGTAGTCCAACACAGACATATCTTTTTGCCGAATGTTGTTCAACTCTTGTCAGAGTTGAAGCTTTCGGGCGGTCGTGTTCGTAGTGAAAGTTTTCTTTAAGTTCGCCAACACTTCTTATGCGTCTTGGCGTCTCGAATGTGGCTAAGCATGTTGCTAAGCAGTACATGACTCGACTAGCCTCTTGCTCGCATGTTGAGTAGTCGGCGTTCTTTGGGTCCGGTTGATTTTCTTGAGCGTCGTTGATGTAGCTCCAATACCCTTGGCCGATAAGGTATTGGTTCATCTTGTACTCCCAAGATGAATAATTACACCGGTCTAGCTTTTCACTAGGGAGCGAGCTTCCCATTTGTGTGTTCATGTTGATTGTCATGTCTTCCATTTTTACTTTCCTTCCTTCAGTCACGTACACGTGCTACATAGCGGCACTACGGTAGCCAATAGCCGGATTTTGTCGTCGGCATCTTGAACACACAATCACGAAGTTGGGTGGGCTTAGTGGATTTTCTAAACCACACGCTCTCATACCATGTTAAGAAATGGTTAATTAGTACCTAATTATTTGATTAAGTTAACCACGGAAGATTATGTGATATGTGAGAGGAAGAGAGAGAGGAAGATACACTTATGAACAACACAAGATGGGGAATGATTAACTCTCTATTAAATTAGCATCAACATCATCATCAAATACAAAAATACCAACAATGAGGTATATATACATGTCATGTGCAAATGTGCACATTAGTAAGTAGAAAATATAGGTACTAAGGTGTAAGAGCTATATTAAATGTACTTAGGAGTGGAGGATCTAGAATATTCTACTTAAGTACATGGTCCTATTTAAGTCGTTATGGTCAACACTCCTAACTAGATTCTATCTAGGTAACTACAAAGTTACATGGTTGACTAAATAACTAAACTAAGTGATCTCTGAACACTCATGATATGCATTCAAGCTCCTATTGAGATTCGAACTCAAGCTATTGGCTTCAAAGTCCAATGTCTAAACCACTAGACTATAGAACCTCCATAAACGTTAACTATTCCAACATTATTATGTGTTTTGTAGATACCATAATCCGGTTGGGTTAAAATCACCATATGTTAATGATATATAAATGTAGTCTCGGATGGAATCTCAAAGGGATGTGCAACATGATTTGATTAAAACTTTACTCACAAGATGAAGTTTATTCCAAGTTACGTAAGTGTTGGACGGATAAAACGCTATGTAGCCGGAAGAAGACCATGAATTCTCAAACTATTCTTTAAAAATCCAACGCATTCAAGTTTATAGGTTCAAAGTACCAAGTTCTAAATTTTTTATCATTCAAGCTCTTTACTTTTGATATCCAGTCGAGGTTTTATATACATTGGAACTCAAAATAAGCTCTTGGAGTCAAATTCCAATATCTAGGACTTCATTTCTCATGACATGCATTCAAGGTCCTATTGAGATTCGAACTCAAGCTCTTGGATTCAAAGTCCAATGTCCTAACCACTAGACTATAGAACCTTTATAAATGTTGATTGTTCCAACATTATTTTGTGTCTTGTACATATCATGATACGGTTGGCTTAAAATAAGAATATGTTATCGATACATAAATGTAGTCTCAAAGGGATGTGCAACATGATTTGATTAAAACTTTACTTACAAGACGAAGTTTATTTCAAATTAGGCAAGTGTTGGCCAGATAAAGTGTTATATGGACAACGGAAGAGCATTAATTGTCAAACACTTCTTTCGAAATCCAAGTCATTGAAATTCTTAGGTTGAAAGTACCAAGTTCTAAAGTCTTCATCATTAAAGCTCATTACTCTTAATATGCAGTCGAGGTTTTATCTAAATTCAAACTCAAGCTCTTGGAGTCAAATTCCAATGTATAGGACTTCATTTCTAATGATATGCATTCCAGGTCCTATTGAGATTCAAACTCAAGCTCTTGGATTCAAAGTTCAATGTCCTAACCACTAAACTATAGAACCTCCATAGACGTTGAGCATTCTAGCATTATTGTGTGTTTTGTAGATATCTAATCCAGTTGGGTTAAAATAACAATATGTTAATGATATATAAATGTAGTCTCGGATGGAATCTCAAAGGGATGTGCAACATGATTTGATTAAAACTTTAATCGTAAGATGAAGTTTATTCCAAGTTATCTAAGTGTTGGAAGGATAAAGCACTATCTAGCTCGAAGGAAACCATTACTTCTCAAATTCTTCTTTCAAAATCCAATGCACTCAAGTTCATAGGTTGAAAGTACCAAGTTCTAAAATTTTCATCATTAAAGCTCATTACTTTTGATCTCCAGTCGAGATTTATGTACATTCGAACTCAAGCTCATGGAATCAAATTCCAATGTATAAAACTTTATTTCTGATGATATGCATTCAAGGTCCTATTGAGATTCGAACTCAAGCTTTTGGATTCAAAACATTACTCACAAGACGAAGTTTATTCCAAGTTAGGTAACTGTTGGACGGATAAAGCCCTATGTAGCCGGAGGAAGACCATGAATTCTCAAATTCTTCTGTCAAAATCCAGTGCATTCAGGTTCATAGGTTGAAAGTACCAAGTTCTAAATCTTCATCACTAAAGCTCATTACTTTTGTGTAGAGAGACAAGCTCATTATTGTCTTATTTCCGAACTATGTACTCTTCGTTTACGCACACGCTTCCGCACAACGTATTCTTTTACATGGTACCAGAACGCGAGGGTTGAAGTCCTCTGCAGCCGGCAAGAAAAGTTTGTGACAAAACAGAGGAATGGGAAGCTCACTTCGGACTGAAAAGCTTAACAGAAGCAACTATCCATCTTGGTCTTACAAGATGCAACAGTACCTGCTCGGCCATGGCTATTGGAGTTATGTCGAAGGAGCAAACGATGTGGCACCCGACTCGACACACAGGGACTATCCGGCTTGGGAATAAGCGGCAAGCAGAGTGTTGTACTGCTTCGCGTCCTTTGTGAGCGATCAGCTTTTGAGCTATATTCGGGATGCCAAGACGCCGAAGGACGCGTGGGCGAATCGCAAAAGGATTTTTGCTGCTAGCACAACGGCCAAGAAGCTGCAACTTAGACAGGAGCTCAGCAATGTACGACAAAGAGATATGTCGGTGGCTGATTACACCACCAAGATCAAAGAAATCTGCGACTCTCTTGCCTCCGTCAACGTGAACGTCGAGGAAGATGAAATGGTGCAGGTTTGTCTTGGTGGCTTGGCATCAAAGTTTGGACCTTTCTAAACGACAGTCTGCATGAGGGAGATTATGCCTTTGTTTTTCGAGCTTCAGTCAAATTTGCTCGTAGAAGAAAACCACGCAAGTGCGTCGAAGAGTGCGCACGTCGATGGCAAGATGCTTTACACGGAGGATGATATGCCCCATGGTCGTGGTGGACAAGGCAAATCGGCGTGCAATGGAGGCGGCCGAAAAGAGAAAAATGTACGGCATAATAGAGATGCCAGAAGCAATTCTAAACCCTCCGCAAGCAGGGGGAGTCATGGCGGCGCCGAAAGACGGCAAGAGAAGACCGCGCTGGATTGCTGGTACTGTGGCAAGAAAGGCCACAAGGAGAGCGAGTGCTGGAAAAAGCGAGCCGATTTGGACAAAGCCGGATCGAGCCGAAGAGATGCAGAGAGGCGTCAGAGATCGCACTATGCAGAAGCCTCTGAATGAGCCAGAAACAAATCGGGCCCAACCTTCGTAATGAAGCATAAGGCCAATTCTATGGCCATGAACACCTCGAAATCAAGCGAGGTGTGGTATGTTGATACCGGAGCGTCAAATCATATGACGAGTCACAAGGAATGGTTCTCATACTTGGAGAAACCAGAATCACAAGGAGTGGTCGAAACGGGAGATGTCCCTCCGCATACCATCGAACATGTCGGTGAAGTTCCTTTTAGCCACGTCGGGCAGAAAGGGAAACTCATGAACGTGTTGCACGTCCCGACAATAACGAGGAAACTTGTGTCAGTTGGCCAGATCGTCGACCAGGGAATGCAGGTTCGATTCACGCATCTCGGCTACTTCATAGAAGAGGAAGGCAAAGTAATCACGCAAGGGCGCCATGAAGGGAGGATGTTTATCCTCAACACTAATCAAGCCGGAATCGCGTTGTACGCGAAAGGACAAAAGGTTGAATTGGATATCGACCTGTGGCACAAGCGGTTCGGCCATGGAAATTTCCCACGGCTTTGTGAAATGCAAACAAAAAACATTGTTTTCAGGTTGCCGAAATTTCGTGGCCGGAGTGGTCAAGTCTGTGAAGCCTGTCAGATGGGAAAACAACAACGACTTCCATTCCCCAATGAGCGTAATCGTAGTCGAAGTCCGCTGGATTTTATCCATTTGGATGTCTGGGGTCCGGCACAGAATGTGAGTCTCGATGGCAACCGTTACTTTGTAACCTTCATCGACGACTTCACTCGGCAAACGTGGGTATGCACGATCGCGAAGAAGAGCAAAGTCTTCACATGTTTCCTGAAGGTTAAGAGCCTTGCGGAAAGGGAAACAGGGCGTAAGATCAAATGCCTACGGTCCGATGGCGGGAAGGAGTACTTCTCCGACCAGTTCACAAGTTATCTACAGAAGGAGGGAATTTGACGCGAATTCTTGTGTAGATATACGCTGGAGCAGAACGGCGTAGCCGAGTGGAAGAATTAGACGATCAAAGAAGCAACCAGGGCAATTCTTGAAGAGAAGCATATGCCGAAATTCTATTGGGCCGAAGCCGTGAAGACAGTTGTCTACTTGCAGAATCAGACTTCTGCTAATGGAGGAGTGTCTCCACATGAGCTATATTTCGGAAAGGAGAAGAGGAGGAAGTTAGATGCCAAGGCCGAGAAATGTATCTTGGTTGGCTATCCAGACAAGCAAAAGGGGTATAAGTTGCTATAACCTCAAACAAAGTAAGTAGGCGTAAGCCGGGATGTTGCATTTGACAAGTCCGCTTCGTGGTACTTGCCTTCTCCACCAGAACCTCATGACTCCATTCCTATTTCTGAAGAAGAAATCAGCAAGGCTGAAATGCCTCCGCAGGATGAGGACGTCGGAGCTCTGAGAGAGTTCGATCTCATTTCGACTAAGTGGGCTGAATGAGGGGTTGGGCCGAGATGGCCAACCAGATGATGAGACGGCGAGTAGTGGAGCCTCGGTCGTGCATTTCCCGCGCTGGAAGCCGAGGAGATGGCTTATGCACAAGGAAAAAGGCAAGAAGAAAATGCCGGAATACGACTTCGGCAGCGCCGAGTCAGATCGGAGTGAGTCTGACTACGGGCAAACTGAAAAAGAACCTCTACGGAAGAGGTCGACAGTAGCCGAGAAGGTCGTTAAATTGGGTAATCACGAATTACGCAGATCTACCCGCCTTAAGAACCCCGTAAAGAGATACGGGTATAATGAGTACATGGCGCTCCACTATGTGTACATGACGCGAGTGGCGGAAGTGCATGAGCCGGAGAGCTATGTAGAAGTGGCAAAAGATGCAAATTGGCGTGCCGCAATGGAGGAAGAAATGCATGCATTATTGGAGAATGAAACCTGGGACCTAGTTGACGCACCGAAGGGTGTGAAGCCGATTGGATGTAGGTGGGTGTACAAGGTCAAGTACAACACCAACGGCTCTGTCAACCGATACAAGGCCAGGTTAGTAGCGAAAGGCTACACACAGAAGCACGACATGGACTATGAAGAGACCTTCGCACCTGTCGCGAAGATGACTACCGTGCGAGTCCTGCTAGTCGTAGCAGCGGCAAAGGGGTGGCACTTACATCAAATGGATGTAAAGTACATGTTCCTGTAAGGTGATCTTGAGGAACAGGTGTACATGGTACAACCCCCCGGATTTCTATCCGAAGGAAACACCTCAGCAGTTTGCCGACTGAAGAAGTCACTGTACAGACTTAAGCAAGCCTCGCGAGCTTGGAACACGAAGATTATGCAACAGTTGCGTAGGATAGGCTTTGCAACATCGAAATCAGACTCTTCTCTATTTGTTCGGCAAGGTCAACATGGCCCGGTTAGTCTCCTATTATATGTTGATGATTTAGTCATCGTTGGTGCCGACCTGGAAGAAATCCGTCGCATATAGTCTCAACTCGCGGCATCATTCGAAATGAAGGATCTCGGAGACCTTCATTACTTCCTCGGGATCGAAGTGATCCGCACCCCCAAAGGCATATTGATCAGTCAACGTCATTACGCGCTGAATATGCTCTTCAAGTTCGGGATGGCAAACTGTAAGCCCATGTCGACCCCTCTGGACGGGAAACGTAAAGCTTCGCTGAGATTCGGGAAAGGCGTTATGTCAGCGGCACGAAAGGTATGGCATTGCTGTAACGGGCAGGCGTAGCCGAACAGTTGGTCGGTTACACGGATGCCGATTGGGCCGGAAACGCCAGTGATCGTAGATCCACATCCGGATATGCCTTCTCGTTAGGAAGTGCGGCGATCGCGTGGAGCAGCAAAAAAGCAGTCGACACTGGCATTGTCGAGCATGGAGGCCGAATATCGAGGGGCGATTGTCGCTATGTGTGAAGTCATTTGGCTGAAACGGCTATTACGGGATTTGCAAGTAGAGGTGTCTGATCTGACGACGATCTTTTGTGGCAACCTCAGCAGTATCCACCTTGTGAAGAACCCTGTTTTCCACGCCCGGACCAAGCACATTGAGGTGCATTACCATTTTGTCTGCGAGTAGATCCTTTCAGGTGAAGTCGAACTATTCCGATGAATCGGCAGGTTGCCGACATCTTCACCAAGCCTCTTGGTCTCGACAAGTTACGGCATTTCTCGGGTGAGCTAGGGTTGCGTCACCTCGACATGCCGAACTTGAGGGGGAGAAAGGAAGAAGAACAGGAACAAGAGCGTGAAAGGAGCGAAGGTGTTCATCACGGCGGAAGTGATAGTGATGAGGAATCGGATGAAGAATTCGATTTCGGACCGGCTAAAGAAGCCGAAGAAGAAAGCAAGGGCCACAATCATAGGGAAGAGCAGAGGATAGCCAAATCAGGGGGAGATACAAGAAAAAAAGCATAAAGGCCAAGACCAAGACGTGGTCTGATGTAGTCAAAGGCTTGAAGATTGAGGAGGAATTGGAGACAGCCAACTCGGATGAGAGTGAAATTGAATCGGAAGAGTTCGATTCAATTGGTATGTTCGATTCAGATACGCCGAATCAATTGAAGGCCATGCGAAGAAAAGGGTAGTGAAGGACGCGCCGACACTGCGACAACAAGGGAGCTGAGAAGGGCCGAACAAGCAGACAAGCCGACCGCAAGGGTCGAAGCGCGCGGAATCGAATGGGTCGAGGAGTGCGAGCGAGGCGTGACGCTAGAAGGAACCACAGCGTAGATTCGGCGGAGCAAGTGGAACCTCAAATTGAGCTTGAGGGGGAGTGTTGAGAGACAAGCTCAACATTCGGTGCGAAGTACGCAGCGTAACCCAGTACGTAGACTGGGTGCGTGAAAAAGTACGCACAACAGGGCCGCATCGGTGTGAAAACCAAAGAGGCTGTTAGAGCGTTATTCCTCTTAAGGAATAATTTTGGGAATGAGTGTCGCGGCTCATTTATGAGTGTCAAGTATTGTCAGTACTTGTGTCAACCCAATTGTCAGGGCTTGTATATAAGGTGCTTACTGAGCACGAAGTATGTACACAGAATAGAGAGTGATTATTTTTGAATCTGAGTTTTCTATTGTCTACTCTCGCTCTCTCCATCTCCATCTCCATCTCCATCTCCATCTCCGCGTTTTCTGTGTTTTACCGAACTGTCTTATTTCCGAACTATGTACTCTGTGTTTACGCACACGCTTCCGCACAACGTATTCTTTTACATTTTGTTATCTAGGCGAGGTTTTATGCACATTCGAATTCAAGCTCTTGGAGTCAAACTCCTTCTCGGCGACCATGCACTATAATTTGATCGTCCTTTTCGATGAAGCCCCCTTCATTGTTAAATCATACTTGCATACCTTGTTCGACAATCTGACCGACCGAGACCAAGTTTTTGGTGATGGTTGGGACATGCAAGATGTTCTTGAGGTAGGTTTGTTTGTTGTCATTTCCGAATGGAACATTCCCGACATGCCGAATTGGGTGAGTCATATCATCTCTAGTTTTGACATAGCCGGGTTGATCGGGCTTTCGAAATTCTTGGAACCAATCTTCATGGGACGTCATGTGATTGGATGCTCCCGAGTCGACAAACCATATGCTATTTGAAGAAGAGGTGTTGGTCGGGGCCTCTGCCGACATCAAGTGTGCTTCATGCCTCATTACGAACATCCTGCCACGATCATCGTAGTCAGAATTCGAAGCGTAGTTTGTCAGTTGTCGGCTAGTCGAAGTCGAGTCTCGTATATTTTTCTAGCACTCCTCTTCATAATGGCATTGTTTTCCACAGTACCTGCATTCGATCGGGTTGTTACGATTCCTCGGTCCGGCGGGGTGGCTCCCCCTTCTGCCGAACTCTCTGGGACTGTTTCTGTCCTCTTGCTATTGGTGGCAGTTACACTCTTGGGTCGGCAAACCGTGTCGGCCTCGTCCGAACCGACCTCTATTTCCACGGTCGAATCCTCTTCTATCATCCGATTGTGAGTAGATCATCTGACCATTAGGTGCATTGTTCCTTTGTCGAACATGATTTTCTTCAGCCAACAGAATCGATTGAAAGTCAAAAAAGGAGAGAGGGTTCTCCCTCCCAAGAATGGCCGATCTGATCGTGCCAAATCTAGGTGCCAAGCTGCCGAGGCATATTTGCACCATTTCATCATTATTGATGACGACATTAATCGAATAGAGGGTATCGCACAACTCCTTGATCTTCAAGGTATAGCCGGTTATTGACATGTCCCTCTATTGCACGTTGTTTAGCTCTTGTCGAAGTTGGAGCTTTCATGCAGCCGTATTGGCTACAAAAATCTTCTTGAGATTTCCCCAAGCTTCTTTCGGCATTTTCGAATCTCGAATATAGTCGAGCATGTGGTCATGAATGCATGGCATGACACAACACAATACAACACACGGCTCGTAGCCTACTCCCATGCTAGGTAGTCGACGTGTGTCGGGTTGGGTTGCGTTTCATGAGCTCCCTCAATGTAGCACCAGTAACCTTGTCCAACAAGGTATTGATGCATCTTGTACTCCCAAGATGCGAAGTTTGTTTTTTCGAGCTTCTCGGTGGGAAGAGTGCTCCCCTTCAGGGTGTTCATTGTTGAACTTCTTTTACTCTTGATGTGAGGTGTGCAAAAATCGTTGCTACAATGATCAGTCAGTTCTTTGCGAGCTTAAGCACAACACACGTGAGACAAGAAAGAGAATGATAGAGAGAGAGGGAGAGAGCTCTAGAAGAGAAACTGTATATTACGTCCCAAAGTAACTAGGTTACAAGAGGTTGCTTTAAAAACCAACTCATCTAGGGCAAGTGCCCTTTCTACTAATTACAAATCTAGCCTAGTATGATGTCCACTGCCTAGTGTGAACACTGTCTCTATGGTAAGTTGAGTTCGATTTTCAACAATACCAATGTTATGGGGTAAGGCAAGGTGATAAGCAGATGACCCAACTTGCTTAAGGATTTCAAATGGGCCACAATATGATGGGTCTAACTTAGTGCGCTTGCTCGTAAACACTGACGTAGAATTAGTAGTGACACGCAAAAAAACTTGTTGACCAATAGTAAATGCATGAGGACGTCTTTCTTGATCAACATAAAATCGAGCATGATCTTGAGTTGTCTTCACATTTTCTTTGGCAATATGCACCATTTGGTTCATGTCTTGCTAAAAATTGCATGTACTCTCTAATGTATCACAATGGATTGTGACATCAACTAGGGTACGTGGCTGAAAACCATACATCAACATAAAAGGACTATATTCAGTGGATGTATGTTTAGAGCTATTATAGGCAAGTTCTAAGGTAGGACAGTATTGCTCCCACTTACAAGGGGTTTTTGCTACATAAGCTTGAAGCATGTTCTCAATAATTTGATTAACGCGTTCACTTTGTCCATCATACTAAGGATGATCTGCAGAGCTCATGCTCAATGTAGTTTCTGTTGGGAGACAGGTCCCTCCAGATGGGAAGGGAGAAGAACAGTGCCGATGAACAAACTCAGCCGAGGCCGAAACCGGATGAGGAGTACCCGGCTACGGAGAGCCGGATGGTACAGACCCGGTGAGAACCGGATGAGGAGTACTCGGCTACGGAGAGCCGGATGGTGCAGACCTGGTGAGAACCGGATGAAGAGACATATTCGTAAATACATTTCTGAGAGTCCATCATGGCTACATTTGTAAATAGCCGAAAAGTCATATTAGTATAAATATGACTTAGGGCAAACTTTTAGCTGTTGTTGTTATTCTTGTCTATGCGAGACCAGAGTACGTAACAGTGTACAGAGAGTGAGAGAGAGAGGAAGAGGTCATTGCCTCTGATTGTAACCGCCGCTTGTGGCGAAGATCGTGAGCACGAGGTCGTTGCCTCCGTGAACTCACTGTTGTACATTCTAACATAGTGATAGTTTGCAGCCTGTGGGCTGCCGTGGTTTTTTTCCCTAGTTTAGGTTTTCCACGTAAACATCCTGTGTACTCTTCTCTTTTCTGTGTCGAACATCTATTTCCCGTTTTCTGTGTATGATTCTAAGCTTGGTTGTGGCCGAGCGTTGCGTGTAGGGAGTGTGCAGCTCCTGTCAGTTTCTAGTTTCTTAAAGAACTAAGTCCAAAAGTCACTAGTAAACTTGGAATCTCAATCACTAACAATATCCATTGGTAATCCATAAAAACAAAATAACTCATCAACAAACTGATAAGCCAATTGTTGAGTGGTTACTGTGGTTTTGGTAGAAATAAATCTAGCCAATTTTGTTAGTCAATCAACGGCAACCCAAATGGCATCATGACCCCTCTGTGTATGAGGTAAACTAACAATAAAATCCATCGAGATACTTTCCCATTTGTTGTTGGGAATATCTAAGGGATGTAAAATACCAACAACTTTAAGTGGTTCCGAGTTATGAATCTGACATTGAAAGCATTGAGTCACATATTTATGCACGTCAAAGCGCATCTTAGGCTAGAAAAAAGTACTTGAGATGAGAACGAGTGTGCGTTGTATTCCGCGATGACCAGTTGATGGTGCATCATGACATTTATGAATAATTTTTTGTTGTATGTTTGGTAAATCTAGAACACAAACCTTTCCACTACGGTAGAGCAAAACATTTGTAATGTGAAAGGTTGCCTTCGAAGGTAGGGTGCTAGTAACAACATATTCAAGGATTGATGGTTTGTTGTAACCACAAATTGATTTCCATAGAGATAACGCCTCCATGTTTTTAGTGCATGTATTACCGTGAACAACTCTTTCTCTTGAACTGAATACCGAGATTGAGTAGCATCAAGCTTCTTACTTTCAAAAGTGATAGGGTGACCGCCTTGATAAAGGACAACACCAATAGCATAACCACTAGCATCGGTTTAGATTGAGAAAGGCTTGGATGGGTCCGGTAATAGAAGAGTGGGAGCTTGACACACATGCTCTTTGAGTGTCTCAAATGATATGTCAAGTTTCCATTCCACGAAATTGGTTTGACAAACTTGCATGGATGACCTTTTAAAGGTCAATTAATGGTGCAGTCAATTTGGAACAGTTACGAATTGATTTTCATACAAATCCAACAAATCCTAAGAATTATCGAAGTTCACGAATATTATGAGGAATGGGCCAAAGTTTACCTTTTCAATACGAGAAGGTTCAATTTCAACGCCATTTTCCATAATTAAATGACCTAGGTACACAATAGATTTTTGGAAAAAATCACATTTTGATTGTTTTGCATAGAAAGAATCGTCACACAACTTTTGCAAAACAAATCGAACATGTTAAACATGATCTTGAGAATATCATCCAAGAAGACGACAACCAATTCACCGAGTTGATATCACAAAACGCCATTCAGCACTTGTTGGAATGTGGCTAGAGCATTAGTCAACCCGAATGACGTCAACCGGATTTGAATGAGCTGAACAACCCAGAGCCGGATCGGAGTTCGGAACGAAGAACCGGATCGGTGTCCGGATGGTATCCGGAACCAGGAGCCGGATCGGATTGTTACCGGTAGGCCGTTAGAGGCCTACCAATCTAGCCTACTACGTAGGTGTATTTTTAGGAGTTAGTGTCAATTGCTCGTATGAGTATTGAAGTACTTGTTAGTATTTCTATCAGTCCGTGTAAGGACTTGTATAAAACTACTCTCTGAGCACATTCCATGTACAGAGTATTATTATTTTGAGTCGAGTTTGTGCCTCTGCTCTCTCTATCTCTCCTGTGTATTCTCTGTTCTTAAGCTTCCATTAAACCTTCATTCTCTGTTTATTGTTGTAATGTTGAGCTGGTTTGTCTACAAGCTTCCACACACTATTCTTTACATGGTATCATAGCGCGAGGGTTGAGAACCTCTGCTGCCGACAAGCATTTTTTTTCTGAAGACAAACCCTAACCATCGGTAAAAGAATAGACCGAAAAGAGAAGGTATGGAGAGATGCATGGCGAGATCACTTCCAATAGAAATGCTCGACTGGAGTAACTATGCATCCTGGTCGTATAAGATGCACCACTACCTGTTGGGGCTTGGATACTGGAGCTACGTGGAAGGAGCAACGTCGAATTCAGCACACAAGGACTTCCCGGCATGAGAGCAAGGAGCGAGCATAGTGTTGTATTGTCTCGCGTCCTATGTGTACGACCAGATGCTAGGCTACATGAGAGATGCAAAGTCACCGAAGGAGGCCTCGGAAAATCTCCAGAAGGTTTTCGCGGCAAGTACCATGCCTCGGAAGTTGCAGCTCCAGCAAGAGCTCAATAGTATCCAGCAACGGCACATGTCGATCACCGACTACACCACCAAGATCAAGGGCATCTGCGACGCGCTTCGTTCCATCAATGTGACGATGGACGAGGATGAGATGGTCCAGATTTCCTCGGTGGTCTAGCACAACGGTACGGCCCAATCCGGACAACAATTTGCACCCTGCAGAAACCACCGTCCTTCTTCGACCTGTAATATATGTTGATGGTCGAAGAAAACCACGCAGGTGGGTCGAGAACCACTCAATCGGACAACAGATGTTGTACACGGAGGCGGATCGGCCCCGTGGGCGTGGAGGAAGAGGTGGGTTGGCATGCAATAACATAGGCAAGCACGAGCAGAACCGGAGGCACAAAGATAGTACCAACAGCAATTCCGGACCCTCCATAAGAAGGGGGAGTCAAAGTGGCACCGAAAACCGACAAGGAAAGGCCGAAATGAAATGCTGGTATTGTGGCAAGAAGTGCCACCGAGAAAGTGAGTGTTAGAAGAAGCACACCAATTCGGATAAATCCGGATTTGGCAAGACAAGACAAGGGAGTTGTCAAAGATCGCACTACACTGAAGGATCAGAAGGATCCGAAACTGGAAAGACCAAAAAAGGGCCAGCCTTTGTGATGAAGCACAAGGCGAACTCGATGAAGAAGACCACTTCCGGATCGGAGGAAGTGTGCTACATTGACTCTGAAGCATCAAACCACATGACGAACCATGAAGGGTGGTTCTATTTTTTGGAAAAGCCGAAGCAACAAGGAATTATCGAAACCGGAGACGACACTCCTCACCCGATTGTGCATGTCGAGAAGTCCCTTTAAGCCATGTTTGACAAAAAGGAAAACCAATGAACGTACTACATGTTCCGATAATCACAAAGAACCTGGTGTCGATCGGGTAGATCGTCACCAGGGGATGCAAGTGCAGTTTACGCACCTCGGGTGCTTCATTGAGAAAGAAGGCCAAATAACTGCGCAAGGGCACAAGGACGGGAGGATGTTTATCCTCGACACCAACGACGTCAGCACTACTATGTTCGCATAAAGACAAAAGGTCGAATTAGATATCGACCTGTCGCACAAGCGGATTAGCCACGTCAACTATCACAGGCTTCAAGACCTGCATCAAAACAGATTGTTTTCGGATTGCCAAAATTTAGTGGCCGGAAGGCCCAAATTTGTGAAGCCTACCAGCTCGGGAAGCAACACCGGCTTCTGTTCCTCATCGAAAGAAACCAGATCCGTAACAAGCTCAATCTAATACATTCGGATGTATGGGGACCAACACAGAACGTTAGTCTTGGCGGGAGTCAGTATTTTGTCTCCTTCATCGACGACTACATGGATCTACCTCTTCGACTTTTTCTAGAATCTGCAAAGTCTTGTTGAATTTCAGAGAGGAAGATCAAGTGCCTACGGTCAGATGGTGGAAAAGAATATTTTTTTGGCCAATTCAACAACTATCTGCAGTAGAAGGGAATTCGGAGAGTCTAGTTTAGCTGCTGATACACATCGGAACAAATCGGTGTGGCTGAAAGGAAGAACCGGTCAATTGTGGAGGGGGCGCGGGCAATGCTGGAAGAGAAGAGCATGCCCAAATTCTACTAGTTTGAAGTGGTCTGGTTGGCCATCTACATCCAAAACCGGATCGGGGATAAGGTATCAACACACAAGCCGTATTTCCGACGGAAACCGAATTTAAGGCACCTTAAGATATTCGGTAGCATTGCATATGTGCATGTGCCGGATGAGAAGCAGAGAAAGCTGAACCCGAAGTCAGATTTGTCGGCTACTCACATGAGCAAAAGGGTTATAAGTACTATAACCCCCGAACAAAACAAGTTCAAGTGAGCTAAGATGTCGAATTTGATGAGTCGACATCATGGTACTCTCTACTGACACCGATGTCTGATTCCGACCCGATTCCAAAGGATGAGGCAAGTGAGCCCGAAACAATACGGGCAGAAGATGAAGTATTCGGTACTCTGGATGAGAGGCCAATTTCATTCCGGCTAAGGTACGTATATAATGAGTACGTGGCGCATCACTATGCGTACATGATGAAAGTGGCAGAAGTGTGTGAGCCAGAGAGCTACGTAGAAGATGCGAGCACTTGATGCCAACGACACATGGGACTTGATTGACCCTCCCTGACATTGCAAACCGATCGGTTGCAAGTGGGTGTACAATGCAAAGTACAATGTTGATATTTTAGTCAACCGGTACAAGGCCCGGTTAGTGGCCAAAGGATACCGCAGACCCACGGAATCAACTATGACAAGACCTTTGCTCCGGTAGCGAGGATGACGACAGTTCGTGTGGTGCTAACGGTTGTTGCGACAAGGGGATGGTATCTTCACCAAACGGACGTGAAGAATGTGTTTCTTCAAGGCAACCTTGAAGAATAGGTCTACATAATCCAACCCCCTAGTTTTCAGTCGGAGTTGAACAAGTCAGTAGTTCCTTTACGGCCTAAAGCAAGCCCGCCGCGCTTGGAATTGGAACTCGAAGATCACGCACAGGTTGTGTAGGATGGGGTTTGCAGCCTTGAAGTCGGGCTCTTCATTGTTCATCCGGACAGGTCCAAGAGGTCCGTATGTATTTTGTTATACGTGGATGATCTAGTCATCACCGAACCCGACCTTGCTGTAATCGACCGAGTGAAGTCCTAATTGTCAGATGCATTCGAAATGAAGGACTTGGGGGACCTTCATTACTTCCTCGGGATCAAAGTGCTCCACACCTCGTATGGCATATTGCTCCCACAAAGACATTATGTGCTAAATATGTTGTACAAGTTCGCCATGACAGAGTGCCAACCAGAACTTGAAGTGTAGTGCCGACTCTTGACCGGCGGCCTTCAATGAGAAACGGTTCCGACAAATTGTCAGAAGCCTCATTTATTTAACTATCATCCAAGCCGACATTAGCTATCCGGTCGGCACAATAAGCCAATTCATGCAAAAGCCAACCGTGGAGCACCTTCAGTGCACGCACCAAATACTAAGATATGTCAACGGCAATAAGGACCGAGGACTATTATATCGACACGGTATTACTGAAAATCTGGTCGGTTATATGGATGTTGACTGGGCTGGACATGTGTCCGATCGACGGTCCAGTATCAGATTCATGTTCTCTATTGGTAGTGCGGTTGTTGCTTGGAGCAGCAAAAAGCAGCCAATTATGGCTCTATCGAGCACTGAGGCTAAATATCGGGGTGCTATTGTTGCCACCTACGAAGCTATTTGGCTTCGACGACTGTTGCAAGACCTACGGATCGAAGTGGTGACTCTGATCCCGATCTATTGCAACAACATGAGCAGCATGCAGCTAACCAAGAACCCTGTGTTCCATGCTCGGACAAAGCACATAGAAGTGCATTATCACAGTCCTCATAGGTGAAGTAGAACTCCAGTATGTCTGGATGGATCGACAGGTTGCCGACATCTTCACGAAGGCCCTTGGAACCGACAAGTTGCAACATTTTTTGGAGATGCTTGGGCTTCAACATTTCGACATGCCGCACTTGAGGTGGGGAATTGGAACTGATACAGGGAGAACTAGAACGAAAATCAGGAAAATAGGGGGAGACAAGAAGGAAAAGGAAGCTAAGTCGACTGAAGAAGTCGGCACATCTGATGAGGTCGAAACAAGCGGCGACGGCAGTAGAGTCAAGAAGGACAGAGCCGAGTGGAACAAGAAGGCCAAGACCCAGACTTGGTCCGATGTGGTCAAGGGCTTGAAGACTAATGACGAATTGGAGATAGCCAATTCCGACAACAGTTGGAACGAATCGGAGGCAGCCGATTCTAAAAAGTAGTTCGATTCGGAGGAGCCGAATCAATAGAAGGCCAAACAGACGAGGAGGCAGTTGAAGTTGACACTGACACGGAGGAACTAATGGCTTGCGACGCGTCGGAGTCACAACATTGAAGGAGCTGAGAAGGGCCTTATGAGCAAACAAGCCGACCGAGAAGATCGAGGAGCGCAGAACCAGACGGGTCGAGGAAAGCAGAACCAAACTAGGCAAGGAGCACGAGCCAGGCGGGAGGACACCAGGTGGAGCCGAAGGAGAGGACTGATTACCACAAACACAGACATTGCGATCCGACCTCAAGTTGAGCTTGAGGGGGAGTGTTGAGCAGACAAGCTCAACCGGATCCGAATTGGCCCAGAGCCGGAACAAAGAACCAAATCGGTGTCCAGATAGTATCCAAAACCAAGAGTTGGATTGGATTGTAACCGGTAGGCCGTTAGAGGCCTACGAATCTAGCCTAGTACGTAGGCGTATTTTTAGGAGTCAGTGTCAGTCGCTCGTATGAGCATTGAAGTACTTGTCAGTACTTCTATCAGTCCGTGTAAGGACTTGTATAAAAGTGCTCTCTTCGCACATTCTATATACAGAGCATTATTATTTTGAGTTGAGTTTATGCTTTATGCTTTCTCTATCTCTGTTATGTATTCTCTATTCTTAAGCTTCCATTAAACCTTCATTCTCTATTTTATTGTTGTAATCCGGTTGAGCTGGTTTGTCTACAAGCTTCCACACGCTATTCTTTACAAATACTCATAATGGCCATAGCGCGTATGAAAAGTGGGTTTAGGAATATCATCCTCGGCAATGAGAATCTGATGATAACCTATTCGTAAGTCAATTTTCGTAAAATATCAAGCCCCATGCAAATGATCAATCAAATCATCGGCTCGAGGTAACGGATTTACATTTGTTATTGTCATTTTATTCAAATGACGATAATTGATACATATTCGCCATGAACCTTCCTTCCGCTTAACTAAAAGAACTAGCACACCCCAAGGTGATTTACTATACCTTGTGTTTCCCATACTCAAGTATTCCTTAATTTGTTTAGCAATCTCATCCTCTTCCAATCGACTAACTTGATAAGGTGGAATGCTCACTGGAGCAGCATCGGGAATGAGTTCAATCTGATGGTCCACATTACGTTTTGGTGGTAATGTTAGTGGAAATTCGTTAGGAAACACGTCTTGAAAATCGTCTAAATTAGAGTCGAGTAATTGCCATTCATAATGTGGTAATTGTGTGGCGTCAATACTAAAATAATAAAATTGAAGCACAAGATCAATTATACATGAATAAATTAATGAACTAGAATACTCACTTAAAGATTTATAAGACACAAGTGAACGAGAAGGAAGTTTGGAACATTGAATAAAATGTCTACAATTATTAAGTTCAAAGTGATTGAGTGATTAACCAAATCAATGGACAAAGAACGGTTTTTATTAAAAAACCAAGGTATCCTAAAATAACATCTGCCGATTTTAGTTTCATAACATGGAAGTCAAGCTTCTCCAAATAGGTATCTATTTGAATTGGCAGTTGACAAACAATGCCACTGATGTATTGAATGCCTTCATTTGCCATGTGAACTTGATAGATATGATCACTTGCGTTTATGTGGAGTTACATTTATTGCACCAAGTGATCATTAAGAAAATTGTGAGAACTACCAGAATCAAACAAGAAATGTGCTTGTGTTCTATTGATATACCCAATTGCTCGGAGTAAATCATTAGGTCCAAGTAAATGTGAAGGAAAAGTGCATTCACATGAACTTAAGTGGTTCGTATGAACTTCAATAACATCAAAAGCCTCACCTATGTGACTCGTAGATTTGTCTTGAGGAAGGGTGTTCACTAACTTCCTCTCAAGACGACGGCATGTATCCTTTGTGTGACTTCGCTTCTTGCATTATGCATAGAAGAGGTTCGGTTTCTTTGAGTCATAGTCAAGAGTGTCACTCGATTGCTTACGTTTCCCAATGAACTTGACATTTAGAGTTTTGGCGATATCAGGTTTATTGTGGTCTTTCTTGGAAGTCCTATGGTACTGAAGTACAATGTTGAGGGCTTCCTCGAAAGTTGTGGGGTCCTTGTCATGGACAATCCAATGGTAATCCCCATTGGGAATAGCATTCAAAAAACCAGTGACAAACCATTTCTCACTCCTAAGTCTCGATTTTTGGATCTGGGTCCGAGCATGATGCACATAATCCTTGAATGCTTCAACCAGACGAGATCATTTTCCACTCCCTTTCCATGATGAGATTCTACATGAGATAGCCATATATACCATATAATATCATGTGGAGAATGTGTTGTGTGATCAAGAAGGATCAAGGTTGATAGGTCAAAGATCAAAACAATCTAAAAGATGGCAACTCCAACAAATGTAAAAGCTTTGGAGGTATTCATGCAAAAGTTCTCTCACTTGAATGGTTTATGCATATGTTCACTTGATATTTATATTAAGGAGGATGTATCTTGTGATCCTATGTATGTTCTAAAAGTGGATGAAGAAATAACACTTATAATACTCTCTTTATTTGTGTTGACAAGGAGAAAGATCGTGATGATTCTCAATATGCCTGTGAGGTTTTTTCCCACTACTTAATAGTAGTTTTTTCTCATACAATAATTTGATATGTTTTCTTACTACTAATACTCCTTTATCCATAGCCTACTATGAGGTGACGGAGCATTTTTCACATCTCTTTATTATAAGCTCACTATAAATAGTTCGCCAACATGAAAAGAAAGGGGGAAAGGCTAAATGTGAAGTCAGTTTTTGTTTCAAAGAAAACATTATTGCTAATACATTATATAAAGACCAATATAGAAGTTTGAAGCGTCACAAAAATCGAGGAAATAATTTTTTTGAATGGATTTACACAAGGGTATTTTTCAAAAATTCAAAAAAACAGAAAAACACAAGTCATGGATAAGAAGACTATGATGGAACAAAACAAATTTTCTAACTTCTTTATCCGAAATCCAAATTGAGTAACAAGTTATCCTCAAACACCGACAAGGAGTGCTTAAGTTCTTTTCTAACTATAGAACATAAATAGTAATAGACCTTTCGCATTTCAATCACCCTAGTTCATAATAGTTCTTACTCCCTCTTCTTTCTTCTACCAAGTCTTTCCTCATCTCTTCCTTTTTCTAAACCTCAGTTGTTCTTTTTTCTTTAAATCTCCTCTCCCAAATATTCTCTGTCATATTGTGGCGTCCATGTGTTCCTTTGTGCCACGCTTTTAGCTCACCCTTTTTAGGATGCACGTACCCAAGTTGACCCACCCTTTTAGCACACCCTTTTTAGGATGTGTGTGCCCAAAATGACCCACCCTTTTAGCACACCCTTTTTAGCCAAGCCAACCCAAATGGGTTCCGTTGTATCAACTATAAATTGATTAAGAAGTAAGAAGCTAAGTAGACTGGTTTTGATCTCTTATGTGCATTTCACTATTTTATGCTATATGCTACGTTGAGAAACACTTGTGGCAAGACCATCTCTCTTAGTAAAAGACCCTCATGATCATGCTCAGTTGCACACATGGGCGTGGAATTTTCTAACAACAAATCATGCTAGTTGTTTTTTATTAAGGAAAACATGCTATTTATTGTTATGATTTGTGTAAGATTAAAAGAACAAGGTGTTATATGAAGTAAAAGGACACCATTATAATATTGTGGTGGTGTTGTAATTCATGATTACGACAACTTTTTTCAATTATAGATCTTTTATTATTATTTTAGTAACACTTTTATTACTAGTGGGAAACCTCAAAGTGAGGTGAAAACCCACAATGAATAAAGAAAAATATACAAGTGTCTATTAGACACTAAAGAGCTTAAAAGCGCTCAAAGAAAAGGTTGTAAATTTGGAGTGTGATGTCTCTAAGTTGTAGACAATCAAATAGATATTGCCTGAGGGATTGCTTAACGAAGCTAACTTCATGCAGTTGGTTTCGATCAAAGACCTTATTATTGCGGGTTGTCCAAATGGTCCAAAGTGCCCAAAATCGTGTCCATTGGAGAAAATAGGCGCATGGAATTTGTCCAAATATCCAAAAGTGTTTACCAAACCTTCAGCTAGGAAATCTTTGATAAAGAGATGCACTTAGTCTTTGTACAAATGTTGTAGTGAATGAACAAGTCCATAATAAGTGTGGGACTATTTCCAATCGTCCACCACATCTTCCACAATGCGACGAGGCTATCGATCACTTTTTAAGATTCGACCCAGTCGGGAGCACACCCAATAAGCATCTCCATAGGAATACCCATTGCTTAAGTGGAAGACCAAAGCTCCATAAGCTTGCAAGCCTGTTATTCCACCAGGACAGCGTTTTGTGTAGGTTCCATAATGCATTTGCATGTTCGTGAAACCATGGGACAGGTTGCAACAACATATACACTGAATGTGTTGTAATGTTATGCATTGGAATAACAATGTTCCCTTTTTGTAACATCCAATCTTGAATCCTGCAATCTCCATTGAGAGGTGGCACAAGTACTAAGGAAAGCACCAACTCAGTGACTTGGTTCCATATAACGTGATGATGTGGCCCAAGATTATAACGACATGTCAAGCTTTGAACTAAATGGACAACCTTTGATGTGCTCGTCAAGCTTTCCAAACACTACATCCCAATGATTAGTTCCCCATGAGCCAAATGACTTAGTTTTCAAATGATCAAACATATCACATAGCATTCTTGCCCAAGGCAATGTTTTTTCAGCAAATTTCGGCAATAAAGTAGCATTTCTAGCCAACATATGCAAATGCAAATTAAGAAAATTTAGCCCTCCACTCAATCATGAAGTGCATATCTTCTTTAATGATAAAAGTCGTATACCTCTATGCGACTCCTTAGAGCACAAAAAGTTGCTTATGATTTCGGAGTTAATCTTTTGTATCATGTGTTTCAGCCAATCAATCATAATTAAGTAATACTGCATATAAGCCATGAAAATTGATTGCACTATCCTCAATCTGACATGGAGTGGCCATGTTGCAATCTTCCAATAGCTTAGCTTTTGTCTCACTTTTTGCAGAACCCATTCAGCCTTTCTTTTCCCTATTGCATTCCATCCCAATGGATAGCCAAGATGTCTAACCATTTCATTTGGGCTAACAACCTGACTTAGCCATAGAATTTGATGCCAACTACATGGCGTCAAGGGTAGAAGTTTGGACTTGTTGAAGTTAACATGCAATCCTACAGCCAATCCATACAATTTGAGGGCATCCATAATCACCCTCATATTATTTGGATTGTTTTGTGATAGGAATGATGTATCATCTGCATATGCTTGAGCCACGAAATCATGTCCATCTTTCATTTGCAAACCATGAAGTTGACCAATTGATACTAGATGATCCATTTACAATAGTAGTGGATGAGTTGCGATTGCATACAACAATGCACTTACAGGACAACCTTGTCATACTGATTTGGCTAAGCTCCATGAATCTATCAATTCACCCTCAATAATGCACTTACAGGACAACCTAGATGTACTATACCCATAAAGCCAATAGATTACTTGAGGCATTTTCGGACCAAATCCTAGTTTGACCATTGTGGCTACCACAAAATCCCATTGGATGGTGTCAATTTGCATGAGCAATACATCTTGTTTGGTGTATTTGGCATACTCCATTCCAATATAAGCATTAGCAATATTATCTATAATTTGCCTTTGAAGAATGAACCCATACTGGTTTACGTGTATGCATCCCAACAAAGCGTCCTTAATACGATTAGCAATTATCTTTGCAATAAGTTTGTAGATCACTGGCATGAGAGTGATTGGTCGCCAATCTAAAAAAGATTCGCACTGTTTCTTTTTTGGTATTAATTTGACCAAACCTTCTTTCCATCAGATCGGCATATCCCATTGTTGCCAAGCATTATTTGTCATAAATAGGATTAAATCCTTAAGAACATCCCAAAATTCTGTAATGAACTCTAACGTAATACCATCCCAACCAGGCGCTTTGCCTTTCCCGAGGCCCTTTCGAGCCTCCACGAGCTCCTCCATTGTGAATGTTGCATCCAAAGCAATAACTTTATCAACACAAATAGTGGGTTGAACTAGTGACAAGAATGTATGTCTAGCTTGTTTAACTGCATCTGTAACAACGACATTGTTCTCAAAGATGTGAGAGAAGTGAGTTACACATTCCTTGGCTAGTTCAAGTCAGTTTGTAGTCCACAAACCATCACCACTTTTGATGAATTTAATGGATTCCCTTTGGCGTATTAGATGCAACCTTTTGAAGCAGGATTTAGAAGAGCATCCTTTGTCTTTCAATGGAATTTGTCTTGACCTCACTTGCCATTTTTCCAATTTATTTTTGTCATGTAGCATCAATGTGTGTTTGTCCATACACAATGCCTCCTCTTCATGTAAAGTCAAAGATCGTCTATGTGCTAACTCCGTTAGGGTTTGACAAGTAAATTTGGCTTGTTGAGTGTAATCTCTCTGTCTTGAGACATACCACTTACCATACTCTTGTATTATTGTTTGTAATCTATGCACAAAATGTACCCATGCTATATCAACATCTATGTTGAATTCTACATAAAGAGGAGCTTTTATGTCATAGACCATCGTCTTGAAGAGTTCATGCTTGAGGTAGTTGTTGTTAATGAGCATAAGTCTCTTCCTTTGGAGATGCACTTCATAGGAATGATTCCCAAAGGTCTAGCCAAACAGGAGCATGATCTAACAACTGCAAAGCATGATCTATATGCATTGTACATGTGAAATTTTTATACTGACTAGCATGCAACAAATACCATCTATCAAGCCTTGCATAGTATGCAAAGTGGGTGGTGTGATGAAAGGTAAAACCAGGAACATGTGGGTGTGTCATTTGCCATAAATCAACCCAATCCAATGAGCTTTGCATATTATACCACTAACCTTGTTCCTCTCTCAAAATATGTGAGTGCCCACTAGTGTTATCATCTGCATTTGGAGAGTTGTTGAAATCTCCACATATAAATGTATTTTGTGGCCATGGATAAGCACAAATGTCTTGCCAAAGCAAAGCTCTATCCCTTGAGGCATTCAGGGCATATACTCCACCAAAATCATATGTCTCACCATTTATCTTGCATTGCACAACCATCCACCTCCCACGTTGATCATTATAGGCAACCGTAGGATTTAGCTCATGTTTTATTATCATAAGCACTCCAGATGTTGTACCTTGTCCTGCATAGAAGATGTCAAAACCTCGAAATATACCAACTTGACCACTGAATTCAATTTGTTTATGTTCTTGAACACAAATTATATCTGCTTGAGAAGAGGTAATATAGTTCCAAAATAATTTCCATTTACTAGGGTTACAAAGACCCCGTATATTGAGGGAGACACATTTTACTTGTTTATGCATGATTAATATGGTTGAAGATATAAAACAAAGCAAAATACTAATCTGATTGCATATTAGTATCACCGCCATGCTTATTTGCATGAAGCCTAATATCTATATTTGATCCATCTTTGTAAATGTCCACATATGAGCCTCTACTCACCCTTTTCCAAGCTTCTGAGACTGAAGAGAGCATTGAAGCATTAATTTGTAAAGATGAACCTTGATTCTCAAGTGCATGAGTGTAGTTTCTCACCACCACAAGCTTCTTCCTTCTAAAGGATTTCTTAGATATTTGCCAACCTTCATTATTCTCTTTGTCCACATCAAAGGCTTGTTTCAAATCGTGCAGGTTTCATTGCACATTACCAATTGTCTGCGGGACTTTACTTTTCCCTTTGTCTTGTACTCTCGGTTTCTGAATGGGTTGCATCATAGATTGGTTTGTTGCCTTTGAAGAAGAAACCTGGCTATTTTCTTTCAATGATGCAAGTTTCAACATTGCAGTTTCAGGTGGCTGAATGGTCAGTGTTAGGCATTCTGATTGCATATGACCAAACTTGTTACATGTGTAAAATGCACCTGCAAATTTTCCCCATTTCAGCTTGAAGGGTCTTGCACCAATAATTGGATCATCTAAATTGAGGGTGATACCTTCCAAGATCGGAACATCTGTGTCCCAAAGAATGCAAAATCTATTAGAAGTATTTGTAGTTTTCGGGGGGCATACTACTCTCCCCATTCTTGCCGCAATTGTAGGTAACAAATGATTCCAATTTCATGGAAAATCAAGCACTTCTACCCAGACGGGACATTTGTGACGAATTAGCCCTTGATAGTCTTTTGTCAAAGACCACGGCAATGCATGAACCATTTGATCTCTATATGTTAAAGGAGATTCCTCAAGTAATTGAGTTTTGTACTTTGGTTCTGATAGCAATACTTCATAAAACCCTCTAGCAGCGAAATAAACTCCACTAACTACATAGACTTTAAACATTGCATTTATCCATTGAGCCACGTCATTTGCAAAAGGCATATTCCCAGGAAAGAAAAGAATAATAGCATTTGACATGTACACTTTTAAAGGATTCAACAAGTCTTGTGATGGGATAGTAAATTTCTTGCTTGGCAAAGACCCATCCCATGTCTTCCTAGCCTCTGCAAAGTCCTCTACTAAACTATCTTGAAGCCATTTTGTATCTACTGGATCTTCTATAATTTCTTTCCTCTTCTTATTCCATATAGAAGATGATTGAGCCATCCTTGACAACAATAATGTGGTGGACCTGCTACATTGTATGTTGAAATGTAGAGAGGTCTAACAAAGGTAATGAGAGGAGCAAACCTAGTGTCTCGCAGCTTAGGTCGAAATAGATGTAAGTTTCTCAGAGAAGAATGCTTCTATGTATAAAAACGCCCTACAGAATCATTCTTATTTATGGTAAATATATATAGGTACAATGTGGGGAAAACAGTTACATATGAACCTTCACGGTTCTTGAAGACAGTTACATGTGAACCTTCATGGTTCTTTATTCATGGTAAGTATTTTCTAATTTCCTAATATATTTATATTGCTTACATTAAAAATGTTCCAACACCCCCCCCCCCCCCCCTTAAGGTAAGCAATTTATTTCTTCTTAGGGTTTAGTAAACTAAGGCCAATTTTAGAACAACATAACCAATGCTTTTGGCTTGAGACAGGTTTCGTTAAGAAATCAGCCCACATGGTGGTTGTTGAAGTATACTGTAAAATCATTTCTTTTGCTGCTACCAATTCTCTTATAAAGTGATGTCGAGCTCTAATGTGTTTGTTTTGATCTGTGATCTTTGGGTTTTCAGCTAACTTTATACACGACTGATTGTCGCAATAGATCTTCATTTCTGAGAGTTTGAAAATGTCAAGCTCTTCAATAATTGTCTTAATCCAGATTCCTTCTTTGGCTATGACAGCTGCTGCTACATACTTTGCTTCAGTACTCGACAGCGCCACCGAAGTTTGTCTTTTACTTCGCCATGCTATAGCACCTCCAGCAAATGTGAAGAGCATGCCAGAGGTTGATCGAGAGGTGTCAATATCCCCTCCCCAATCAGAATCCGTCCAACCTTGTAGGGGAGCATGAAGCCATCCGTTGAGTTTGTACGAATTCTGGAATTGGAAGCTGCGGTAGGTAAGTACCATGTCTTTGGTATGTTGTAGGTAGCGGAGAACCCGCTTTAGAGCTTGTCAATGTGCTATTCCAGGATTTTGCATAAACCTAGATAGAAAACCAGCACAAAAAGATAAATCTGGTCGTGTACAACTTACCAAATATGTGACACTTCCTAAAATTTGGCGATATGGAAGCGATGCCATGATTTTCTCGTCCATTATAGTTTGTGGACTATCATTAGAAGATAGTTTGCATGGTACTGTCATTGGTGTTCGAATAGGTTTGCAATCAGCCATGTCAAATTTCTTTAATATATCTTCCACCAACTTCTTTTGTGAAAGAGTGAGAGTACCTTCCATTCGATTTCAAGTTACTTTGATACCAAGGCAAAACTCCATTGGTCCTAAGTCTTTGACTGGAAACTTCATTTTTAGTTGGGAGATGGTCTTCCTCATAACAGTAATTGAATTTGAGGCAATAGGGAGGTCATCAACATATACACCAAGAAGTATAAAAATTTTACCTTCCTTTCGGATGTATAAATTTGGTTCTGCCTGAAGACGTTTGAATCCAATAGATTCAAGATAAGTATGTAGTTTCAAATGCCACATTCTAGGTGATTGTTTGAGACCGTATAAGGATTTCTTGAGTTTGCACACATGATGAGGATTCTTTGAATCTACAAAGAATGGAGGTTGCTCCATATAAATTTCCTCATCCAAGTCACCATGAAGGAAGGCCGTTTCTACATCAAGATGGTGTAGTTCTAGGTTTAAACCAGCACTTATAGCAAACATAAACCTTAGCGGAACTGCTTTAAGAGTTGGGGCAAAAGTGTCTGTAAAGTGAAGGCCTGGAACTTGTGAAAAACCTCGAGCAACAAGTCGTGCCTTGTGTCAAAGTAGAGCTCCTTGTGAATCAAACTTCTTGGTCAAAACCCATTTGTTTGAGATGATATTTCGGTTTTCTGGAGGTGTAACAAGTTCCCAAGTGTCATTCTTTAGTAAAGCATCAATCTCAAGTTGCATCGCTTCTTTCCACTTGACACTATCCGGTCCATGAATGGCTTCTTCTGCACTAGGGGAAAAATCATCATCATCAAGAATTTCGAAATCATCTTGTGCAAAATCCACTTCAGGAGAAAGATCAGCCATTAGTGCTTCTAATGGTTCAGTGATCTCCATAATTTCTTTCAAGCTTCTAAACTTAGATCTCCTTGTGGGAAGATGAGGGTAAGCATCTTCATCATCAAGCGAATCTAGATCAAGATTTGGCTCCAGATGGGAGGAAACTGAGGAAATATCTTTAGGGGATGTAAAATCTGTTTTAAAATGGAACCCTAAACTTGAATCAGAGGGAGAATGCCAAGATTTTCCTGAGTCTTCAAGATTTGTTGTAGAATCAACTGTTTCATAAGTTGAGTGTATTGGTTCACTATCATTTCTGATTATTGTGTCCTTATTGTTTACAGCTAAGAAGGGTGTCGATGCAGAAGCACGATCCATCGTTGGAGTTGTAGTGGCAAATACAGGACCTATTGTTGTTGTTGTTTGTCCTATTGGAAGCACCTTTGGAACTGTTGATGTTATCGTAGGAATTTTTGTTGTTGCCACTGGAACTATCGTTGTTGCTGTTGAAACTGCTGGTTGTTGCCACTCTACTAATGTCATTTCAAGGTTTGTGTTCTCCTCCATTCTCAGCGGTTCTTCAATATGCCTTCTTTCTTTTCTCAAATCATTTCCATTATGCAATTGATTCTGCATGTCTTGCATTTCCATTTTTTCATGTGACTGTTCACTGTTGTAGAATAGAGCATCTTCATCAAATGTCACAGACCTACTAAAAATAAACTTTTGATTGCTAGGATCAAATAGTTTGTATCCTTTCACACCTGCAGCCTCACCATATCCAACCATGATACATTTCTTCGCATGTGGATCCAACTTCTTCCTTTTCTCTTGTGGTATGTGACTATATGCAATCGAACCGAACACTCTTAAATTTGAAAAATCTGGTTTATGTCCAAACCAAACCATGTATGGCGTGTGCAGACCTAGCACTTTGTGTGGAGATCTATTTTGTAAATAGCATGATGTCGCTACTGCCTCTTGCCAAAACCGGTGTTCAAGTCCTGCCACTTGCAACATGCTTCTACTTGCATCTAATAGTGTTCTATTCTTTCTTTCTGCCACTCCGTTCTGTTGTGGGTTGTGTGGTACATTGAGCTCATGTCTAATGCCATGTACATTGCAGAAATTCTGCCATTCATTTGAGACATATTCTCCACCATTATCTGACCTAACGCTGTTGATTTTACTTTGACATTGATTTTCAACCATGGATTTATAATAGGTAAAGGCTTGGAAGGCTTCAGACTTTTTCTTTAAATAATAAAGCATGGTAAATCTACTAAAGTCATTGATGAATGAAATGAAATAGTGATTACCAGAAATTGATTTCTTTTGGAATGGACCACACAAGTCCGAATGTACTAACTGCAACTTTCTTTCATATCTGCGTTTGGTGAGGGGAAACTTTTGTCTCGTTTGTTTCCCATAAATACATCCTTCACAAAGTGAAAGGTATGTAAATGGTTGTGTTGGCATACCCTCTCCAAGTTTATGAATTTGGCATGTCTTCATGACTCTTGGATGTAGATGTCCGAGCCGATAATGCCATAATAAAGTATGATCAACTTGAGAGTTTCTTGAGGCACTGTGTGCTTCGATTGGTGTTTTGTCCATAGCTTGAAGGGGGTAAAGTCTTCCATGTTTGGGAGACACTATCTTTACGACTTTTCCTGATGGTAAAGTATATTTGATAATTGCACAGTTGTGATGAAATTCAATTATTGCACCATTTGTTGTGGCTTCACTTACAAACAACAAGTTCTTCGCTAGGCCAGGAACATACTATACATTGGATATACTAATTATTTGCTCATTGTCAATTGACAGATGAACTGTTCCCTTTCCTAAAGCCAACTTGATTGCATTGTCACCAAATCGAACTTCCAGAGGTGTAGCAAGTTGGATGTAATCATGAAGAAGGTTTCTACTATGGGTAAGATTATGGGTTGCACCTGTATCAAACAACCATAAATTTTCCACATTGAAGTTCTGATTTATTGCCACAAATGCTTGGATAAAAGGGTCATTATCTTCTTGTTGGTTTTGTACTGAGGCTGTGTGAACATGTGCTGAGTTTCTTTTATTCTTATTCCTGTGATCATATTGCTTCTTTCTGCAGTCTCTTTCCATGTGACCCACCTTACCACAATATCGACAAATAATTTGAGAGGAAATACTAAGGGCACCTGATTTTTTATTCTGGAACGATTTTTGATTGTGGAACTTGTTTCCATCATGTACACTTGGTATGTTCTTTGTGTACTTATTATTGTTTTGAAATTTGTTTCTATTAAAGTTACCTCTCTGATTCTTCATCGTAGCAATCATTGCCATGTTTGGATTGTCTGAGACATTTTGAGGCTTTCTCCTTCGAAGATCTTCCTGCTTCATCTTTGAGATCAGATTTTGTAGCGAAAGTGTTGGATCAGCCCCATGGATCACTATAAATGGGCCCCATGAAGTTGGTAGGGCTCCAAACATGATGTCTACCTTCATTTCTTCATCAATCTTGTTGCCCGCTGAAATTGTTGTATCATATGCAGATTGATATTTGCTGATGAAGGTGTCAAGTGAGTCATCCTCTTTCATTTCCAAAGTTACAAGGTAACGAAATGAAAGGACTTTTGTCGTTCAATCTTATGGTTCGTGGTGTTCTTTAAGAAGATCCCACATTTCTTTAGATGACTCAAGGTGTTTGACAAGATCCACTTGTCTATTTGTTAGATGCATGATGATTTCAGTCCTTGCATCCAGATCTTTCATCTTCCATTCTGTTGTTTCAGGTTCTGTGGTTGGTTGTTTGATCTCACCTTTGATTATTTTAAGTAGATCCATTCGTTGTAGGATGAGTTCCATCTTTAATTTCCACATCCTGTAGTTGTTTTCGTTTAATTTTTCGATTAAATACTTTCTTGTGGTAGGTGTTGTTGATGTTGCTGTTGAGGCCGTTGATGTTCCTTCACTCGAAGCCATTTCTGCAGACCTTCCGGATCGACCTGTAGAGAATGCTTAGAGAGAAAATGAATATCTAGGATTGTTTTCGCTCTGATACCATGTAATTTTCTCAGAGAAGAATGCTTCTATGTATAAAAACGCCCTACAGAATCATTCTTATTGATGGTAAATATATATAGGTACAATGTGGGGAAAACAGTTACATATGAACCTTCACGGTTCTTGAAGACAGTTACATGTGAACCTTCATGGTTCTTTATTCATGGTAAGTATTTTCTAATTTCCTAATATATTTATATTGCTTACATTAAAAATGTTCCAACAATAGATAGGTCTTGAAGTCTGTACTCTGCTTAGATTTGAGTGAATCTGACATGCTCAATCCATCTGGAAGGTTCCAAAACCCCCAAAACAACTCAAACCTTGTCCGATTCCGACTCTAGTGAGGGAGATATGAGACTTGAAAGGTGAACTCTGTCTCTCTATGTGTCACGTGAATGAATCTTTTATTTACTTGTTTCTTCAATTATAGATCTACACACGCATTGCATATACAAGTGAATCTATGTGAGTATTGCACTCACAAATCAAGACAACCCCAAAATATTTGAATGTGGGAACATTATGATAATATGTATTAGTGAGTGCACGCCAATGTTGCATAGAAATAAGTAGTAATGCAGAACTATGACAATGCCATGATATTAGTTACAACAAGCATGCAAAGGGAGAATACATAGATGTGTGTGTATATATCATAGAAATAACCACCGATGACAAATTAAAAGAGGATATTGACACAATGTCACAATGGTGGCTTTGAATAATATTCCTCATTCCTGCAAGTATATCACGTGATACACACACGTATAGCAATAGATAGTTGGAAACGAGATAACTTGGTTGGATCAACAATATGATTATTTACAATGCATATAAGTTGGCATAGGAAAGTCAGTTTTCGTAACTTCAATATCTTGACTATAATGCTAAAATTTATTGGGAGAGATCTTGGTGCTTATAACATTTGAGGAAGATTTATCCCGGCCAATGTCTTGGGGTGGGACATAAAATTGATCATAATTAATCAAATACTGCATAGGATACTATTATATTTTTGAAGAATCACTTGGATTAGTTGCAATAAGATGTGGCGGGCATTTGGAATTGGAGGCATTTAATGTGACGAACAAAGGAATCAATGGACGTAAAAGACGGTTTTATAATATAGACAATGGACATAAAAGACGGTTTTATAATATAGACGCCACAGTTATATTTGTGCTAGTGACAATTTTATTATGCTTTGACTTTGCACAAACCATTCATAGAGCATACGTTGAATTGATATAGATGATGTGTGTATTGATGGGGGCAGCACACATTACGTAGATTAGATTTGCGTGAAGGAGCTTTGATCAACCAACGCATTCTAGAAGCTTCATGATCATTCTCACCTCACTCATTCATTCCCTTTGAACGTCCATTCCTAAAAATCCTCCACAATTAACATCCCGCGGAAATACGTGAGCTCAATGAATTAAACAAAACAGACAAAGCATGCATCCCAGTGCTATAAAAACAGGACCATGATGCCACACACACACACACACACACAAGCACTACCACTTCCATACCATCATCATTTCGTACTCCCCCCCTAACCCCCACCGTAGAGCAGTAAGCTGGTTGGTACATATAACTTAAGCACATATAGATTTGAAGTTTTGAAAGTATGGGCCGCCGGCATGTAGACATGTCCTTTGGGTTCACAGTTGAGGTGTTGGTGTTATGTGCCGCGGCGCCAGTGTTGGCCATCGTTCTAGCTATGTCACAGCCAGTACTTGGGGATGCGGTGAGCTCCTCTGGAGCTAGCAATGCATCATCATCATCGCTCGAATATTACGTTCAAGTGGTGGCAGGACCACCGTACACCGGTCAGTTGGCACCACCCTTCAACACCAACACCACCTACAACTTCGGAGCCGTGGCGATCTTCGACTTCAACATAACGGAGGCTGCCTCCAATTCCTCCAAGTCCCTGGGCCACGTGAGCGGCTACACCGTACAGACGAGCTACACCGCCACGAGTCACGAGCTGGAAGTGGAGGTGGTGTCGTATGACGATGGCGCCGGCATCAATGGCACCCTCAGCTTTCAAGGCCTCATCAATACTTCCACCAACGAGATCTCTATCGTCGGCGGGAGCGGCTCCTTTCGAGGTGCACATGGCTACGTCATCATCTCCAGGATCAACCCCAACCTCTACCATCACTCCCTCTACTTCCTCTAAATAATATATATGTAGAGAGAGAGAGAGAGAGAGAGACCCAAAGGGACACTTCATAACGATGGGCATATCTGTGCTTCATTGAATAAATAAATAAACTTGGTTGATCCTAACTTAAGTACGCTTCTTCATATGGCCAGAAAATCTTGCGAAAACTATCTACAAACTGCTTTCGTGACAAGGATATCATCAAGAATATTGACAATAAGAATTCCTATACATGTGGTCCAACACTATTGCAGCGTTTGAATCTATGAATTGACTTAAATTTGATTTCGATCATGTGTACATATATCAACCATTATAACTATACACGTATTGATGCATAATATTTAAACACGTCAGATACTACATATTTTATGTGATCATATTGAGCCTCGCATTGGAATCTACTTTATGGGTAACTAGAACAACATGTTGGATGGTTGAGTGCTATGTCTATATGATTTATACGCTACTTGGGGATGCGAATGCCCAGTATCAATGCTCAAACATTGTTCTAATTACATTCAACTACCTTCAATCACAAGCTATAGCTATCTGCCTTGACCTACGTCATATACTACAATCACTCTCAAATAATGAATGTACTATAAATTCTTGTACCCACAGATGTACACTTCTTTCGTGTATGGCTGCTGAAATATTGGGTGGTGGTGTGGCAAAAGAAGAGACAAACTTTTATGCCATGTCGTTTTATAAAGGGAAGTTACAAAGTCACAATAATGAACGGAATAAAAAAAGAAAAGGTCACTTCCACCAGTGAGCCTCGTGCCATTTGAAGGTGCAAGGAAGAAAAAGGAATTTGACAGTTGGAGCGAGTTATAGATAGTAGAAAGAAGTGTGCTTTTGGCTCTTGGGGGTCCTCCAAGGACGACATTCTAGCTTTGGGCTCTCCACATTAAATCCTAGTCCCCTTATTTTGTCGGCATTATGTTCTCTTATTATCAATGCAAGTGTTTTGACCCTTGTCCTCATTGTCAATGATAACAATACATTCATACCATACATTCCAATGAAAATCATCCAGTGATCCTCTACATGACAAAAAACGTTTTGCAATAAGATTGCTGCTCGTCGACAGATAATGTTCTTGATAGGATATGACCGTGTTGGGAGAAGATGCAGAACCAATTCTTTAGAATTGATTCCTTGCTGTTTATTTCCATAATATTGTGACACATTAATTTTGTTTTCGAGTTGATTCCTTGGTGTCATGGAATTGTTATTTTAACAATTTACAAACTGAAAGTTATAAAGATCAATAGGCACAAAGAGTGAGAAGGTAGTAACTAAAACAGCTGTACATTGAGCATCACCATTCAGTTTCTAATTCATCACCAACACAATCATACAGAACTCCAAGTAAGCACGTTGAAATTTCGTACTAATAAGGGTGATACTTTTTAGTAATCCACAACTAGTTTCAAACTATTAAGCCTTAACAACTTTTTCATACAAGTTTAAAGACTTCCAACTAGTATGGAGCCATGTTCCATAGACAAAAAGCCACAAAGACCAAAATGTAAGAATTCTTGTGTGCATGAACATTATTATGGAGATTTATTGGGACAAAGATTCATCTCAAATATTAACTTGTGCTTTGAGGTTCGTAAGTTTGAAGATGCAAAACTAAAGTGCATCATTGAGCGTTCTCACTCGTTGCCGAAATAAAAACTCAGGGAGTTTTTAACATCATGAAGGCTTCGTCGGTCCCATCAAAAGGTGAAGATATTGCTGTGGATGAAATCGTCCTCAATTTTCACACCTAATATATTGTTTTAATTTAGCCTCAATGATTTAAATATATAACTAGACAAAACGTCTTTGGATGAACCAAAACAAAGCCTCTCATTAGCAAAAAGTGCCATCATTATCAAAGAACAGAAGTACTTTAATCTATATCAATAAGATGCCTTGAAAGCAGATCTTCAGCTCTTCTTGCAAGAGAAGAAAGATTATTGAAGTCACTAGGTTCAGATATATCCACAGAAACTTGCGTGCAAGCTTCATAGATTTGGTTCGTGAATCTGGCGATAACCCTCAATTTCCATGCTACAGCACCATCAACATTTGTCCTCACCAGAGAAAATCCATTAGTTCCTGGCTTCCCTCTAGCCCACGCATACACCATCCCAGCCAATGCTGTATCAAAATGCAAGGGTGGATTACAGGATCCCTGTAAAGCTGCAATCTGTTTCCTTAAGGCTCTGAGGTTTACAAAAGCATCTTTTAAAGGCTTAGGAACTCTATATAAAAGCTCCCTTTGGTCGCTAAACAAGTTCTCTACTTCGGGCTCTAATGAAACCATCATTGCTAGTATACCGATGAATTCGGCTGGTGACAACTGTCTCACATAATTCGATGTTACCACTGCCGCCAGCCATAGCTCATTCTCCGCATTATGAAGCCTTGATATGAGCATACCCAAGGGTTTTAACTTTATGTAAGCCGCTTGTGTCTCAATGATAGAGAAAGCATCGACTTTTTCCAAGATCTTAAGAATTCGAAGAGCTTCTTTCCAGCTGTTACTATCGTCCCCATCAGGGTCAGTTAGGCCCATCAAATCTAGTTTCTTAACAATATCAGAATTCTCGAGTTGGAGTTTCTTCCTTCTTTCAATCAAATCTGAGATTTGGGCTTCCGATCCAAGAATCTCCTTCCGAAGTTCAAGGCCTTCCTTTGCAAGCATGGGTTGAACCGGATATTCCATCAAAAGTCGTACAAATTCTTTGGTCTGAGAAGTTCCACTCGCAACATAACCGTATGAACCATTCTCCTCCACTATCCACTTTTCTTTACTCGGAATAAGAGGTGGCTGGAGTGTCTCTCCAGTTGATTGCTTGTAAACTGAATCAAGGGGAGGATCTTCCTTGGCATACACATGGTCGAAGGCACCAGCTGGCAGCAAGCGAAAATTATTGTCGGCTCCGAAGACCATATAAAAGGTCTCTGACTGACCTGGAACTACAGCAAGAAGAATGCCGGGCAAGGAATTGCCATTTTCAGAAGACGAATGGATGGTCATCCTAATGTCTAGCCTCGTGAACATAACTGCATCCAACAACTTCTTTCGATTTACTTCTGTTAAACCCTGATGCAACTTTGCTTCCGCTGCTGCCTTGGCTTCCAAACAATCAAGAATCTTCTTGTCAAGATCCTCAAGCTTCCTTGCCCTGAGGTGTTTGGTATAAAATTGAAAATCAGCAAAAGTATGTCTTAAAATTCTCTTCACTTCAGAAATATTGTGTTTTGCCATCAAATTGACCACCAAGGAGTATGATGGCTTGAATTGTGAATCAATCCTGAAGTTATTATTAAGCACAAGATCTGCCATTTCATGTGGTCCACTATAGAGGTTTTTCAAAAAGACAACATTTCCTTCAATGTCATAACCTCTCCGGCCAGCACGCCCTACCAATTCCATAAATCTACCACAAGGAATAGATGAGACTCCATTCTTTATCACCCTATTTATGGTGGGTATAATGATAGAGTGTGCGAACATCTCTGTGTGAAGCAAACAGCGTTCTGTTACAATGATAACTTTCAAAAGGTCCTCTCGCTCTAATTTCAAAATAAATTCTTGCCAAACAGGAAGCTGCCCTTCATGGTATGTTGCAATACCCTTGTGTAGACCTTCAAGGTCTACCGCATCTAGGTGGTTTACAATATCAGAATGACTTTGGTGGAGTTCAGCCAAAAACATCTCCATCTTATGAATCTCTGCTTGAGAGAGGAGACCTTTTCCCACAGCTGCAATTGTATCATGCAGAGCATTGCTGCAGCCTTCTACATTGAAAAATACCACAATCACTGGAAGCATACCATTTACATTGGCAGCAGTGAGAATATGGCACAAACTTGATCGATCATATCCACATAATAAGAAAGACTCAAGGTTCTTTCCAACCAGAGGATGACCAAAATTTGCACTGGGATCTGACAAACTATTGTTTAGCTCTAACCCTTTTGGGTCGAAAAGAGGAAGTAGCTTCGAACTGTGGGCAAAAAAATATCGTTTTGTAATGGCTTCCGATGAGCAACTGACCAGTTTACAGGGCCCATGATTCATGTCAATCCACGAAGCTATCTGATCTTCATTTGCAACTGGCAAGGAAATTGCTATTATTTTGATTCTCGAATCAAGAAGCATCAGAACCTCCTCCCACAAGCACCCACAGTTTACCTCGCTAAATGTATGAAACTTATCAAAGATGACTGTGTTGATACCTTCAAAAAAAAATCGGAATTCTGATCCACCCGGCCCATTCAGCTCTTGTAAAATTTTTGCCAGTGTTTCTAAGGTTATCACAACCAATTGAGGACCCTTTTGCACTCTCATCTTTGTCCAGATCCCACCCACATTGTTCTGACCAAATAAGTTCCCATATTTCTGCAGTTTCTGATCAGCAAGACTCTCAGATGGGGTAACGAACAATAACCTTTGCTGCTCAATTACATTTCTGTAGATACAACAGTCAACAACTGCTGATTTTCCGGCCCCCGCTGGAGCAGAAATTAGCACTGAATTTCCTTTCTGAACTTGCTTAAAGACCTGTTTCTGCCATGAATCCAATTTGAAACCCATCATAATCTCATACACGTCCTCATCAATACTTATTCCAGATGATTTCATGCTTCTGAGAGCCTGCAAAGCATCCAAAAACCTCTTATTTGTGACGAGATTTCTTAACTCTGTGAGTTTTTTTATCTCATCGACTCCACGCTCCTGTGTTTCATGTTTCTCTTCATCAACAATCCTTCCTGGAAAACGTGCAGGTTTTGGGTCAGCCTTTCTCTCTGTTGCTTCAGAAAGCCCCCTCTTTTGCTGAAAGTTTGATGTCCTACGTTCATCTTGTACTAAGTTCTGTAAATCATGAAAAGCATCTATCACCTCAGTATGTGAGTTCAAGGCATGAGCTCCAGTACTCTGCTCCTGAACTATCTTCTCCGGATTATTGCATTCCAGACTCGACGGATTACTATCTTGCATAACTGGTTTCCCAAGATTTTGTGGGGATTTTTGTGCGTTGTCCTTCTTACCCACTGTCTCAAAAAGTTTACTAATTGCAACACTTGTGCTCTCATCAATGTTGCCAGAATTCTTAAGCTCGTTGAGCAAAGAGTCTCCATGTTCTGAGGAACCATTTATTGCAACTTGTTCATGCAAAGAACTCTTGGATAAGGAACTGTTTTCTATAGAAGGTTCTTGATAAGAAAAATTGTTGAGTGAGGACCTTTTATGTTCTTTATTTACATCATCCGATGAGCGAAAGCTATCCCTTTGGACTAATCCAGTAGATCTACTCCCTGGTTCTTGACTCCCTTTATTGATAGTGTTCCACTTCTGCAAAAGGTCCAATAGCATATGAGAGCTCTTGCTGTATTCCTCTTTCCTTCTCGAGACAGAAGCTTCCCATGTTTTGTTCCCATTAAAATAGTTAGAAGCACTTGAATTTCTTCCCTCATTAGAATTCCTTTGATCACCCAGAAATGCTTCAGATCCATGTTGCTTTGCATTTCCAACTCCTCGGTTTGTCAATCCTTCACCTTTTCTCCACACCTGCTTTTCTACACCACTCGTCAACTTTGGCTTCAATGTTATCATAGACGAATTGTTCATTACATTTCGATCGGTATAGTTATGTGTATGGAATCTAGGGTCATCCTTTTCAGGCTCATTGTTGGGTGTGGATGGAGTGATTTTAAATGTAAATTTCCGTGTTCCTGCTTTAAATGAACGTTTGTGAGTATTAGGAAGTAGGGAACTTGTTTTGTTTAAAGTGGTATCATCCTCTTCTATAGATGTCCTGCTTGGACCTGAGTACAGTTCGAAAGGTGAGAAATCTAGGTCTTCGTGCCTATCTTGAGGTTCACCCTCTTCTTCGCTATTGAGATTAATAACATCCTTACTATCATGCTCTTCATGATCTTCTTCTTCTTCAACTAGATTCATGATATCATTGTCATCATCATGCACATCAATCTCATCATCACTCATGACAAGTCTACTTACAAAATCATCATCAACATCATCCTCACAATCACTATCAGCTAAATCAGTGTCGATGTCATCCTTATGATCCTCTTGATAAGCATCTTGAGACTCATTACCAGTGATACATTCAAGAGCATCTTTATCACAGATGGTCTCATCATATTCTTCACCATCATTATGGTCCCTGTACTCAACAAGAAGATTGGTATTGTGAAATTGTGATTTCTCCCATTCCGCTGCAGAAATAATTTGATTCATGGCATTGGAAGATGTCGCATTCTTAAATGATTGTTCTTGATTCTTCACCTTATCCAGATTCATGCTAAAAACAGAGCTCCCCAGACCTAAAGCAGGTACCTCTGAGTTGTGAGCCATCCTTTGCAAAGTCCTCACAACTTCCTGGCTTTGAAACCCAAAATGTCGGCCTCCATGGACCTGCACCCCATCTTCAGCTGTGACTTCATTCCATACTTTCTGAGGGCTATCAGCCACAAAAACGCGACCATTTTCGTCCTCAATCACGAACATGGGACCATGTTCTGGGCCTTCCTTTATAGTTTGCTTAAATTTATGACCTTTGTATACCTTAACGGAGACGAAGCCAACAGGGTAAGGGTGGGTCTTGGTGGAATTCCAGTACTTGGATATGCCATTTGGTCCCGAGTAAATGGCCCCCCAGCTGTCTATTATCAGAGAAGAGTTAACAGGAAAGGGTAGTGCAGTAATGGCTTGTGTGTCATCGCCACTTCTTGATACAATCACACGGTGCTTCCTCTGCAGTGTGGGAGAAGCAGTAGAGGAGATGGACGTACCTGATTCCAGGTTGCGGGCTCTCAGTCGCAAAACCAACCTTCCAAGAAGACGACATGGGAGAAAGAAAGGAGAGGGAGAGAAGAGCGTGTTCTTGTGTTGGCTGAAGCAGGTGACATGGTGAGGAGTCTGAAGCATCGTCACCATCGATCGCCTCAGGGAGACGACGACACACACATCCAACAACAGATTTTTATATTTTTATTTTTATTTTTATGTTTATTTTTATGTATGACTCCATACATACATACATACATACATACATACATACATACATACATACATACATACATATGTACATATGCGGAACGGGACACCTTTTATCTCTTTTTTTTCTTTTTTTCTTTTTTCGTAAATCAATGTTTTGTTATTAAAACAAGATGATAATACAACCCTTACTATGTTCACTACATCATGAGTAGTGATAATGCATGGGAAACCCTCTCTCAAGTGGTTCAAAACTAGATGGCATACCTCTATCTCCTCTCGAGACAACGTCCCCAAACAACATAGTTGCAAAAATTGCCACATCAATTTCCCTTTCATCCTACGTAGTTGTTGTGTTACCCCATGAAGTCCATCAAATAGGAACCCATTCCTCATGGTCCAATTAAACCACATCCCCCAATACCTAAGGTAATCAAACACGACCTTATATGATAGTACAGGCATGCCTTTTATAATCATCAATAAAAACCCAGTTAAAAGGTGACAGAATATTGCCTGTTATCGATGCCCAAATTTGTGATATAACAACCCAAATGGCTTTAGCAACCGAACATGTAATGAACCTGTGTCTCGCATCTTTCTCAACCACCGTGCAAAAAAAACATGTCCCATTTGAAATATTTCAACGTTTTAAAGCCATCGCCAAAGGCAACCCACCAAGAATCACACACCAAAGAAACTTCTTAGCACGGAACGGAAGATGAGACTGACATCCTGCATCCAAAACTCTACTCCACCACTTTGCATGTCGAGTAATGTACTATTGGTTTACAACCTTGGTTGCTAACCAAGCTCTATCTGCAACCAACTTATGGTATACATCATTAGTGTTCACCACAAAAATCGATTCTCCAATACCAAACGACCACTCTTTCCATGGGTCCGCAACCACCAACATTGGAATCGGGAAAACTAATCTAGGCAATGCCAATATTGATTCCCAAATGTACCCATATCCACGTGGTATATGAAACTTATTTCTAACTGTCCAAAAGGCCATCATTTTCCTACATGACTCTAATATACCATCTTCCACCGTTACCAATCCCAGCTTGGCCATTCGATTAAACTGTGTATTTATTTAGGCTTTCTTTTCCATCCCAATGTAGAAGCCTTGAAGATGCTAATACCTCTGCTGCCAAGGAATTAGTATCTTTTCTACGCTTAGGGGGGCTCCAATGAAATAATTTCAAGCATCGTTGCCAAGAAAGCACTAATTGTTGGACCATAATAGATTCTGAACATTTAAATGCACGGGTACTATTAACAACATGCCACCGCGATGTTGTAATCTTGGTTTTCCCATGGTATATACCAACCTTTTCCACAAAATAACGAATTATTTTTGCCCAAGGTTGGGTACCTATGCACATACCTTTTAACATATTGAATCTTTGAGCCACCATATGATCCTCCAAATTTAGTAATGCAACTCCCCCTAACCGTTTTGGAGTACAAGTATTGTTCCATGATACCCAAGTCATACCCAATCTTGATTCTTTCTTCCACAATGTATATTTAAGTGAATGAGCTAATTGATCAAGTGATTTCTTTGTCCAAGGTAATAATGGCAAAAAATAAGAAATCATTGGAATCATTATAGCGTGTACCACTTTGAGACGAGTACTAAATGGCCATGCTTGAGACTTCCAATACATAAGTTTGTCTAAAATGGTCCCTGATATCCAATTCAAACTTTGAGACGTTGAGATATCAACACCAATAGGGTAACCTAAGTGCTGACACACATTGCCTTGATCCAATATTTGGCCACACCATCCAAGATCAACCAAATCACTCTCTATGCATCTAATGAGCATCGACTTTCGCATATTTATATGTAATCTTGACGCCAATGCAAACACATTCCACACCTCCATGACTTTTCTATATTATCAGGTACTGCTTTGAGAAATAAGAACGAATCATCAGCCAATGCCTGAGCTATCAATTGTTTCCCTGATGGCAAAGCTAGTCCAACTATTTCCCCACATGTTGCCAACTCATGCATCTTCACCAATATGGGGTGTGTCACAATTGCAAATAACAATGGACTCAATGGGCATCCTTGTCGAAGTGATCTTGCCAATGGTATTGCTTTAGTTACTCCACCATTTAACATAATGTGGGACACTGCACCTAATCCCACCAACAAGGAGATGCGAGACATCCTTTCCCCAAAACCCATATGGTACAAGAGTTGAGTAATAAAAGACCAACTTACATGATCATATTCCTTCTCGATATCTAGTTGTGTCATTACAATTTGCTGTTTGGATTCTTTTGCAAAATCCACTGCCATTTGCACATTCAAAATATTATGCAAGATATCCCTTCCCTTAATAAACCCATATTGCATTGGATGAACCACAGACAACAATACCTTTTGAAGTCTATTTGCAATTACTTTGGCACAAATCTTATACAACCCACCCATTAATGATATCGGTCTCCAATGAGCAAAAGACATAGGAGATGCAACTTTTGGTATAAGCTTAACCAAGCCTATTTTCCATGAATCAAGCATTTTACTAGAACTCCACACTTCTTGGAATAACATTGTTAGAGGACCTTTGAGTGTTTGTACAAATGCTTTAAAAAACTCATTCATAATGCCATCACAACCCGGACTTTTATCAACTGAGAGATGTGACAATAGATATTCGACCTCCTCCTCTTGTATATCCTCCTCCAAGGCCAACATGACATGTTGCCCACCAATCGTTGTAACTGAGTTAAAGAACATTGATCTCGCTTGTGTTATGTCATCATTTAGATTACCTTCATGCCCAAAAAGATTCTTGAAATGCTTAACACACTCATCAATAATCACCTGTGGGTTTGTATTTAAAGTTCCATCAATCTCTATGCATACCACATTCATCCTAGCATGAGATGCATGCAACCCATGGAAAAACTTATGTGGATGACAATTGCGATCATGTACTTCATTTTTCATAGCCCATCACCAATGATTGTTGATAACTACAAACCTCTAATACTTGTAAAGCATGTGACAATGTCTCTTGAATAGCCAACAACACATCATCAAATGGACATTTCACTAACAATGCATTACATCTGTCTAGAAATTGTTGGATTAAACTCATCTTTTGTTTACGGATGGATGCTTGATGAATTCCATAATATCGTGTAAAGCGTTGAATATTAGAGAAACAAACATCCCATGATGAAAGACCATGAACATTGACTTGTCTAGTTAACTCTTCCACCAATTGTCCCATAGCATGTTTAAAGTTATTATGTCCAAGAAAAGATGAAGTAAACCGCAATGGTTGTTTCCCCAATAACAATCTAAAATAATCCATAGTTTGATGTGTGCAGTCCAACACAACCGGGAAGTGATCTGATAATCCAATCCCCCTATACACTTGCATAGTCATACACCTCTCGTTCAAGAGCATCCATGAGGCCATGCATCAAAGTAGATTGACCCACCTCTGAACACATGTTAAAATCACCTAACAAAAAACCTACTCTTCCATGGCATAAAACTTGATGTAAAGCTCTCCAAAGATTGATACGTTGCCCTGCAACATTTGGTGCATAAATACCTACCACCCAAATCTTATTCCCTTCGTAATTAACTTCAACCACCAAGAACCGACCATGAACATCTCTTTGAACCACTATTGGTTTCAAGTTGTCCCTTACAATAAGCATTATGCCCGAATACAACCCTCCAATGACTCTGGCATAAAACACATGATATTGCTTATACTGAAGAGAAGACCTAGACTTAGCATGCTCCTTATGTTCTACTGCACATAATACATCCCATTGACTAATAAAAACAGTTTTCCACATACTATATCGCTTAGACGAAGAACAAATTCCCCTTACATTCCATGTGACTATTTTCATGAATCACTAATTAGGATGTTTGTTGGCCTGTTCACGTTCCCGTTATGCCAATATCTTGGGTATATCCCCGAAGTAATCACTTAAAACTGCAAATGCATTTTGCACAGATGGTGGATGTCTATTGGTGGATATCATTGTACCCCGTGAACTATTTCTTTTCCAATTTTGATTTTCTAATGGTAAATTGATTTTACCATTCTTATCAAACCTAAGGTTGAAAGGTTTTGTCCCTTGACTAGATTGTTGATACGGTGAACCTTGCCACGGTTTTGACCTTCTTCTCAATTGATCATAATTAGGTGCATAAGACACCCCCATAGGATCTTTACAGGAATTACCCCTCTCTTGGCCATGATGTTCATGAACTTTCTCTTTTTGGTGCCTTCGATGATTGACCTTAGAGCCCATCATCATCTATTAAGTCTTGTCTTCTTTCTTCAATATATTTGTCTTTATGTTCCAAAATAGCGACACCTTTACCTTTGTCGACATTTGCTTCCTTAGTTTTCGGCACCTCATTGTCATTTGTGACATACTCTAGAATTAACACATCACCATGGGAAGTATTATTCATCTCTACTACCGGTGTTTGTGGACATTCTGCCATGAAATGGCCCAAACCACCACATCGGAAGCAATGACCGGCAAATGATCCCCAATACAGTTGGCAATGGAATGACCTCATCTCTTTAGTTTTTATGTTTAGCCACAAAGGTCTCTTTTTAGTTGTATTCCACAACATACATAACTTATATCTGTTATATGCTTTGGCATTTGGAGCTACTATTACCTTTCCCAATTGCTCCATTACACCTTGAATTATGGGCCACAAAAAAGAAAATTTACACTCTACTTCCACCCATATTGGACACCAAGGGACAATATAGAGTAAATTACTTGAAATTTCTTGAAATTCAGCTAGCGGCCACCAAGGGACAATATAGAGTAAATTACTATTATACATAAAAGAATGGCACACATGATAATATCTATCTCGTTGTTCTTCGGTTTGAAACACCACCTCAAAAAAACCTCGCGGACCTTTATACACATGTTCCACATTGTTTCCACCTACCATTGCATTTAACCATTGAACCACCCAATGTACCAAAGGAATTTTTCCCGTAAAGAAGAAAATAATGCCTCTCTCATGAAACATGGAAAACGCCTTTAAAATTTCCCTACGTGGCATCTCCACCTCTACGATCTCATCCTCTTCTATGTTGGCCACCATCTCTATATCATCTGGTAAAATCTCATGGAGAGCTTCATTGGCAACTACATGCATAACTTCCCAGTAATGATCATTCCTCTTCTCCTCACTTTCACCCATAACATGTGCATAAGATGGTTTTGATAACATATCTATATCCTCCCCATGCATATTATTAGTTCCAATATTTTGTTTCTTCACAATAACATCATCTTCTCCTTCTTCCCTTTGGCTTTGTATTTTTCTTGCATTTATACATGTATCCATCTCTTCCATAGATTCTACGTTCCAATTAGAACTAAAAGAAAAATAATAGGATGATAATTAACTTGGAATCAACAATATGACATCTGAATTGTTGGTAGAAGAAAAATGTTATAGCACTCTCCCAATTATGTTGATGTAGCCATGCCTCCTCCTCCTCCTCCTCTTCTTCTTACAAGGCATTTCTTCTCTCTCTCTCTCTCTCTCTCTGCATACAAAACACACACACACACACACACTCTCTCTCTCTCTCTCTCTCTCTCTCTCTCTCTATATATATATATATATATATATATATATATATATATATATATATAATCATGCTTTCTTCAATTTAGACACATTTATCTCTCTCTCTCTCTCTCTCTCTCTATATATATATATATATATATATATATAATGCTTTCTTCAATTCAGGCACCTTTATCTCTCTCTCTCTCTCTCTCTCTCTCTCTCTCTCTCTCTCTCTCTCTCTCTCGTCTCTCCAACTTATGCCGAGATAAAAAGGGCGAAATACTAAGGCATACATACTACGGCCCCCTCCAAACTATGTATTAGATAACCCCCGAATATAAAGAGACTAGGTAGGTATATCTTAGAGCTAAAACAACATAAGGAGGAAAAAAACTACAAATGTTAACCATACTCATTTTAATATTTTCACCAATAGGTAACTAATATAATTTTTTAAGAACAAGGGGAGACGATGAATGTGGACACACCTACTCCACTCGGGCTCTCTCTTGATGAAGCAGAAATGCAAAGAACAACCAAACGCCCTCGAATGTCGGGCTTCAAAGCAACTCGACGTGGAGTAGTAACAATTAAGAAGATAAGGGAACGTGAGCTACGCCACCTAGCAGTTATGGTTGTGGTATCTTTTACATTGGGACCACGGGCCACCTCCACATCGAAACCCTTTGACCTCTCACTTCTTTTCGAGAGACTTGGATGGAAATGAAACTAGGTCTAGTATAAAGCCATTTCCTTATAGAACATGTTTTTTTTGCTAAAACTCTTTAGCTTAAGTTCTATTTCTATTTTTATTTTTTACTTTCGATGACTGCGTAAATACCCCATTTTTATTGTAAACCAATTGCCTCATGGGCCAATTTTGGTCTTAGAAGACGTTAATCTCTCTCTCTCTCTCTTTCTCTCTCTCTCTTTCTCTCTCTCTCTCTCTCTCTCTCTCTCTCTATATATATATATATATATATATACATATGTATTATGCACATTGCATACACATACATCTCGATTCTTGCGACGTGTGTATTTGCATCTAAATCATAAATGGGCCAAGTGAGGGAATCATGACCACGGACAATGCAGGTCACCGAGTTGAGGTTGTGTGCGATCTACACCGCCAATTTGGATAAAACAAAATGCACAAATGAAAAAGTTGTTTGTAGCCGCCCAACTCACACCTTTAGTCACCCAACTACTTGTAAGTTGCCTAAATATCACCAGCTCGGTCACCCAACCAAAATTGGTCGCCCAACTATCACCAACTCGGTCGGCCAACCAAATATGGTCGCCTAACCAAGTGTAATCGCCCACTTATTGCAAGCTCGGTCGTCCAACCAATTGTGGTCACCTAACCAAGCCATATAAAACCCTGAAACCTATCATTTTGTCACATTTTTTAAACAAGACTTTCAGGGTTTTGTTGAGGGAAAACCAAAATAAGCTAGCCAACCGTCGACATCCATTCAGAACACCATCTTCATCGCCACCTAGTTACTTCACAGGTTGGTATTTTATTTGTTTCCACTTTTTTTGTAGATTTTTCATACTGGAAATCATATATTTTATGAAAATGGTTCTGAAACAGGACAAATGCTTTTAATGATATAGAGAATTTTTACTGTCTCGAACCTACTTTAGAACACTATGCTTACATGCTATGTTTTTTAATGATATGGAGAATGTTTAGGTTTCAGCCATGTAGGGCATTTCGAAAAACCAATGGTGGTTATTGAGAAGGTGTCACCATCTAATTGTCTTCATTTATGGTTGGATCTTTTAGGTGTTTGCCAGAAATGGTTAAATGTAGAGCTTGGGAGGTGGGCTTTTGAGTAGTTAGTAAAGTTGGATGAAAAGTGTGTAACTGCATATATCTACATGGGAAACATAAACACCTTCATCTTTTATTGGAACATTTTTTCTATTACCTAAAGTCCTATTGTATTGGAAGAGTTATGATTATTGCTTTTGCTTGATTGTATAGATGGCTGCTAGGTCCAAGCACAAAGAGTGGTTTGATTGCGATAGGGTTGACATAGATCCAAGTGAAGGGAGATATGTGACGAATAATTTTTTATTGCTAGTGGTCATGAAAAGTGATGCATGTACACTAATCAATGCTTTGGTTCTAGGGTTTTCATGAGAAGACAAAGCAGAAGTTGTACATCGGACAATTCTAAGGGTGGGGAGAGGTTGGACCAACCAATGGTGGTTTCTCATCCTCAGTTTGACCCCATACAGGGGATGCAACATTCAAGGAAGATGGTCCTCCAAATGGTATGTGGATGTAGTTCATTGTATTCCACCTATAATTTGGTAAATGTGGCCCAACAAATCGAATGTATTCTCGCAACATGTATTCACAAGGGAACAAGTGTGGTGGTTGAGTCTTGTCGGTGTTGTGAAGATCCATCACTACGTGTAGATCGTGAGGTGGAACCGCTAAGGTTCTGGACCAGAAGGATTCGAAGTTTGTACTAGCTTTAGCGAGAAATTATTTAAGATAGATTGAAAGAGAGAGAGATTGAGATAAGATAGAACGCTTGACTTTAGATTGAGAGACAAGATTAATACATCCCAAAAATGGGATAACGAATTTTCTTCCCCTTCATTTCTTGATTAATACCTAGCCCGTTGTCCCTCTCCATCCACTCTTTTATAGATGCCCCCATCCACATGATGCTTGTGAGGGTGCAAGACATGCATGAGATGCATGTTTGCCATTTGGCGCTCATGTATTACATGTGTTACATGATAACCATGTCACTCATTCAAGCTTTCATGTATAAGAATTTACATGTTAAAAGCTTTTGAAGATATGACTCGACTTAGTGGTAAGCCTATTGACTTTCAACTTGGAGGTGCAAGGTTCAAGCCTTGCTCACATCCCTTTTAAAACACAAAATACTACTAGGCTTTTAGTCTTGTATTTACAACGAAAATCTTCAAAACACCATGCACCGCGATCAACCGACCGATCCATCTGTCCCAACCAGTTCAATCTGATCCCGATCCATTCTTGTCCGTCACCACCTCGCCGGCGGATCCTATGATTTTAGCCCTGCTTATATACTCATAAACACAAAGTAATTGATTCTATGATCCACTCATAAACACAAAATAATAGATTTTGGCCTTGCTTATATACTCTGGGATCCTTATTTATCCTGTCTATGTGGGATATTTCATAGTTTTTTTTTTTCTCTACTTCTTCGCAAAATTCATACCCACATAACTTAAGTGTATTTAAAAGCTCTTGACGACCTCCATCTTTTTGTACCAAGATATTAAACTAGTATAAAATAGTATCTTCACTATTATTGTTTTATGTTGTGTGTGAAGAACCACACTCGATTTTGTACATTCCATTCAATTTTCATACTGTTGGCGAAAATCTTTACGATATCCACCCCCACCAAACTACACATCCTCCGATACGTGCCAAGAAGAGAGAGTGCGAGATTTCGGCTACGGTGATCAATCAGATTCATTCACGTTCTCGTGTACATAACTCAAGTTTGTAGGTTCCGTCCTACTATCTTCATCGTCAAGGTGATCGAGGTCAGGATCCTCGTCTTGTCTTTTCTTGAAAATCTTTACTCTTTTTCCCGTAATGGGTATGGCCAACCTTGATCAATCTAGCTCCGCAAGCTGGTATGTGGCATTGTCGTTGGGACTTATCACTACATACGGTCTGAACCATCTTCTTGCAAACTTCCTTGTTGTACTGTGTTGATTGTCAAGGCTGTTGTTGTAGACCAATATCCAATCTCCTTCTTTGATCTTCTTGGGACGTAGTCGATGCGTCTTGTCGAACCAAATTTTGTTCTTCACTCGGGTTGCCTCCATCATCTTTCACACTTTTTCTAGATCTTCAGGTCTCCTTTCAAGTTGCCTTATCCGTGCCGCTAATAATTCTTCTCGGCTCATCTCGTTCTCCCATGGTATCGCTACCCATGAGGCGATCGTCCTCTCAATGGGGATTATCGGCTTTTGTCCATACATAAGCTCCATTGGCATATACCCTGTCATTGAACTATGTGTAGTTCTGTCGGCCCACAACGCATAGGGCAATAGTCGTGGCCAATTCCCAACTCGACCATTGCATGCTCGTAGTATGACTTTGATGATTAGTCCATGCCCTCGCTCGATCTTCCCATTCGCTTCTGGATTGTAGGCAGTCGTGAGGGAGAGGTTCATGCCTAGTCGTTCGAAGAGATCCATTGCTTCGTGTGCATCCAACTCCCCTCGATCGGCCACTATCTTTCCTACACATCCATATCGGCAGACAACCTCTTCGAGTAGAAATTTACAAATTGCTGACGTCGACTTATTTGTCAAGGCCCATTCTTCTACTTGATTTGTCAAGTCTTCTCTTGCTAGAGCTAAGTACTTCATTTGTCCCACTCCCATTGGCATCGAGACCAGATCCACCATCCATTTGAAGTGTATAGTAAGCGGGGTATGTCGGTCGTCGCTCATCACGATGACGTATATTCGAGTGTACTTGGCAAGTTTTGCATGTGGACAAGAAATGGAGTACATCTTTGTACATGCTTGGCCACCAGTACTTCTCCTTCAACTTTTCGAATGACGCCCATGTTCGTCTATGACCTGCCCAAGGACTCTCGTGGAATTCAGTCATCAGCGTCACTTGCCCTTCTTTCTTTACCACCACTCGACGTGGCATTCTTGTCCTTCTTTTTGGGTGTCGCCAAAGGAATCCTCCCCTCAAGAAGTATTGGTAAGCTTTCTTCCGGATTCGTAGAGCCTCCTCCTTCGTCAATGAAGCATCCGTTGTCATTGTTCTTAAGAATCTGCCGATTAGTAACCACTCTCCTTCGTACTCGTCCTCGTTGAAGGCGTGGAGGGTTAGCGTGCCCTTGTCTTCCGTCGATAGTCGAGCCATCTTGAAGAAGTTGAGGGTGATGTCTTCATCTTCCGAAACCATGTCACCTTCATTCTCAAATCTTGCCCTCGACAACATGTCAGCCATGGTGTTCTTCTTCCTTGCAATGTGGTGGATCTTTGGGCTTAAAGACTTGATATAGGCAATCCACCTTAGCATAGCTAGATCTGGGGTTGCATATCCTGAGATCATCCCGAGGATTGGGAGACAATCTGTCTCAATTATCACTTCCGACCCGATCAGGTAGTCTTTGTCCGTCTTCATTGGCGACACAATACCCCAAAGTTTCCGCTTGACTTGGGCGTATCCTCTTTGTCGTTCGCTAAGAACCTTTGCTCCAAATCGGATGGCATACCACACATTATCTTCTCCTTCTTGGTTGATGACCCACCCGATTCCGGTTGGGCTCGTATCTACAGTCACATAAATTGGCTTCCCTTCGGTATAGTCGACCTTTCTTAGTGCTGGAGCTTCAAGAAGTAGTTTCTTCAATCTTCGCATCGCGTTTGTGTGCTCGTCTCACCATTCAAACTTCATTCTTTTCTTTAGCAATCCATATAAAGGCTCGACGACATGAGCGTAGTGTGGAATCTAGATATGATAAAATGTGCATGCTCCATGGAACCTTCGAACCTCCGTTTGGTTTACGCATTCTTCTTTCATATCTTGGATCGCGTTCACCTTGGATGGCGAAGGCTTCTGGTCGTATGCTCCGCACAAGTGACCTGCCACCAAGATCTTTGGTTTCCCAAATGCGGATTTTTCTCCCGAAAATGTCAAATTCGCATCTTCGGGCCTTTGGAGCACCTTCTCACAATCTTTCATATGATCCACGATGAACTTTCTACACCCTTCCTTATCTTTTGATTCATCTTTCTCCTCATCCAAGCATCCTTTTATCGGAATATCATCCAAGAATGGCATCGTGATGTCCGGGATGCAATCCTTCAAGACCTTGTTCATGGCATTCACCATATGAGCCACCAAGTTTGTTGCACCTTGAGGCAAGGTACACATCCACACGAGCCCGATCGGAGTCCTCATGGTTGTAATGTCATGACTGTCGATCACCAACTGGAATTGGTCATATCCAAAGTAGAGATCACCAATGGAGTAGATGGATCGGCCCGCAAACGCTTCGGCAAATTCATCCACACTCGGACCGATTCCAGCATTCCAAATTGTCACCTTGTTTACGGGTTGAAGATCTTGGATGAATCGCAATGATCCATTCTTCTTCGGCACTGTGAACCACCTATTAGAATAAGGAGCATTCGATGGTTCTAGAATTCCCATATTCACCTTCTCCTTTAAGAGCTCGATCAACTTCGGTAGGTGTGCTCTAGGAACCGGTATCAGTTTCAAATTCCAAGGCACATGCGGCACCATGAAGATCACCATCGGCTCTATCATCCTTGGATCAGCACATCCGATTTCTTGTGGGAAAAATGTGAAAGCCTTCCCATGTCACGAAACATTCGATCCTCTTCAGGGAGGAGGAAATCCTCCCTTCCAACTCATAGCTTTCCTTTCATCTCTTCGGTGAAGACATGACCTATTGCCTTTGGATCTCTTAAGCTTCGATCGTTAGCGACTTGCTTCATCTTTTGCCAGCTATCTTCCGGTAGCAGAACCGCAACTGGCTTGATCTTCCTATCCACCGTTTTATATTTTATGTTGATGTTAGCTTCCTTCATCAAGATACTTCGATAATATTCATTGATGATAGCGTACATGTTGATGGAGTTAACCAAAATCACGTGTCGATCGTGAAGATTGCTCAAGTCCACGACATCCTCGATTTCGCCGATGGTGTCATTAAATGAGGCTTCTTCCATAATATGAGGCACGAACTCTTCTTCTTCTATTATGTTTTCTTCTTTCAGCATCTTCTCGAAGACTTGTATCTGACGTTTGTCCTTCTTGTCGGGTAGTACTAGTTTACATGTGCCACTAGGTGTGACACATGTTGCATCTCCTCGCAATCCACACGCTCTACCTTCTTGTGGGGACTTGTGATCGTTCAGACTATTTGTGCTCCATGCTTCAATAGTCCACTCTAAAAATTCGAAGATTCGCCTCCAAGGCTATCTCGATTTCTTTCATGATTAGCCTGCACCGTTAGGAATTGAACAGATCTTTGGTTGTCAAGACTCTTGATCCATGCGAAGGCTGCTCCATTATCGAACACCGTTGTCGTGCCTTTCGGCTCCGGATCGTTGCGTGAGTCGGGTGGGAACCACTGGGGTTTTGGACTAGGAGAAAGAAGAATATGAGATGAGGCTAGTAATGAATAGATTATTAGAAAGAGAGATAGAAATTTCGTGAATCCCACGAGTGTATTGTATTCGATTAATCAATATTTAGATAAAAATATGTATTTAGATTGAAAGAAAGATATAAGAAACTTGTGAATCCCACAAGTATAGATTATATTATTTTCGTGAATCCCACGATTATATTAATCGGTTGGTGTTTTCGGAAATATATCCAATTTCCAAATATTTCACACACCTATTACATTGTGCTCCCCATCCTTATGTAGTGATGGGAGAGACTAAGCATAACTACATGCTTTTTTAATCCTTGCTTGTACGAAATACACTACGACACCGTGACTTTAACATTCAGACAAACTCCATACCAGTCTTCTGTCGCCTTTGTTGCCGCTCGAATCTTCCATCCATGGTTTGTATTAATTGGCCATCTTCCTTTTTTGTAGAACTCGGTTGACATGAGGTTGATTTTCGAGCCATGGTCAATCAAGGCTACCACGATCTCATTCCTCTCCCCAATCTTCACCAACGTCTCCATTGTTGCTTGTGCCCAATGAGGTCGAGTATAGTGGTGTCCACCATATCCTCATCGACTTCGTCTCTTGCCATCGTTATGGCATTCGCTTTTGCTTTTAGTGGCTTCTCTTCTTCCTCATACGATTGTTGCCTCTTTCTCTTTACAAGGTCCATGATCGTGTCATGGAACTCCTTCGTAATGCCGAGTAATTCCCTCAAGGACAAAGTCATGTGGCTATCAAGAACGCGTTCCTCGAGAATCTTCTTCAAGTCTGTTGTCTACTCTATGTCCGACCTTAGCTTATAGGTAAGTATAGTTCTTGTCTTCCGAGCAAGGTCTTCAACACCAACCTTCACGGGCTGAACCGTTTCTTCAACTCGTTTGCTTGACTCCCCTTTTCGGCTTGATTCTTGTTCCTCCGTTTGTAAAGCTCGACTCGTTTCCGCATCTTCCTTCTTTTTTGCGTTCCTTGTTTCATGTCTTTTTGATGGGCCTTGCTCTTCTATTCTTTTTCTCTTTTCTTCGATGAACACCTCCTAGTTTCGTACATCACTTCCGCGAGTATGTTGTTTTCATCCACCGGATCCAACCATCCGATTATACTTTGTACACTTCGATCCGCAAGCTCTACCTCACTCGAAGTGACTTTCCCCTTCTTCTCATACTCGAGAATGGTAGACCAAAACTTTGCTCCCACTTTCACAACTTCAGTTTGGTCTTTCCCGGCTCTTATTTTGGCCAACGTAGCATACTGCATCGCATCCACATGAGTCGCCTCGGCATCCTCCATAGCTTTCTTTATTCCCCATCTTCCGAAATTCACTCATAGGGGTCTTCTAGTCTCAGTCGAGTAGATCATGTTGCCATCCATGTATACGATATTTTGTCGAATGGCATCTCGAAGGCTCGCGCAATCCCTTCTCATGTGGTCCATGCTATCGCACCACCCGCATCTAAAGGGTTCTTTTCCTTTGGGGCCCCGACGATTCATGTTCGCTAGCGTGACCGTCTCGAACTTCTTCGCCAGTTATTCGATGATGTCATCATCAATCTTCTTTTCTTCGGGGTTACTTTGTTTGGGTGGCTCAACTACTTTCGGTTGTCTTGTTTTCTCCACGGCAGTCGATCCCGCCAAGTTGGTGTCATCAACCCACTGACGACGCTTGTCGAACCTATTGCACGCCCGCTTCACCGCAATCCAGTCTGCCACAAGCCTCTTTGCTTGGGTATCATCTTCAAGAAGAGTCCCCAATTCTCGTCTATCCTTCACATCCAAAGCTTTCAGGAAGTACAAAGTCTTGTCCTCCTCAAGTAGCACTTGGTCCATGGCGGGGAGACGACTATACATCTGGTCGAACTCATCGTAAAACCTCGAGGCACTCATCTTCTTATTTTTCTTCTCTATCTACTTCACCAAGGCATGTTGAGTCTTCCTCGACAAATCTTCCATTGTCATGGAGAAAACCATCCCTAGGCGGAATCGGAGAATAATGTGCGCGAACTGGCCCTTATACGTGGGCACAAGTTTTGTTGTAATGTATATATTTAGGTACAAGTCGGTTGATGTGAATATCCTAGGTAGCATGCATTTGTTAGGTACAAAATCGAGGTGTATCTCTGTTTGAAAGGACAGAGAATAAAGATGATGTAACAGGTTGTAACGGCTTCCCTCCTTGGGCTATAAAAGAGAGGGAGAGGAATCGTAATGGGGATCGCTTCTTTTATTCGAGGACGAAGTGCTGTCGGATTGAGACCAAGCCCTTCTCCTCCGTCTTTCTCTACATTTGCTCTGTGCAGGTTTTCGAGAGGCCGACTGTGCACGCGGAACGCCCGAGCGCTTCCGGCAGAGTCTCCATCTCGCTCTTCTGTGTGCGTGTGCGTAGGCGTAGGAGATTGTCACTCACCGGCCTGCCAGTTGTAACCCCCTTTTCATCAGAATATATATATACATATACGCATTCCTCTCGTTTCCGTTGTTTCATTCGGTTGCGGTTTCTGTGTATTTGTGTGTGTGTGTGCGGAAGCACGGTCGTTGTCTGTCTTGCTCCTACTCCTGATCGGTTATTCCTCGGTTCAAGACCCCCGTGGTCCCGCCTCGTTCTGCACGCACGCGCGTAACAACGCGACACCGTCACGAACTCCGCTAATATCGCTTTCTTGAACCCGGACCATGTTGTCTTCCCTTCTTGAAGCTCGATGACGCGCCTTTGGACGTTGTTGGCGACCACTCTCTTGAAACTTGTAATTTGACGTGCTTCGGACTCGTCCCTTTGATTCATCTCCCTTTTGTATGCATCGAGGAACTTCGTAGTTTTCCTTCCATCAAATTGATCCTCGAGCTCTACGACACGGTCGACGGCCTTTCCACGCTCGGATCGTTGTCTCGAGATCTCATCAGTTGTTCAACGATTAACATCATCCTTTCGAACTCTCCCGCTTGATTGCTTGAGGATGCCATCTCCAAGTAGCGGTCGATCCTCGACTTGATCCTTCCTACCGCCTCTTTCACGTCGGGTTCACCACATAATTATGTCATGAAGATCCGTCACTACGTGCGGATCGTGAGGTGGAACCGCCGGGGTTCTAGACCGGAAGGATTCGAAGTTTGTACTAGCTTTAGCGAGAAATTATTTAAGATAGATTGAAAGAGAGAGAGATTGAGATAAGATAGAACGCTTGACTTTAGATTGAGAGACAAGATTAATACATCCCAAAAATGGGATAACGAATTTTCTTCTCCTTCTTTTCTTGATTAATACCTAGCCCGTTTTTCCTCTCCATCCACTCTTTTATAGATGTCCCCATGCACATGATGCTTGTGAGGGTGCAAGACATGCATGAGATGCATGTTTGCCATTTGGCGCTCATGTATTACATGTGTTACATGATAACCATGTCACTCATTCAAGCTCTCATGTATGAGAATTTACATGTAAAATAATCAAAGTAAAGCTTTTGAAGATATGACTTAGTTTAGTGGTAAGCATATTGACTTTCAAATTGGAGGTGCAAGGTTCAAGCCTTGCTCACATCCCTTTTAAAACACAAAATACTATTAGGCTTTTGGTCTTGTATCTACACTGAAAATCTTCAAAACATCATGCACCGTGATCAACCGACTAATCTGTCTGTCCTGACCAGTTCAATCCGATCCTGTCCATCGCCGCCTCGCCGGATCTGTCAGGTTTTGGTCGGACAAAACCTTTACAAGTAGTTAGGCCACACCCATTCATACGGTTAGTTTAGCTCAAGTCACCTTGAACAGTCTATGATCCACTAATAGACACAAAATAATAGATTTTGGCCCTGTTTATATACTCTGGGATCCTTATTTATGCTGTCTATGTGGGATATCTCGTAGTTTTTTTTTAATTTTCTCTTCTTCTTCACAAACTTCATACACACATAACTTGCCACTTAGTTGTCCGTTTCTTATGTGGTAAAGTGTATTCGAAAGCTCTTGAAGACTTCAATCTTTTTATACAAAGATATTAAACTAGTATAAAATAGTATCTTCACCATTATTGTTTTCTGTTGTGTGTGAAGAACCACATTTGATTTTGTACATTACATTCAATTTTCACACCGTTGGCAAAAATCTTTACGACACTAGCGCGAGCAAAGATAGTATCGAAAGAAATCCGACATAGAGGCACACTTACGAAAAACACATGGCATTGACATAGTGCTGCCACGAGGGATGAGGATAGAGGAGGGTACTCCGGGGGTGTGCTTCAACAACTATGAACGCCAAAGGTCACAAAAGTGTTTCATGGACTCTGAAAATAAAGTTCCACAGAAATCGACAATTACATGTATCGGGAAGTTAAAGATTAAGTCCATGCACATGTTGGTAGATGAGTTTATTTTTGGGTGGACATCCCCAAATTTTGTAAATATGATTGGATTGGAATGTCAATATAGGATTTTATAGACCTTGGCTCTTATATGTATTTGGTTCTAGGGCATAGAGAAGTGGTTCAGACACAAAGACATGGATCGCCTTTAGGGGAATATCACAGGGTGGGTGTTGGGCTAAAAGTCCCACTCCACCTATTTTCTATCCTAGTGTGAACATGTCCTCACAATTAGGGCTAAGTTACCCTAACTATATATGTGTGAGACTAAGTATTGTAATACAGTTTGGTGGGTTAATATGTTAGGATTCTGTCCCTCCTAATGGGAGAAGTCAGCAAACGATTGGGAGAATATTGGATGAATGATCCCCCGGGGGCTCCACTATATATAAAGAGGTTGTATCACGTGCATTCATGCCATCTTTTATAAACCTCTTATAGGTATGTTTTTACTATTTTAGATACCCTTCTATAAAAAAACGATTAATAAAAATACCCCTTAGTGCTAATATATATTTTGACAACAACTCATTTTAAATGCCCTTACATAGAAGGCATACATATTTTTATACATGTGTGTATGTATGTATGTATTGTATTGCATATGTTTTATATGTTTAATGCATGGGTTGTGTGTGTGAGTGTGTACATACTTTTTCACACATTTATTTTAGAGACATTTTGCTTCTTTATTGAGGATGTCATCTATACTTTCCCCAGTAGTAATATGTGAACTTAAGGATTGTAACATTCCTTCTGCATATCATTTTGTTCATAATCAAACAAATAAAACATTTGGACAAATGTACAATCCCATTTTTCTCTTAAAAAATACTTGAATGCATGCATGCATGTGTGTGTGTGTGTGTGTACATACATTTTCACACATTTATTTTAGAGACATTTTGTGTCTTTATTGAGGATGTGATCTATACTTGCCCCAGTAGTAATATGTGAACTTAAGGATTGTAACATTCCTTCTGCATATCACTTTGTTCATAATCAAACAAATAAAACATTTGGATAGATGTACAATCCCTTTTTTCTTTTAAAAAATACTTGGATAAAAAATCAAGCTCTTCTTTGCTTAGAAATGTTAGTTTGTAAGGGCACATAACTAGGCTTCACATCTAAGTGTCTTCCAAAATCGCTTACATATGGTTCGATCTAGCATCTCAAACCTGAGTATCAATGCCCTATACTTTCTAGCTTTGGGCATCGATACATTCAGTTTTCCAACATCCATTGATGGAGGACTACAAAATAGAAGATTGGAGTTATTCATGTTATTGTATGCGTAGACTTGTGAAATTTTAAATATGCAAAAAATGTCTTACAAAAGCAATTAAAAGAGTCTAACAATACCTGTCATAAATGCCAATGTGGTTTTAAGGAGTACGGCAAAATGCCATGTTTTGCATGCCTAATGGAATCGCTCTTGTGAACAAGGATTTTGTGCTTAAAATTGGAGGCAGATCCACACTATGGAAACCCATCTATAAAATCCAATAAAAGGAACCTTGCTCAACAGCAGAAACTGAAAGATAATAAAGCTAATAGAAATGAAACTTACAAACTAAAATTCAAACCTAGGCATCATTCCACATCCATATATCTAACAAAGAAATGAGTTTCAAACTAAGAATGATGGGGAATCTGAGTACACAATACTGAAAAACACTTTTAAAATCCCAAGAACAAATACTGAAGGTTAACATTTCATTGGAAAATTCCTAATTTATCCTTGGAAAAATTTTATTTGAGGGAAAGTCCTTTTTGAAACTTTCAAACCACACTCTCTCTATTGTTTGGATTTCCTATTGATGTAGTAGAGGTGGCACTTCTTAAACAAATGTGTTCATATACAATACATTTGTATTTCTTACACCAAATCTACCTTCTCTTTGTGCTTGGATAAGCTTTTCCCACACCTTTTGTATTGCAAGCGGCTATGACAAGTCCTCTTTATTGTTGCTTTTGGGAAAGTTCAAGTCAATAGTCACATTACTATACGATGAAAGGCCAGGTGCAAATAGTGCATGATGAAATGGCACTCCTAATGATAAAAGATTTAGTGTCAACATTGAATAGACCAAACTAGCTCTAAATTAAGATTCCATTGAAACATGGAAATTGACTTACTAGCATTAGTACAAAACTTAAGAAGAGGACAAAGCAACAACTTAGGATCCCATTGTGGCATACCATTCATTAGAAGAATCTAAACAAAAGAAATAACACAATTAATTAATCCATTAGGTATTTGAAACCAAAAAGTAAAATTAATGCAATGTCTAAATTTACAGGCAATCAACGAACTTGGTCAAAAGAGAAATGGACCTGGTTAAAGTCAAGATTGGTATGTAGTTCTCTTGAATTTGTCTTTTTTCTTTTTCCAAAAAAAAACTCTTTCCATTAGTTATACAATTTTACAAATGAGACGATTATGTACAAATCCCTCAAGGGACGCGATAGTTCCATCTTATGTGGATGCCCACTAACTCAAGAAAGGGAGAGGAAGACCATTGTTGGATGAAGGCTATTCGTTGTCTTTCAACTCCCTCGGAGCCGCCCTTAAGGCCATTATATTGGCTCTTCAAAGTGGCTACAATTTCGCTCCATATCTCTTGCAGTAACCTTGTTGGATGTGCGGTTTGGTTGGAGAAGACTCGCCTACATCATTGTTTTCATAGAATCCAAAGGGTTATTGGGCTGACCAATTCCAACACCTCTTGAGATTTGTCATTAAGAGGAGTGGAGTGGACATTGCCGCTGGAGGAGAAAAGGACCTCTGATGCTTGTATCTGCCAATTGCGGCTTGCCATGATAGCCAACATATATTTCCCCACTTGATTGAGCCTTGCACCTGGGATAATTGCAACAAGCGGCTAACTGCCTGCCATATTCGATGGGACGTTGGGTAGTCCCATAGAGCATGTCGTAATGATTCTACTACATGTGGGCACTCTACACAATTAGGAGAGCTAAGGTTCCCATGTTGCCATGCTCCCACCGGTAGGGACTTGTGTATTAATAGCCATTGGAACGTGGTAATTCGCCTCGCGTGTTGTTGTTTCCAGATTTTCTGTCAAAACTTGGTGATTATTGTGGAAGGAACTTGAAATGTGTGCTAGACCTTTGTAGCAACCGGCTCTCGGGCGATTTGAATAGCTAGAATGTGGCGACCCAATCTAGTTCTGAATTGGAAGAAAGGGATGGGTTTCGTTCCGTGCCCCACGTAAGGATCACACCACGTCCATTGCAAAGGGTCCCAACAGACCTTACGTAGCCATGTGTTTTCATGACTACCTTACGTATAAATGAATATATGTATGTACATGTACATGTATGAATGTACGTATGTGTATATATGTAATATGTAATGTATTTATGTATGTATAATTTCGGGGTATTTTCATGTTTAGTATGTGTATGGCTCATATAAGGATGTATGTTTGCGATATACACATAATATATATATGCATATGTCTAATGTATGTGTAAGAATGCATTGTATGTATATATATGGAATATGTATATACATATATAATGTTTGTATGTGTGTGCATATATCCATATGTCAATGTACACGAGTCAATGTGCATGGATGTGTGTTTGTAATATGTATGTACATAGTAACATATCTAATGTATGTATGTGTGTGTGGATATATGCATATGTCAATGTACATGAGTCAATGTGCATGGATGTGTGTTTGTAATATGTATGAATATACATATGTGTATGTATATTTTCAGGATATTTTCATGTTTAGTATGTGTATGGATCGTATATGGAGGTATGATGTATGTATGTAATATGCATGTATATACCCGATGTATGTGTAAGTATACATATATCTAACGTGTGTGTATATATGTAACTTGTCAGTAATGTAGTTTGCATGGTTTCGTATAATCTATATATATGGTGATATGTGGAATATGTATGTGCATATGTAATATATCTATGTATGTATGTATGTGTATGTAAATTTCTTTGTTGTGTAATATGTATGGATTATATGATATGTAATATCTAATTTATTTATGTGTGTGTGTGTGTGTGTGTGTGTGTGTGTGCATATATAATATATGTATGTAACTTGGTTGTATGTGTGAAAATTTGTAAGACATATAATATGAAATCTTATGTATTAATATGTATGTGCACGTGTATGTATATATAATATGTAAACTATTTATATTTTTTGTGGTTGGTATATATACATATATGTAGTTGCATATAATTGTGTGTGTAATGATATATGTGTGTAATATGTACTATATAAAACATGTTTGTAAGAATATGTAGTATATATATGTCAATATATATGGTTGATATATGTAGGGTTTAGGGTTACATATATACTTGAAAATATAAACCTAAACCCCTAAACCCTATATGGTTGATTATACATACATACATACATACATATACATGCATATATACATACATACATACATACATATACATGCATATATACATACATACATATGTATGTATTTATGCATGTATTTATATACGTCGTATGCAATGTATTTATGTATGTGTATGTAACTATTTACACATGGTAATATATATTTGTACATATATTTATGTTTAGTTAGTATGCATGTATAAATTGGAGTAATGTATGTATATACATATTCATGGATGTAATGTTTGAATGTAGGTATATATGCATGCATGCATGTATATGTATGTATATATGTATGAAAGAATACATGTATATATGCTACTCCAAATTTGAGTATTGTTTGCATAATATTTCTTCGCTATCTCATTAAAATATCTAATATTTCATGGGCTTATGCCATTTTTTTTCTAGCATAATTGATAATACCCTTATGTAAATATATATTTCAAGTATTTATTAATATCCTTTTATATATACATTTTGTACCTCAATCGCTAATTTAAACCCCTTTTGATGAACTCACGTGCTATCATACAAGTTTTGACAGTGAAGCCCCCAAGGATGATCCAAATCAATGACTAGGCCGACTAGTTGGGCTGACCTGATGATCGAAGACAAGGCCGACTAGTCGAACCGATTAGATAGCGAACACAAGAGTCAGCTAGTTGAATTGACTGGACTGTCCACTTGTGGGTCGAACAATCGAGTCGATCAATCAACTAATTAACTGTTATTATTATCAGTTAATAATAACTTATTCCCATGTATAAATATGTAGCTCTACAATACACACTCTACACAATTGTACTACTTCATCTACACCCTACATATAAAGTTTTGGGTGATTGGCTACGTGCATCATTCCATTTATGAAAAAGAATACGTGCGAAAGCTCAACAAACACAACTAGGTAACAACAGAAAAAAGACAAAGAAGGTTTAATGGAAAGCTTAACCAATACAACGTGCACGAGAGAGACAAAGAGAGCAAAACATAGAAAACTTTTATTCCAAAACAATACTCAAAACTCTGTACATAGGATGTGCTCAGAGAGCACTTTTATACAGGTTCATACGGACTGATAGAAGTATTGACACGTACTTCAATGCTCATGAATGAACCCCTACAGTAACTCCCAAAATATATTCCTCCACGGAATATCTATCCAACGGCCTCCTGGTTTACGCACCATTACCGTCTCTCATTGCGCACTCAGTCTATGCACAGGTTTACACACCGGTTTACACACCCAATGTTGAGCTTGTATCTCAATGCTTCCCCTCAACCTCAACTTGAGGTTCCGCCTACTCTTCCAGTTCTTCACTCTAGCTTCTCCTCGCTTCACGCCTCGGTCGCGCTCCTGGACCTGTTCGATTCCGTGCGCTTTCCCAACTCACTTATTGTTGCGGTGTTGGTGCCACTCTCGTTGCCCTTTCTTCCACTTGGCCTTTAGTTGATTCGGTGTCCCTGAATTGAACATTCGAACCGAATCAGTTGTTTCTGATTCATTTCCACTTTTGTCCGAATTGGTTGTCTCCAATTCGATTTCGGTCTTCAAGCCCTTGAACACATCTAACCATGTCTTGGTCTTGGAATTCTTGCTCTTCTTGGCTTCATATCCCCCTCGTTCGGCTGACTCCGGCTCTTACCTTCAGTTGCAGCCCCTATTTCCATCTTCGACTTCTTCAGCCGATCCGAAATCAAATTCTTCATCTGATTCGGCTTCGCAGTGACTTCCACCCCTTTCCTGCTCCCTTTCCTGGTCTTTTCTCCCCCTCATGAGTTGATGCAACTTGTCGAGACCAAGGGGCTTGGTGTAGATGCTGACAGTCTACCGATCCATCGGAACATATACTAGTTCGACTTCATCGGAGAGGACATGCTCGTGGACAAAATGGTAGTGCACCTCAATGTGCTTGGTCTGGGCATGGAAGATGGGGTTCTTCGCAAGTTGGATGATGTTGAGGTTGTCGTAGTAGATCGCCATCAGAGTAGACACTTCCATCTGTAGATTCTTGAGTAGCCTTTTGAGCCAAATGGCTTCGCATGTCGCAACATCTGCTGCTCGATACTCAGCCTCTGTGTTGGATAATGCAACTGTGGGTTGCTTCTTATTGCTCTAGGCGATCACGGTGCTCCCAAGGGAGAAAGTGAACCCAGATGTGGATCTACAATTGCCGGTGTTTCCGGCCCAATTGGAATCCGAGTAGCTGACGAGTTGTTTGGCAATGCCGGTCTGATATAGCAGCGCCCTATGCTTAATGACGTAGAGATAACGCAATATCCTTTGCGCGCATTGAAGGTGTTCAGTTGTGGGCTGGACATAATTTGATTGATCAAGCCGACTGGGTAACTGAGATACGACCGAGTGATCATCAAATAAATTAGGCTATCGAAAATCTGTCGGAACCGTGTCGGGTCGCACGTCTTTCCCGAATCTCGGCGAAGCTTGACGTTTCTGTCCAGAGGAATTGAGATGGACTTAGAGTTTGCCATCCCGAATTTGAAGAGCATACTCAGCACGTAATGTCATTGGCTGATCAGTACGCCTTCGGGGGTGCAGATCACTTAGATCCCTAGGAAGTAATGGAGGTCCCCTAGGTCCTTCATGTTGAATGATGTCGTGAGCTAGGACTTTAAATGGCCGATTTCATCTCGGTCGGCGTCGGCGATGACTAAATCCTCAACGTAAAGTAAAATACTAACCAGTCCATGTCGACCTTGCCGGACAAACAATGAAGAGTTTGATTTGGATGTCGCAAACCCCATTCGACGCAGGCGTTCCACGTGCGTGAGGCTTGCTTTAGTCCGTAGAGGGACTTCTTTAGTCAGCATACTGCTGAGGTGTTCTTCCTGACTAAAATCTGGGGAGTTGTACCATGTACACTTGTTCCTCAAGTTCTCCTTGCAGGAATGAATTGTTTACATCCATCTGATGTAAATGCCACCCCTTTACCGCGGCTACCGCAAGCAGGACACAGACGGTTGTCATCTTCGCAACTAGCGCAAAGGTCTCATCGTAATTGATGCCGTGTTGTTGTGCATATCCCTTCGCCACTAACCAGGCCTTGTAGTGGTTGACAGAGCCGTCGGTGTTGTACTTGACCTTGTACACCCGCTTGCATCCAATTGGTTTTACACCCTTCGGGGCATCAACCAGGTCCTAAGTTTCATTTTCAGCTAATGCGTGCATCTCTTCCTCCATTGTAGCACGCCAATTTGTGTCCTTCGCCGCTTCTGCGTAGCTCTCCAATTCACGCACTTCCACCACTCGCGTCATGTATGCATAATGATCTCCGCACCACAGGGTTCTTATGGCGGGTAGATCGGCGTAATTGCTCATTAGCCGATTTCGAGGCCCTCTTGGCAGATGCGGACTTCGTTTCCGAAGGTCCATGTTTGTTCTTCTCGGAGTCGGATTCACTTCGATCCAACTCGTCCTTATCAGTGCCGTTGTCGTGACGTGGCTTGCTTAGAAGGTAGTGTTGCGTAGATAGAAGATAACGTGAAAGTGAGGAAGGAATCGCTGGGATTTTGGACGGAAGAGACAAAAGAATAGAAATAGATAAATAGTGATAAACAAGATAGGATATAGAATGATATTTGAAGCAATAAAAGAGATTTATAATTATTTGATGAAAGAGTTACAAAATGGTTGCAAGCGTTGTTGAATTCGAACTTTGTCTCATAAGGTAATCGCTCTTCTATTTCTTAATAGTAAGCCACAACAATCTTTACTTCAATATTTCTATGGAGATAAGAATCGAACCGCCGCCCTTTCGTTGCGAGTTGAGCACCACAACCGCCAAGCTAGCTCTTCTTCTCTTCCTCTTTCTATGTTATGACATCTCTTATGTAATATAATTCTATTTGATTGTCTTGGTATATCATATAATATAGTGTTTCGATTTGAATTCCTTTCATATCCCTTGTGACCATACTCCCTTCTCCTTTTATAGGGAAGAGAGGGTTCTACATGTGGGCCATGTGGCACACATGCAGAGAGGCTCTTGCATGTGTGCTATATGGTGCACATTCATTTAGTACATTTCCTGGTTTAAACCATATAACAGTACAACACTATATTATATATATCACAAGTATAGGCTAAATGGTAAGATTTGAATGCCATAGGGTTGGGGGTGTTGGTTCAAGTCCACTTTTGCCCACGTAATATGCTATATGGTGTGCATGTAGTGTATTACATGGTTTAGATTATATAAAATACTACTTCAAATAAAACAATGCATATGATCTCTTGTAAATTATTAGTATAGGCTAAATGGTAAGGTTTGAGTGTCATAAGGTGGGGTTTTTGGCTCAAGTCCTCTCTCGTCCATGTAATATAACATATATATGTTTTTATTTGCCTCTACATATTGTTGGGATTACGGTCCCTCCGGATGGGATGGTCAGATGTCCGGGAATCGGGAATGAAGACCCGAATGAGGAGTACCCGGTATCGGAACCGGATGAGGAAGACCCGGTTTCGGATCCGGATGATGAAGACCCCGGCTACGGAGCCGGATGACGAAGACCCGGTTTCGGAGCCGGATGATGAAGACCCCGGCCCGGCTACGGAGCCGGATGACGAATGTACCCGGAGAGAGATCCGGATGCGGGGACATATTTGTGAATATGTTTGCCAAGGGCCCTCTAGGCTATATTTGTAAATAGCCCGAAAGTCATATGTGTATAAATATGACTTAGGGCAAACAGTTTTGTAGTTGTTGCTCATTTTTCTGTTTTCCACTTAGAGGGAGCGAAGTGAGAGCAGCCGAGAGAGAGAGAGAGAGAGAGAAAGGAAGAGGTCGACGCCTCTGTGTAATACCGCCGCCTGTGGCGAGGACAGCGAGCTCAAGGTCGTCGCCTTGCAGCTCGCCATTGTACATTCCCTGCGTATAGTGATAGTTGGAGTCTTGCACTCCCGTGGTTTTTCCCGTCTAGGGTTTTCCACGCTAAACCCTGTGCATTCGAGTCTCTCTCTGTGTTTTCGATTTACTGCTGCATTGACTCGTGTTTCCTCGGTTGTGGCCGAGAGGTAAAGTTTTTGGAAGCGTCGATTTTCTAACAATCTGGTATCAGAGCGACTGTAGTGCAGAAAATGGAAGGCGGCAGCAGCGGGCAGCCGGGGATGATGGTGCTGAATGCGCAGAACTACGCCGACTGGAAGATAAAGATGGAGGATCTGCTCATTGTTCGGGACCTGTATGAACCGATCGACAGGTCGGAAATACCCAAGGGGGTACTTGAGACGGAATGGAGGCTTCTGAACCGGAAAGCCGTTGCAACCATTCGGCAATACGTCGACGTGAGCGTTCTACAACATGTGGCGAACGACACCAACGCATATGAGATGTGGCAGAAGCTGTCGGGCCTCTACGAGAGGAAGAATGCGTTGAACCGGACCTCCCTGATGAGGAAGATAGTGAACCTCAAGTACCGGGACGGCGAGAGTATGGTGGAACACGTAAGCATGTTCATGGGATTCGTGAACCAGCTTGCGGCGATCAAGTTCCCGTTGGAGGATGCAATGCAAGCCATCATGCTGATGTGTACATTGCCGGAAAGCTGGGAGAACTTGGTGGTGACTCTCAGCACCTCTTGCACCGAAGATAACTTGTCCTTACAAATGGTAAAGACAAGCATTTTGAACGAAGAAGCGCGTCGGAGAGATAAAGAACCGGCCTCCGATCCGAAGATGCTGCTTACCGAATCGGATCGGGGAAGACAACGGAACCGGAGTCCGCAAAGACGGGAGAAGTCCGGGACCCGGTCGCAGTCAAGAGGAAGGCCCACATGCTTCCACTGTGGGAAGCCGGGGCACTTCCGAAAGAATTGTCGGCATTACCGAAAAGACAACGGAGCCGACGACACTGATTCGAAGAAGTCTTCGGAACGGAACGGTGCTTACCGGGGAGCCACGGACCGGAATGGTTCGGATCGGCGAGGGCAGGACCGGAAAGGAACGACGGCACTCGCGGCAAGTGAAGAGGAGATCATGCTCATCACCGAAGAAGGTGAACTAAACATTGCCGGCGATGAGACTACCTGGGTGGTCGATTCCGGAGCGTCGTTCCACCTGACCCCGGAAAGAAGATACTTCTCATCCTATACAGCCGGTGAGCATGGCTGCGTTCGGATGGGAAATGAAGGTACTTGCCGGATTGCCGGCATAGGAGACGTGTGGTTGACAACCTCGACCGGATGCAAAATGTTGCTGAAGGATGTCCGACACGTTCCGGAGGTTCGATTGAACCTGATTTCGGTCGGGAGGCTAGACGATGAAGGCTACACAGGTAGCATCCGGAACTGCGTAATGAAGTTCAGCAAGGGGAGCCTGATAGTGGCTCGGGCCCGGAAAGTCAACACACTGTACCTTATGAATGCCTGGTTGTGTCCGGAGGAGTTGAACGTGGCAGCCGATACTGCCGGTGAGCTGTGGCACAAGAGACTGTGCCACATGAGTGAGAAGGGGATGAAGAGGCTTGCAGAAGACAACCTTATTCCAGTGAAGCATGTGCACCTGGAGAAGTGCACCGATTGCCTGGCCGGTAAGCAGAACCGAACCTCCTTCCAGTCAAGGCCACCGACGAGACGTAGCGCACCATTGGAGTTGGTGCACACTGACGTGTGTCAAGTAGAAACGAAGTCACATGGCGGAGCCCAGTACTTCGTGACATTCATTGATGACCACAGTCGGAAGCTGTGGACGGCACCGTTGAAGAAAAAGGACCAAGTGTTGTGCGTTTTCAAAGAACTCCACGCGAGAGTGGAAAGGGAATCCGGCAAGAAGCTGAAAGCGATACGAGCGGATAACGGAGGGGAATACCGGGGGCAGTTCGAGGAGTACTGTCGCTCGAAGGGAATCCGGCTCGAGTTTACTGTGCCGAAGACGCCGGAACTGAACGGGCTGGCCGAGAGGATGAACCGGACCATAATGGAGAGGGTCCGGAGTATGCTGGCGCATGCGAAATTACCCAAGGGGTTTTGGGCTGAGGCAATGTCGACGGCGACATACGTGATAAACAGATCACCCTCAGTACCTTTGGACGGAGACACGCCGCAGAGAGTGTGGACCGGCAGGGAAGTATCCTACCGGCATCTGAAGGTGTTCGGGTGTCTCGCATATGTGCATGTGGCAAAGGACCGGAGAGGAAAGCTAGATCCAAAGACCCGGCCATGCATATTCCTCGGTTACGGTGATGACGAGTTCGGCTACCGAGTATGGGACCCGGTCGACAAAAAGATATTCCGGAGTCGTGATATCATCTTCATGGAGGACAAGACACTCGCCGACTGGGAGTCGGAGAAGAAGATGAAGACCTCCAAGTCGACCGGTGAGGATCAACTCTACGAGGAGCAGTCCCGACCGGCAAGGGACCGGTTAGCACTCGAGGATCCGGCCGAAGACGGTGAAGAAACAGAACCGGCCGAGGAAGATGAAACTGATACCGGAACCGGCCCCGATCCCGAAATGGATTCGGATGAAGAGGAAACGGAGGAGCCGGTTACCGAAGCTCCGGAACGGAGATATCCTCTAAGAGAGAGAAGGGCCCCCCGGAGATTTCCGGAACCAGAGCATGTGCTGCTAACCGACGAGGGGGAGCCGGAGAGTTTTGAAGAAGCAAAGCTTGACACCCATAGCCGCAGGTGGTTAAGTGCCATGCAGGAGGAGATGGATTCCCTGCATGAGAACCACACATATGAACTTGTGGAGTTGCCGAAAGGAAAGCGGGCACTTCGAAACAAGTGGGTGTTCAAGCTGAAACCGGGAGATGCCGGAAACCCCCCGAGATACAAAGCCAGGATCGTGGTGAAGGGGTTCCAGCAGAAGAAGGGCGTCGACTTCGACGAGATATTTGCCCCGGTAGTGAAGATGACCTCCATCCGGACGGTGCTGAGCATAGCGGCAAGCATGGACCTCGAGGTAGAACAGATGGACGTGAAGACGGCATTCCTTCACGGTGACCTCGAAGAAGAGATCTACATGCAGCAACCGGAAGGATTCGAGAAGAAAGGAAAGGAGCACCTGGTATGCCGGTTGAAGAAGAGCCTTTACGGACTGAAGCAGGCTCCCCGGCAATGGTACCGGAAGTTCGACTCTTTCATGACCGACGAAGGGTACCACAAAACGCAGTCCGATCACTGCGTGTTTGTGAAGAAGTTCGAAGGAGGAGACTTTCTAATACTCCTCCTGTACGTGGACGACATGTTGATCGTCGGACGGGACCAGGTCAAGATACGGATGCTGAAGAAAGCGCTTCACCGAACCTTCTCAATGAAGGACCTGGGTCCGGCGAGGCAAATACTAGGGATGCACATCATCCGGGACCGGAAGAAGAAGCAGTTGTGGCTGTCACAGGAGAAGTACGTGACAAAGGTGCTTCACCGGTTCAACATGTCGGAAGCAAGACCGGTCGGGTCAACCCTCCCGGCAAACTGCAGGTTGTCCAGCAAGCAAAGCCCCAAGACAAAGGCTGAGAAGGAGGACATGATGAAAGTACCATATGCCTGTGCCGTCGGAAGCTTGATGTACGCAATGGTGTGTACAAGACCGGACATAGGATATGCAGTCGGAGTGGTGAGCCGGTACATGAGCAATCCCGGCAAAGAGCACTGGAACGCGGCCAAGTGGATACTCCGATACCTGAAGGGCATGGCAAACGTGTGCCTCCGATTCGGCTCCGGTAAGCCCGAACTCGACGACTTTACCGATTCGGATATGTCGGCTGATGCAGATACCAGCCGGTCCACATCAGGGCATGTGATGACGTATGCAGGGGGAGCTGTTTCGTTGCAGTCGAGGCTGCAGAAGACGGTTGCGTTGTTGACCACGGAGGCGGAGTACATGGCGGCTATTGAAGCCGGCAAGGAAATAATATGGATGAAGGACTTCATTAGAGAGCTTGGTATCCGGCAGGAGGAGTACCGACTCTACTGCGACAATCAGAGTGCCATCCACCTTGCGAAGAATGCGGCCTATCACTCCCGGACGAAGCACATCCAGCGAAGATATCACTGGATCCGGGAAAGGATAGAAGACCAGGAGTTCGTGCTGACGAAGATCCACACGGACGAGAACGGGTCAGATATGCTGACCAAAGTGCTCACACCCGACAAGCTGGAAGCGTGCCGGAAGAGGGTCAGACTGGAAAGACATCCCATGCCGAAGTGAAGGGGGAGTTTGTTGGGATTACGGTCCCTCCGGATGGGATGGTCAGATGTCCGGGAATCGGGAATGAAGACCCGAATGAGGAGTACCCGGTATCGGAACCGGATGAGGAAGACCCGGTTTCGGATCCGGATGATGAAGACCCCGGCTACGGAGCCGGATGACGAAGACCCGGTTTCGGAGCCGGATGATGAAGACCCCGGCTACGGAGCCAGATGACGAAGACTCGGTTTCGGAGCCGGATGATGAAGACCCCGGCTACGGAGCCGGATGACGAAGACCCGGTTTCGGAGCCGGATGATGAAGACCCCGGCTACGGAGCCGGATGACGAAGACCCGGTTTCGGAGCCGTATGATGAAGACCCCGGCTACGGAGCCGGATGACGAATGTACCCGGAGAGAGATCCGGATGCGGGGACATATTTGTGAATATGTTTGCCAAGGGCCCTCTAGGCTATATTTGTAAATAGCCCGAAAGTCATATGTGTATAAATATGACTTAGGGCAAACAGTTTTGTAGTTGTTGCTCATTTTTCTGTTTTCCACTTAGAGGGAGCGAAGTGAGAGCAGCCGAGAGAGAGAGAGAGAGAGAGAAAGGAAGAGGTCGACGCCTCTGTGTAATACCGCCGCCTGTGGCGAGGACAGCGAGCTCAAGGTCGTCGCCTTGCAGCTCGCCATTGTACATTCCCTGCGTATAGTGATAGTTGGAGTCTTGCACTCCCGTGGTTTTTCCCATCTAGGGTTTTCCACGCTAAACCCTGTGCATTCGAGTCTCTCTCTGTGTTTTCGATTTACTGCTGCATTGACTCGTGTTTCCTCGGTTGTGGCCGAGAGGTAAAGTTTTTGGAAGCGTCGATTTTCTAACACATATAACATATAATATTATCATAGTGTCATGGTAAGGTGATGATCTAACGCGATGGCGATGGCGAAGAGCAGGAGCAGAGAATGGCGGGAAGAGGAAACGACGAGCAGGAACAGGAGCACGGTGAGGAGCGCCCGCGGCGGATAGCTATGTGCCGTTGTCTAAGATCTCGCGCAGCGGCTATCGCAATCGCAGGAGGGAGTCTCGGCCGCTCACCAGTGGCTGTTCTGTGGTGTCAGGGAATCACATTGAGGAGACGTTGTGAGGCAGGGAAGATGCGGAAAGTGAATGATGGTGTTCCTACAAAAGGAAAGGCTTCCTCCCAGCGTCCTCGTTGGCCGTCGCTTCCCTTGCGGCAACAAACCTCTCATCGGATTGCGCGTTTGAGATCGGGACAGCCAGGGAAGGCATTGGACAGGTCTGTAACATTGGAGGCTAGAACATTAGGAAGGCGCCACATGCTCATGCCACATTCCCCAATCAACGAATGCGACGACAACCTTTTGGAGATGGATATGCTCAACCTTCCTCCAACACACATAGTTGGAACAGGTATGGATTCGTATCCTCCAGCTGAAATATTAGGTACAGGTATGCATCCAGATCCGCAGAATGAGGAGCAGATAGGCGGGGGGCTGATCATGGCACATTCCGAAATGAACACCGAGGCAGGCTTGGGCAATGTCTTGATAGTAAAAGAGAATAATGATAGTGGTCAGGTTGAAGAGAAGCAGGTGGAGGAGGGCATTGATGAAAGAAAAGGGATCGACCTTTATCTTTCTCCGGCAGAGAATCGAAGATTGATGGAAGAAGTGGGCCGTTTAAAGTGTTCATCGTTCATTTGTCGGTTGTTAGGAGGACGAACAAGTAAAGGGATGCTAAGGGACATGTTGCAGGCAGCTCTTTTGGATAAAATGCCGCCTATCCAGAACATTTTGAGAATGGGCCTCAACTATTACCATGTGATCTTAGAAGAAGGTCATAATGTGAAGGAGATTCTGGATCACAAATGGATTACACTCAAGTATGGCAAAGCCATGATTTTGGAATGGAGTCCAAACTTCGATGCAAAGGAAGAGAATAAAAAAGCGGGCACACCGATGGTCATTACAGTATGCTTCCCAGACCTACCTTTCCAACTCCACCATTTGATCCCAAAGCTCGCACACAATATAGGGGTGGTATGTACAACGAAACCTTCATTTGCAGATAAGGTAGCCGAAATGCCCAAGATGAAGGTGTTGGTTAGTGACATTAAAAAACTACCATCAGAGATTAGAGTCCACACGGAGGACTTTGGCCTAAGGGTGGTGAAGGTTAGTTATGAAGGCTTTCCGGGTCAATGCTTTGCATGTAAGGAGATGGGCCATATGGCCAAACACTGCCCCTTGTATGGGAATGCAAGAGCGCATAGGGGACAGCAAGACAACAAGTTGCCGGATATCCCACATGCAGGGATGGCAGGCCACATGGTCATGGTTCACAATGGGAAGCAAGTAGTAAGGGAAAAAGGATGGATATCGCCGAGGAAAGTGGCCAAGCCTAGCCTCCACGGTCTTGCTTGCCCACCTACAAGTGGAGGTTCCATTTCGAATAGATTTGACATCCTTTCACAAATGGAACCCCAGGAAGGCGAAATAATTTTAGCAAATCCATTTGAGTTACTACCTCGAGTCGAGATCCATGAAGCACTCGTAGAGCCCTCTGAGGGTCGTGACAGTAGATTTTCATCAGACCTGAGAGTGGTTAAGGCCTGGATCAGGAAAGGGAAGGACAAGGAAAGTGAAGTGGACGTCAGGAATATTGAAGCAAAAAAAATGATCACACGGACTGAGGTTGGAAATCCCTCAACTGTGGGTGTGGAGTTTGTTATGATGCAAGCATTGAGGATGCAAGATATGAAAGTACCCAAGGTTGTGGTGAACATTAGTAATCCAAGGGGAAGAGTGCACGGGTGGACTAGAGCACACATGGTCCTCTTCAACAGCAACTCCGGCAGACCGGAGACTGGTTGTTCGTTTGACTTGGAACCTGATTTGAAAAATGAAAGAGGAGAAGACTCGTCCTTGAAGGCGTTTTGTAACAGGGCAACATTATGTCTCCAGTACCTTACATTTGAAAATAAGGCTATAGGGCTGCAAACATTATGGACGAGCTCCCCGATACAAGGGGAGCTTATGGAACTTGCTCAAGATGTTCCAGTGGTTTGCATATGGAAGGTACAGGATCTAGGGTTGAATCCTGGTTTGTTCCACTTCCACTATGCTGAAGTGCCCAAGAATGAAGAATGGAAAATAAGTATGGAGTGGGAATTTATATGGCGTATGATAGAGACATATTTGTCGAGCATGGGAGATTCCCCCTTGGCTTTTTTTGTGAACCCAAGTCAATGAGAATTTGTTCTTGGAATGTGCAAGGACTTGGTGGATCTCAACATCAGCTAGAGAAGCGTCGGTTTAGGAGAGAATGGGAAGCTGACGGCCTTTGTAAAACTATTGATATTTTGCTCTTACAAGAGCATCACCTTGGCCGAGAAAGAACGGAACTGTTCAAAGACCTGTTGCCAGGGGATTGGTACACATGGTGGGCTCCTGCTCACGGCGTGTTAGAAAGGAGAGGTGGAGTGTGTATTTTGGTGAGGAAATCAGAGGATATCATCATCTTGGATCATGGCATATTGATCGAAGGTAGGGCTATGTTCTGCTACTTGGAATGGAGGAATGTAAAATTTGGGGTGCTGAATGTCTACGCACCTAACATTAGCAATGAGAGGACCTCATTTTGGAGACAGTTGGCAAACAAAATTCCCTCCGTCGACAATTGGATAGTGGCAGGGGATTTTAACATGACAGAGAGAGTGGAAGATTGTCTTGGGGCTCATTCGAACTTGCTACATGGGGAGGAGCTTAGAGCGTGGGGTTTCTTAACTTCTATGTTGGGAATCCGGGACTCGTGGTATTCTACTATGGCAGTTGAGGTGAATTCCTTAAGGTTCTCATGCTTTGGCTGGAAGGAGAGTGAAGGATGTCACTCTAGATTGGACCGCATCTATGTGAGCCCCGGGATAGAGGAATGGAGTGGCTTCTCATCCATTCTTGCTGGTTTTACTTATTCGGATCACCTTCTAGTATCCTTGACTCTTGAACCTATTTATAAGAAGAAGAGTGAGAGCAATGTGAGGATTCCTCCGAAGATTTTCGGTATCCAGAAGGTTAAGGATGCAATGAATACCATTTGGACGGCATCCCCATCAGCCCACGACCCGATACAGGTACTGGAGGAAAAGATTATTAATTCTTCTTTGTTTCTTCAGAAAGTGGCTAGGGAGGAGCTGTTAAGGTGCCAATACCAACTGCAATGCCTAAGGAAGGCAGTCATCTCAGCTCAAAAGCTCACGCAAGTGGACCCATGTTGTGCTTGGGCGAAAGACAGGCTGCAGTAGGCCACTAGGTTGCTGCAGGAGGTTAGACAGCAACGTGAGCAATTCCTCTTCAAAAAGTCAGCAACATGGTGGGCTGTCAAGGGAGATAAAGTTAACAGGGAATTTTTTCTTGCCAAGACTCCGAAACGGAGAGGAACACATATTCATAGTCTCAAACGGGAGGATGATTCAATGACATTTGATCAAGAGGAAATCTTGCAAATGGCGACTAATTACTACAGAGACCTTTTAGCTCCTACGTTGACAAACGACCCTCCGAGTAACCTGATGCATGGTGTAATTACATGCTTGAAAACCAGGATTGGAGAGGCAGCTAAAGCACAGTTGTCAAAAGCCATAGAGGAGGAAGAGATTGTAGCGGGGCTAGATAAGATACAGAGTATGGCTTGTCCTGGTGCTGACGGTCTTCCCAAAGCCTTCTTCAAGGAGTTTTGGGAGCAAATTTTTCCAAGCTTGAAAGCTAGACTGCAAGAGATGTGGATAACAGGACGGATGCCGAGTAGCTTCAATGAAGGCTTGATCTACTTGATTCCGAAATCGGAGACTGCGCTGCACGAGATTAAGCAATGGAGGCCCATTACAATTTTAAACCTAATTTATAAAATTTTTGCTAACATATTAGTGCAGAGAATCAAGCCCTTCCTAGGCGATATCATCCAATCCAATCAAACTGGTTTCATGGAGCATCGTTCTATTATGGACAACGTGATTTTGTTTTGGGAGGTTGTTGCAACGGCGAAGGTGACCAATCAAAACTTAGCCTGTCTGATGCTCGACTTCGAGAAAGCCTATGATCGAGTGCAATGGTCTTTCTTGGAAGAAGTGATGAAGGTCATTGAGCTACCATTGGAATGGAGGTGTGTTGCCCAAGCCTTATATAGCAATGGCTCGAGTAAGGTGCTGATTGCAGGGAGGAAAGGAGCTCAAATCATTCTTACTCGATCCATCAGGTAGGGTTGTCCTCTTGCCCCCTTTCTTTTCCTTTTTATTACTGAAGCAATGTCTGCCCTTTTTAATAGCCAAGGGGCAAATCTTCATGGTCTTTCGATCCCTAACGCAAGGAAGTCCCTGCTGGATTCGGAGTTCGCGGACGATACGATGCTATACCTCCAAGGAAATGAAGCGAATCTTGAGAGGGCACAGAGTGCTATTGAGCTCTTTTGCAAGGCATCGGGAGCGTCCATTAATTGGAAGAAGTCCAAGGGTTTTTGGATCAGCTTGGAGCCCGAGCCTGTTTGGAAGCCAAATGCTGAATTCAAATGGATTGCAAACGGGGAAGCCACTAGGTATCTAGGAACGTGGATTGGGGTAGATATCGACAAGGGAATTCAACTGCAACATATTCAAAGCAAAATCTGTGACAAATTCGCAACTGGTCAGGGATGAACTTATCATTGGCTGGCAGGATCATAGTAGCTAACCATGTGCTTTTGTCTACATTATGGCATGCAGTTTCATGTGTGGATGTTTGACAAGGAAGCTATTCGTACTGTTAAAGCGTGTATTAGGGGATTTCTTTGGGCTGGGATGAGGAAAGACAATGCGGCAGCCAAAGTATCATGGTCCACATTGATTCTTCCCAAGAGTAAGGGGGGTTTAGGATTGGTTGACCCTGGATTGCAGAGTCAGGCATTGTTATGTAAGATATTGGTAAGAAGCTTGCTACCCGGTGATGAGTTATGGAAAACATTGATACATAATAGGAGCATTCTATGGAGTCCAAGACTGGGTGGGCAATGGAAGTCACACAAAGCGTGGCCTTTTTGCATGGACTTAAAATTGAGGAAATCTAACCGATTGGCTGATCGTACTTGTATGTCAGTGATGCAGGCGTGGAGTATGCTTCGTGAGCATCTAAGTTGAAATCGTCCAAGTACTAGTGCTGAATGGATGCGCCAACCCCTATTGTGGAACGAGACCGTGCAATCGCCAGAAGGAATGATGCTTGGACAAAGCAAGCGCATGCCGTGGGCTATATTGCATTGTCTAGGGATACACTCGGTTGCTGATTGGCTGCGGTTGGCCGACAGTAATCGTGATCAATTATATGAAGACATGGGAAAGGTCAAAAATGGCAGAAAGATGCTTGACGTAGTCAATACAGCTGTCTCCTCGCTTCCTATTGGTAATGAGGAAGAGGGTGAATGGTCTGGACAATGTGATGGTACCGGAAATATTATCAATGTCAGGGGTCTAGGAAAGAGTGGGAAGACCGTCCTGATGGGATTATTAGATGAAAGTGCAGGCTGGTACCCTATTAGAATTGTGGCAAGACATGGAAAGAAATGGAAGGTGAATCCACCAGTCGAAGAGGTCGAGGAGGATTGGATCTTGTACGTGGTTGAAGGCAAGCCTCTCGAGCGCGTAGAATGGGATCCCGTTGAATATAGGTGGAAGGGAGAACAAGCTAAATCACTAAGTTTCGTCGAATACTCGACGCACTTGGGGAGAAAGTTAGGTTCGTATCGTGAGAAATGTGCCAACAAGTGGACCCATGCAGCTATCGATTCAGTCTTCGTGGATAGAACCAAGAGCAAGATATGGAACTCATCCCTTCCCGAGCGGATCAAAGTGTTTTTCTGGTTAATCACCCATCGGGTTGTTCCAACGGGAGAGTGGCTTGGGAATAGAGGCGGCATGAGTGGTTGCAAGGCGTGTAGTGCGATCTTGGAGGACATTGCTCATTGTTTGTGGTGCTACCCACGAGCGCAAGAAATCTGGCTGAGGAGCTTAAGAATCTTGGCTCGTTTTGGGGTTGAGGTTCATGTATCGAGCGTAGCAATCACTTGGCTGGCCACTGAATCGGCCTCGTGGTTTCAAGGGTGGAATGGAAACAGTCCTTCTTTAATGGTGAAGCAAGGATATGTGAAACCAGCAATGCAAGGAGGTTTATTCTTCTTACAAGAACGCTACGTGGACATATGGGTATTAGTGGTCGGCCTTACGGTCTGGCAAGTGTGGGTATCTCGGTGCAAGGAGACCCTCGCAGGTAAACGAACCCCACCGGCTGAGAATTTAATGATGATATGGTTTAATCTTATTTCTACGTTGCGAGGTGAGTTTGAAAGTCTTCAAGGGCCATCTGATGCAAGTGAAGAAGTTAGAGCTCGATTCCTTCGGAAATGGAGCGGTTCGTTGATGTTGCAGATAATGGATGGTAAAGTGAAGTGGAATTATCAACCACCGCGGTGGCTGTTCCCTCCAAGTGTTCCTAACATCTAGATGGGTGCTGCCATGAGGAGCGAATGGAGGACATCTATGCTGAATTCTGTTTTGTATGAGGCTCACGTGGAGAATATGTGTTCGAGTAATGCTATACACATAGAATGATGTGGTGTTTTGGAGTTGTTTTTTATGTTGTTTCATCTACACATTGTTTTCCTTTGACATGCAAGATGTCTTGTAAGATATGAGTTGTAAATGTTTCCTTTGTACATTCTTAACTAATGGAAGTAGATGTTTTTGGAAAAAAAAATATTATCATAGTGTGTCGTTTTTATTTGCCTCTACATATAATGTATAATATTATCATAGTGTGTCGTTAATATTATCTTTATGTATACCATATTATCAAGATTTATTTTATATTAGGTACGTATTTATCTTATTGTAGACTTCTAATGTGAAGCTTTCGTACTTCACAACATCCACCCCCACTAGACATGCACATCCTCCGACAATCTTTCATCTTCATGTTGATCTATTGGAGTATAGTGCATTTGAAGGCTCTAAAATCTTCATCTTGACTTTATCCTTCAGCAGCTCCAACAATTGAGGTAATTGAGCTCTCGGTACTGCAATGGGTTTAAAATTCCAAGGAATATAAGGGATAGTAAATATTACCATTGGCGTCACCGCCTTTGGATCTACACAACCAATCTCCTCAACTTTGAATGCAAATGCTTTCCCATGCCTAAAGATCATTTCTTTGAAAGTCGCGATCTCTGATTGCAGAAGAAATTCACCCCCTCTGATTCTCAAGTTATTTATTGTCTCAGAAATGAAGTGATGTCTGATCTTCTCTATTGGTCGAAGCATAGGCTTGGTTGTTGTTGCCTCCATCTTCTCTTCACTACCAATAGGTAATGGTACTGCAGTAGGTTTGACCTTTTTATCTATTGGTTTGTATTTTGTATCTACTTCTTCATATTCACAATTATACCTATCAATCTCATAATACATATCAATTGAGTTTACATGTATCTTTCTAACACTCTCATCATCTTCTTTCAAATACATTTCTAACTCTTCTATAGCATTTGCAAAAGAAATTTCTTCCATAACACTTTCAACATGCACTTCCATTTCAAGTACTCCATTATCCTTCAATGCTTGTTGAAACAAATTAGCATTCTTTTTCAAGTTCCTCTTGCATTCATACATCCTAGTCACACATATAGCACCACTTTCAGAAACATGAAATAACTTATTCATATGTTGTAATGCCCTACGTGACGGTCTTCTAATAATGGGACTATTGCAACCCTCATTTGCAACAATCCAAATAAAAAACCTAATTATCAAAATCATCACATTCTTTTGGTATCAAATGATCACGAAGCTCTTGCTTGTTCCTCGCATGATTTGGGCGAATATTTGAGACATGAACTAATGTAAGAATATTAGAGACATGAACTAATGTAAGCATAAAATAAGGATAAAAGATATATATCTAGATAGAAAGGAGAGAGAGAAAGAAGGGTGCCGATCCACCCGATCACGCCCGAACGAAGGGATCGAGATGGACTCAGCTCGATTAGCATCCCATACCACCGCCGTCCCATACCAGCGAAGAAATTTTCCTGCTAGAGAGGGAGGTTCATTAAAGCTTGAGCTGCCTCGGTTCGAGAGGGAGGTTGTAGAAATTGGCCCTTAAAAATTGTGACAAAATCTATCCAAGTATCGGGCAATTTCCCCAAAGTACGGATCCCACGCCACCAGGCGGCAACCTTAGCCCCTAGTTCTCGGCCGACATATGCAATCTTTGTACTATCTGGCGTGGGATAGAGCTCAAAATGAGACAACCATCGGACCAACCACGTGTAGATTGCTTCATTGGTTCTTTCCTTTTTTTCTCCCGTAAATAGCTTAACGACAAATGATGGTTCACCCTGTCGCTCATCAGCTCTATTAGTCTCACGTTGTAAACTAATGACACGTTTTCATGAAGATCCGTCAGTAGGCGCGGATCGTGAGGTCGAACCGCCGAGGTTTTGGACCAGAAGAACTCGAAGTTTGCACAAGCTTTAGCGGGAAAGGAATTAAGATAGATTGAAAGAGAGAGAGATTGAGATAAGATAGAACGCTTGATTTTAGATTGAGAGAGAGATTAAGAACTCTTGACTTTAGATTTCAAGAACAAGGTATATCATCAAAAGGATAACGAATTTTCTTCTTAAAATTAATTTTGATTTAAAGTACAAAGCTTTCTTTTATCCCCAGAAAATCCCCCATTGATCTTTTTCATTCCTTCTTTTATAGATGCCCTCATGCATTTGAGGGTTCAAGACATGCATAAAATGCATGTTTGCCGAGAATTTATATGTAAAAGTACAATGATAGAAATATAATTTCAACTAAATATCTTGGCTTAGTGGTAAGCCAATTGATTTCTAACTTGGAGGTGCAAGGTTCGAATCCTTACTTGCCCTCCTTGTATGTGTATATATATTTATATATTTATTTATCTAGTCGCCGGTTCGCCGAATGCCGTCACCGGATGCCGCCGGTTACCGGTGGCTACTGCCTCGCTGGCGCCGGATGCCGTCGACGAGTATTTATTTATGTAGTCGCCGGTTCGCCGAATGCTGTCACCGGATGCCGCCGGTTACCAGTGGCTACTGCCTCGCTGGCGCCGGTGTGGCGCCGGATTCCGTCGCCTCGTTGACGCTGGATGCCCCCGGTTACTGGTGGCTGCCGCCTCGTCGGTGCACCGCCGGATGTCGGTTCCACCGGCTCGCCTTATGATAAAGATAGACACAAAGATAATAGCTTATGATCTACCTTATGAGAGCCGTATTTGTCGTGCCTATGTGGGATATCTCACAGTTTTCTCTTTTCCTTTCACAAACTTCATACCCTTATATCTTGACATCTAGTTGTCCATTTCTCGTGTAATAAAGTGCATTCAAAAGCTCTTGAGGACCTCCATCATTTTGTACTTAGATAATTCACTATTATTCTTTTATGTGATTCACACTCGATTTTGTACGTTTTATGTGATTTTCACACCATTGCCGAAAATCTTCACGACATCCACCCCCACCAAACTGCGCGTCCTTCGGTACGTGCCAAGAAGAGAGAAAGTGAGATTTCGGCAATGGTGATCAGCATGACTCCTCCACGTCGAGCATGTCCTTTCCTTTACACTCGAATCATGGTTGCCATCCAATCCACCATATCATTCGCCTTTTCCTTTACAAAGGCGGAACATTTATGAGACTTGTTTTCATGGCCCCTTGCTCCCTTCCTGAGTGCTCCCTTCCTGAGGATAATCGTTTAAGTCTCATAAATGTTCCGCCTTTGTCTCGATCGTCTCCTTGCTCAAGGCAATTGGACTCATTCACAGTAGTGTCTTTGATAGATGTTTTGATCACATCCGTCAAATCCTCATGGCTCGCTTGGCCATCGCCATCCCTTGCCATATTTTGCGCAAATTCTTCGTTGCACGCATCAGCTTTAACCCTTACTTCTTCCCCGTCATTATCCTTCTCTTGGGTCTTACATTGGTTAAAGCCCAAGTCTCCGGAAAGAGTGTGGAGGGACCCATACATTTCCGTCGTTTGCCTTTTTCGTGTCGCACTTTGCCATTTCCATCTTAATGTTTCTTGAATCAGCGTTGATCTTTGCTTCCTTGTCGTCGTTGCGCGAATTAGCATTGACCTTTGCTTCCTCGCCGCTAGCTTCCAACTTTTGCTGCATGTATTAGTTTCGGCCTTCGGTTCTTCGCCATCACCTCCCATCTCTTGGGTCTTACATCAGTTCTCGGACGCAATTGCCCAAGTCTCTGGAAAGAGTGTGGAGGAAATTTGGTCGTCGTCATTGTTTGTACTATCTTTGTCCTTCTCTTCCTTTTTTCTACCATCCGTCTCTCCGGTCTCACGTTGGTTGTCGGACACATCCGCCGAAGTCTCTAGAATTAGTGGGCCGGATTCCTTAGTATTACCTTCCTCCGTCGTTTCATCCATAGCCTCCTTGGCTATCCCTTCATCATATACATTGGCTTTGATCTTTGTTGTCTCTCCTCTATCTTCCGTCTCTTCGGTCTCACGTTGCCTTTCGATCGCAACCGCCGAATTCTTTGGAGTTAGCAGTGGGAAAGTCTCAACAGGACCAATCGCCATTGACTCGTTCATAGCCCTCTCCAACTCGATGTCGTTTTTCGTGGCTATCTCTTCAATCTCATGGGTCTCGCACCCATTGACTCTCTTGATCGAACAAGCTTCGATTATCCTTCTCTCTTTAGCTTCAACCTTTGGTTCTTTGCCGCCACCTCCCGTCTCTTGGGTCTCACGTTGGTTAGCGGACGCAACTGCCCAAGTCTCTAGTACAGGTGCGGAGAAAATCTCGCCATGGTCGTTGTCGACTCTTGTTGTCTTGCTCCTAGCCACCTCCTCGATTTTAGTGGCTAGATCCTCTATCATGTCGATCTCGCACTCTTTATCTCCTTTAATGCAAGCTTCAATTAGGCTTGCTCCTTCATCATTCTTTGTTTCGAACACGACACATGTTCTGAAACATTTTTCCTCTGAAATGGTCATCATCGTCCTCGACTCATCATCAATCTTCTTTTCATGTTGCATGCATTGTTTAGGCTTCTCTACTTCTTTGGATGGTTTTGCTTCCTCTATGATCAGCCTTACCAAGTCAATACCATCAAGCCATCGACGACGTCTATCGATCTTGTTGCATGCTTGCTTCACCGCAACCTAGTCCGCCACAAGCCCGTTCGCTTGGGTATCATCTTCGAGGAGAGTCCCCAACTCTCTTCTATCCTTCATGTCCACAGCTTTTAAGAAGTATAAAGTCTTGTCCTCTTCAAGTAGCACTTGATCTATGTTGGGGAGACGACCAAACATCTGGTCAAATTCGCTGTACACCCTCGAGGCGCTCATCTTCCTATTCTTCTTCTCTATCCACTTCATCAGGGCATGTCGAGTCATCCTTGTTGAGTCTTCAGTCGTGAACTCCTCTAATATTGTTTTCTCGAACTCAGACCATGTTGTCTTACCTTCTTGAAGTTCGATGACGCGTCTTTGAACGTTGTTGGTGACAACTCTCTTGAAGCTTGCGATTTGACGTGCTTCGGACACGTCCCTCTAATTCATCTCCCTTCTATATGCATCAAGGAACTTCGTAATGTTCCTTCCATCGAATTGGCCCTCGAGCTCTACGACACGATCGACAGCCTTCTCCACGCTTACTTCGTTATCCCGAGATCTCACCATTTGCTCGACGATTAGCATCATCCTTTCGAGCTCTCCCACTTGATTGCTTGAGGATGCCATCTCCAAGTATCGGTTGATCCTCGACTTGATCCTTCCTACCACCTCTTTCACGTCGGGTTCACCACTTAATTATGTCGTGAAGATCCGTCGGTAGGCGCGGATTGCGAGGCGGAACCGCCGGGGTTCTGGTCCGGAAGGACACGAAGTTTGCACAAGCTTTAGCGGGAAAGGAATTAAGATAGATTGAAAGAGAGAGAGATTGAGATAAGATAGAACGTTGTCGAAGTATTCCTCGCGGACGCGTGGAACGAGGCGGGACCTCGGGGGTCTTGTACCGAAGAGCAAGAGAGAAAGGAGAGGGGAAGAGACCCACAAGGTGCGAATGTAGATTCACAGGGGCACGGCCCTTCGACACAGAGACGCGAGTGCGACAGCAACACAGAGAGACACGAATGTATGTAAGTATATATTAACAGAGGCAAACAACAAAAACACGAAGTCGGTTACAACCGAGCAGGCCGGCGAGCAGATGCCGATGCCTGTTCGTAAACGCACAGAAAGAAAGAAGTAGGTTGGAGGTGCTGCCGGAAGCACTCGGGCATTCCTCAGAGCAGCGCGAGCCTCCCGAAAACCTGCACAGAAAGAAGCTGCCGAGTATGGAAGAGAGAGAAGCCTTCGGTCAACAACCCGACAACACTTCGTCCCCTCTCTAAAACGTGATCCTCTCCCCCTTCTCGTCTCCCTCCTTTTATAGGCAAGGAAGGAGCCGTTTCTCCTTTACTTCCTACCCACTAAATCTACCTACCTAGGATCTCATATGTACCTAATTCTCCCTTATGTACAATATAAGGCGAACGGGCATGAAGAGCTGGTTCCTACGCTCCGGTGCACCGATTCCGCTTGTGGACGGTTTTCTTCACGACATCCGCCCCCACCTAACCGCGCATCCACCGGCATGCGCCAAATTGAGTTGGGACGGAGAAAACCGGTCCAGCCTTTATTCCCCGCCCGTCGGTTCTTCTTCGGTTTCGGATCGTTCGTCGTCCTGGTCCAGGTTAACCGGATCCGGCTCGTCGTCGTGACGCTTTTTGAACGCTTTGATCCGTTTCCCAGCTACCGGTATCGCCATTCTCGTGCCGTCGAGTTTCGCTAGATGGTACATCCCATTGTCGTTGGCGCTTTGTACCACGTAAGGCCCGAACCACCTTCTTGCGAACTTCCGTGTCGCTTGGTGCTGGTTGTCGAGGCTGCTGTCGTAGACTAGCACCCAGTCGCCTTCCTCGATCTTCTTCGGTCGGAGCCGGTGCGTCCGGTCGAACCGGGCTTTGTTCCTCGTCCTTGCCACCCGAAGCTTTTCCGCAACCTGCTCCACATCCTCCGGTCTTCGCTCGAGCTGCCGTATGCGCGCCGTCAACAGTTCCTCCCGGCTCATCTCGTCTCTCCAGTCCACGGTTGCCCAGGAGGAGATCGTACGTTCCATCGGCATGATTGGCTTCTGCCCAAACATGAGCTCTGCCGGCATGAATCCGGTTACCGAACTGTGCGTAGTTCGGTCCGCCCACAATGCGTAAGGCAACAGCCGCGGCCAGTTCCCGACTTGACCTCCGCATGCCCAAACTAACGCCTTGACGATCGGTCCGTGTCTGCGCTCCACCTTCCCATTCGCCTCCGGATTGTATGCAGTGGTGAGCGAGAGCTTGACTCCTAGCCGGTCGAACAGCTCCTCGGCCTCTTCGGCGTCCAACTCCCCGCGATCAGCCACGATCTTCCTGACGCATCCGTACCGGCATATCACGTCCTCGATCAGAAACCGACATTCGGCCGCGGTCGTTTTGTTCTGAAGGGCTCGGCCTTCCACCTGGTTCGTCAGATCTTCCCGAGCCAGGACCAGATACCACATCTGTCCTACTCCCATCGGCATCGTCACGAGATCTACCATCCATTTGAAGTGGATGGTCGGAGGGTACGTAGGGTGAAGCTCGTCCCGATGTCGGACTACGGAGTGCATCTGACAGCTCTCGCAAGTTGTCACGAACCGATGCACATCCCGGTACAGTCCCGGCCACCAGTACTTCCCCTTTATCTTCTCGAACGTGGCCCACGTTCCACGGTGTCCAGCCCAAGGGCTGTCGTGGTAGGCCGTCAGCAGCTCCTCCTGTTCTTCCTTCATCGCCACCACCCGGAGCGGGACGCCGTTCCTTTTCTTCGGGTGCTTCCATAAGTATCCGTCCCGGAGAAAGAATCGGTATGCTTTCTTCCAGATCCGGCTAGTCTCGTCCCTCGTCCATGACGCATCCGGCGTCATGGTCCTTAAGAACCCACCGATCTGTAGCCACTTGCCGTCGTACTTGCTCTCGTCGAAGCCGTTAAGCGCCGGAGTGCTCGTCCCATCGGTCGTCACGTACACTGCCTCGAAGAAGTCCACGCCGACTTCTTCGTCCTCCGAAACCATGCCGCCCTCGTCATCAAACCTCGCCCTCGAAAGCATGTCGGCCATGGCGTTGTCCTTTCCGGAAAAGTGTCGTATTTCCGGGTCCAGGGACTTGATGTACGCTATCCACCTGAGCATCACCAGGTCCGGTGTCGCGCATCCGGAAACCATGCCGAGAATTGGCAGGCAATGCGTCTCGATAACCACTTCTGTCCCGATCAGGTAGTCTTTGTCGGCCTTTACTGCCGAAACGATACCCCAGAGTTCGCGTTTAACCTGGGCGTACCCTCGCTGTCGCTCACTGAGGACCTTCGCGCCGAATCGGATCGGAAACCGAATGCCGTCCTTGTCTTCTTGGTTGATGACCCATCCGATCCCGGTCGGGCTCGTATCCACCGTTATGCATACCGAGGTACCCTTCTCGTAGACAGCCTTCCGGAGCGCCGGTGCTGCCGCAAGAGCTTCCTTCAGCTTCCGGACCGACTCCGTGTGCTCGTCTCGCCACTCGAATTTTCGTCCCTTCTTCAGCAACCCGTATAGCGGCTCCGCAACGTGGGCGTAATGCGGGATCCATATGTGGTAGAACGCGCACGCCCCCAGGAACCTCCGAACTTCCGTAACCGAGCTACAGTCGGTCTTCATCGCGGAGATGGCTTCTACCTTTGCCGGAGACGGCTTCCGGCCATATGGTCCACATAGGTGTCCGACCACCAGGATTTCTGATTGCCCGAAGGCCGATTTCTCCCCGGAGAAGGTGAGCCTCGCATCCTCTAGCCTTTGTAGCACCTTCTTGCAGTCGTCGATGTGTGCTGCCACGAATCGCCGGCATCCGTCCGGCCCGAGTGTCTCGTCCTTCTCTTCCACCGAGCACCCCTTGATCAAGATGTCGTCTAGAAACGGCATGGTGACGTCCGGGATGCAATCCCTCAGTACCTTGTTCATTGCATTCACCATGTGGGCCACCGAGTTAGTCCCTCCATGTGGTAGGGTACACATTCGCACTAGGCCGAGGGGAGTTCGCATCGTCGTAATGTCTCTGCTCTCCACGGCTAGCTGGAACTGGTCGTACCCTGAGTACAGATCACCGACTGAGTAAATCGACCTTCCGACGAAGGCCTCCGCGAACTCGTCTATGGTCGGTCTGATTCCTGCGTTCCGAATGGTCACTCTGTTGACCGGCTGCAGGTCTTGAATGAAGCGCAATGTTCCGTTTTTCTTCGGTACGGTAAACCATCGGTTCGAGTATGGGGCACTCGACGGTTCGAGAATGCCCATATCGACTTTCTGCCTCAGTAGCTCCATCAACTTCGGGATGTGAGCTCTTACTACCGGAATCGGCTTGAGATTCCACGGTACATGCGGTACCGTGAATATCACCATCGGCTCCACGATTGTTGGGTCTACGCACCCGATCTCTTCCGGTGAGAATGCGAAGGCTTTCCTGTGCCTTCCGAGCATTCTCCGAAACCGGTCTTCCTCCGCCGGCAGTAGGAACCCACCCCCACCGATTTTGAGCTCCCGGAGCGTCTCGTCGGTGAAGGTGTGTCCTATGCAGACCGGATCTCGCAAACTGGGGTCCGACGCAACCCCTCTGATTCGGGACTCGTTGCCCTCCGGTAAGGGTGCCGCGACTGGCCTTACCTTCCGGTCCACAGTCTTGTACTTCGTGCTAACTCGGGCCGTCCGATCCGGCTCGAGCCCTTGACTGAAGTTCGCGATGACTTCATACATCTATTCGGAACATACCGGTATCGTCCGGTCTTCGTTAAGGTCTTCTCCGGCTACCTTCCTCAGCATACCCAAGGTGTCGTCGAAGGAGACCGCCTCCACGGCTCCGCTGATTTCCTCGTCCGGGCCGAGGACTCCGCACGCTCGAAGTCGCTCTTCCGCCCTTGCCTTCTCTCGGCCAACGATGCCGACTATCATACACCCTCCGTTGTTGGAGAAGCAAAATTTTCTACCCATCGTACAAGGATTCTTCGGTTTCGGTTCTATTGTACAGCTATGGGGTCTTTCTCGAGTGTTGGGACTGTCTCGGCCCCACGCCTTGGCAGCCCTCTCTAAAAATCCTCCCGGTTCTCGCCACCGAGGGATTCGTGGTTTCGCTCGTGGTTCGGCCGAACCGTTAGAAATTGGACCGAATGGCGCCCGTCCTGGCTTTTAACCCTCGCGTAGGCCGAACCGTTGTCCAACACTTTGGTCTCCATTCTCGCCGCCGTGATGTATGGTTCCCCTAATATGACCGGATGCGAGGACGTCTCCTGCACGAAGAAGTGCTGGTCAATCTCGACGTCGCCGATCTTGACTCGGACATTCGTGCAGGCCCCGTGCAGTTCCTCGGTGGCGCGCGTCGCCGCCTGGATCTTCCACCCGTGCTTGGTGTTGATCGGCCACTTTCCCTTCTTATAGAAGTCCATGGACATCAGGTTTATTTCTGAACCGTGGTCCACCAGTGCCACCACCGGTTCCTGAACATCTCCGATCTTTACCGGGGTCTCCGTGGTCGCTCGGGCCCAGTGTGGCCTCGAATAGTGGCTCTCCGCCCACTCATCTGCCAGCGCCATGTCGTCGATGTGCGTCGTCCGCACCTCCACCGGTCTTTCCGGTTCCGTCTCCGTCGACAGCCTCTTTCATTTCACCAAGTCCACAATGGAGTCGTGGAACTCCTTCTTGGCGATCCCTAGCACCTCCCGTAATGACAGCTCCACTTTGCTGTCGAGGATCCGTTCTTCTAGGACCTTTCGTAGGTCCGTAGTCCTTTCTATTTCCGTCCCCAGTCGGTATCCGCCCTTCCTGGGGTTATCTTGCGAGCTGGGCCCACCGGCATCGTTCCGTCGCTGCCCGAATCGGGTCTAGTACCGTTGTGAGGGCCCGGCCGCTCCGGCTTTCCCCACTCGTTTGTCTTCTACCAGAGCCTCGTAGTTCCGGCAGGCGGCTTCTACGAAGCCCGTCTTCTCCTCGACCGGGTCGCTCCACCCGGTTACTTCCCGGACCCGTCTCTCGGCGCGGTCCGCTTCGTCTTTCCTCAACCGTGCGCCGGCGAGGCCTTCCAGCATTGCCGACCAGAATCCGTCTTTGCTCTCCTTTCGGGCCTCGCTGCCCCCGACCCGAATGCCGGCCGACGCCGAGTAGTGGATGGCCTCTGCCTCTTCCATCAGTCTCTTCATACCTCCTCGCCCGTCGTTTCGGTTTAGGGCCCTTCTGGTGTCGCCGGCGTGCACCCGACCTTCCCACAGGTACACCACCCGGTTCCTCAACGCCTCTGCGAAATCGCCGCAGTCCTTCCGAATGTGGCCGACGTCGTCGCACCACATGCACCTGTTCCCTGCTGCCGGCCGTTAGTCACGAGCCGGTTCGCCGCCTTCCCTTCGAGTCTGGGCGATCTGGAGATCCTTTATCGCCCTCGTCAACTCCTCCAGCGCTGCTCCTCCGGACGAGCCATTGACCATGCCGGTCGAAGCCGGACCGGTTTCGAGCCATTCCCGGGTTTCTTCCCTTCGCCCTTGCGGTGCCGGTTCAAGCCTCCTTGTTGTGACAGAGCCCGCACCGGCCGCCCCGTTGTCAGCCCATTCCCGCCGTTTGTCGAAGCGGCCACAGACTCTCTTAACCGCAGCCCAGTCGGTCGTCAGCCCGTCTTTGGTTTCCAGCAAGGAGCCGACTTGATCCCGGTCCCGCTCGTCCACCGACTTGACGAACAGTAGGACCCGGCTCGTATCCAGAACGGTTCGGTCAAGCGCCGAAAGGCGCGCAAAGCGTTCTTCGAACTCCCGGAGGAGTGCCGATGCGTTTCTTCCCTTGCCGGGGGACTCCACCCATTCCATGAAGTCTCGTTTCGAAAGCCGGAGCGCGTCGTCCAGCCCGTATTTTTCTAGGAGTCGGCCTTCGAACTCCTCCCAGGTACGGCTCTCCGCCCGCACCTCGAGCACCTCCGCATGGATGCTCGGCATCGCCACTCGAGGAAACCCAGCAAGACGCCTCTCTTCCGGAATGTCCCGCATCAGCATTTTTGCCCCGTAGGACGCCAAATACTTCGTGGCATCCTTTCCGCTGAACCGGCCGATCGTACCAACGAACGCCTCAACGCGTGCACTCAATATCCGATCCACGGCCGAAGCCATGGCCTCTGCAAGATCCGACCCCTTCATCTTCTGCTCCTCTGCCGCCTCCTTCACGTCGGGTTCACCAAGATGTCGAAGTATTCCTCGCGGATGCGTGGAACGAGGTGGGACCTCGGGGGTCTTGTACCGAAGTGCAAGAGAGAAAGGAGAGGGGAAGAGACCCACAAGGTGCGAATGTAGATTCACAGGGGCACGGCCCTTCGACACAGAGACGCGACTGCGACAGCGACACAGAGAGACACGAATGTATGTAAGTATATATTAACAGAGGCAAACAACAAAAACACGAAGTTGGTTACAACCGAGCAGGCCGGCGAGCAGATGCCGATGCCTGTTCGTAAACGCACAAAAAGAAAGAAGTAGGTTGGAGGTGCTGCCGGAAGCACTCGGGCATTCCTCAGAGCAGCGCGAGCCTCCCGAAAACCTGCACAGAAAGAAGCTGCCGAGTATGGAAGAGAGAGAAGCCTTTGGTCAACAACCCGACAGCACTTCGTCCCCTCTCTAAAACGCGATCCTCTCCCCCTTCTCATCTCCCTCCTTTTATAGGCAAGGAAGGAGCCGTTTCCCCTTACTTCCTACCCACTAAATCTACCTACCTAGGATCTCCTATGTACCTAATTCTCCCTTATGTACAATATAAGGCGTACGAGCATGAAGAGCTGGTTCCTACGCTCCGGTGCACCGATTCCGCTTGTGGACGGTTTTCTTCACGACAACACTTGATTTTAGATTGAGAGAGAGATTAAGAACTCTTGACTTTAGATTTCAAGAACAAGGTATATCATCAAAAGGATAACGAATTTTCTTCTTAATATTAATTTTGATTTAAAGTACAAAGCTTTCTTTTATCCCCAGAAAATCCCCCATTGATCTTTTTCATTCCTTCTTTTATAGATGCCCTCATGCATTTAAGGGTTCAAGACATGCATAAAATGCATGTTTGCCATTTGGCGCTCATGTATTACATGTGGGGCATGATAACCATGTCACTCATTTTAGCTCTCATGTATGAGAATTTATATGTAAAAGTACAATGATAGAAATATAATTTTAATTGAATATCTTTGCTTAGTGATAAGCCAATTGACTCCTAACTTAGAGGTGCAAGGTTCGAATCCTTACTTGCCCTCCTTGTAAATGTATATATATTTATATATTTATTTATCTAGTCGCCGGTTCGCCGGATGCTGTCGGTTACCGGTGGCTACCGCCTCGCAGGCGTCGATGTGCCGTCGGATGCCATCGCCTCGCCGACGCCGGATGCCGCCGGATGCCACCGGATGCCCCCGGTTTCCAGTGGCTGCCGCCTTGCCGGTGCACTGCCAGATGTCGGTTCAACTGGCTCACCAGCTCCATTGCCACCGTCGCTTTGCCGAATGCCGCCAGAGTACTGGCTCCATTGCCGGACTGGTTTTGGTTGGCCAAAACCTTTACGAGTGCTAGGCCACCTCCACTCTTAGTTTAAGTTACCTTGAACTCTCTATGCTCCACACATAGACACAAAGATAATAGCTTTTGCTCTACCTTATATATGATGAGAGCCGTTTTTGACGTGCCTATGTGGGATATCTCATAGTTTTCTCTTTTCCTTTCACAAACTTCATACCCTCATATCTTGACATGTAGTTGTCCGTTTCTCGTGTAATAAAGTGCATTCGAAAGCTCTTGAAGACCTCTATCATTTTGTACTTAGATACTTAATTATTATTGTTTTATGTGATTCACACTCAATTTTGTACATTTTATGTGATTTTCACACCATTGCCGAAAATCTTCACGACAACATGCCTCGAGAGCACTTTGAGATTGCCAAAGCTCGGTCATCTATTGAGCGGTTAAACTAAGGTATTGGGTTATTTGAGAAAAATACATCTCAATGGACATTTGTCCAAGAGGATTTCCTTGAGTTCCTTCCGCTTGAGCGGATGACATCGGGTCGTTATTTTGAGCCATTGAACGATTATTTCTGGCAAAGAAATAGGATAAGGTCAGACAAATAGTCATAACATCATGTCATGATGTAAAGATATTACGAAAACAACATGTGTTATAGTCATATGTATCAACAATGTTGTATGGTCTTGATTATATTTGAACTCGAGACCTCGAGAACAAATGCATTAAACACTTCAGCTAACCAATTAGGTTGCTCTTTTTGAATGTTTAATGTTTCATGCATATAAGAGATATGCGAGGCATTTGCCCATATATGCTTTTTTAAAAGAAACATATATGTCATGAGTCCTTATTTCCCCCTCGTTTACTACAAAATATGTTGGTACGTTACCTAACCTCAAGTCTCGTAATTACGATGGCATACACCAAAGTGCATGGTGAAGCCAAATGAGCCCGCTTTTCGTAGTAGGTCCACGTGGCCCATCACACGGTTACGTCATTACGAATGTCTCTCGTAAGAATGATCTCATGGTGGCATCGTATCCATCATGAATCCTTATTTCCCCCTCGTTTACTACAAAATATGTTGGTACGTTACCTAACCTCAAGTCTCGTAATTACGATGGCATATGCCAAAGTGCATGGTGAAGCCAAATGAGCCCTCTTTTCGTAGTAGGTCCACGTGGCCCATCACATGGTTACGTCATTACGAATGTCTCTAGTAAGAATGATCTCATGGTGGCATCGTATCCATGTAACGAGGGAGGGATGTTGGATATGTGTGTCATAGGAGCGACCTCACATGAAGTGGGTCAATCCCTATGTTCTCAACATCATTGTGGCTATAGGCATTTCATTACGTAATAAAATCGAAGTCACCAACGGGGATGTTAACAATAAAAAATTCTTGAAAAAAGGGATGGTGACAACGCCATTCTCACAAAAATGTGAGGACGGCCACCAAAATCCTTTCCTCGAAAAGGAAAACATTCGATTTTAAAATCACGTAATAACTTATATACACATATGTATATTATCACATATATATGATCAAATACGTATACATGTGACCACATATGCATATATAAAAGAAATCGTCATATAAAATAGCCAAAAATGATGTAATCAAGATATGTAATCGAGGCATATTACATGTATGCACACGAAACATCTAAAAATAAGGGTTCATCGTACTACACAATTGAGGTATTGACCTCTTACGTATACAAGACCACACATATAATTTACAACGAAATCGAGGTATTGACCTCATACGCATACATAACATATGTATGTGAGCGTAATATGCAATTGAGGTATTAACCTCGTGTGCATACGACATTAATCACATATTCAATATATGTCAAAGGAGGTATTGACCTCATACACATATGTAAATGTTTTATACAACCAATTAATTACCACTACAACATCATTGAATCTATAAAAAAAAATTACATATTAACTATACACATGATTAAATTGGGAGAAGAAAGAATAGAAAAAAACAAGAAAGATTACCGAAGTTCCTTTGTTAATTGTTGTTTGGAACAAGGTTGACCACACGTTGATCGATCGCCATCCATCAAGAAGACAAAACCAACAACGAACTATCATAAACTGTACAGTTCATCATCCATCTTGGCTACGGATTTTCGCATAAGTAGAACCATTGTCGAGGACTTTGGTCTCCATCCGTACCGCTGTGATGTATGGTTGCCCCAAGCTTATCGAATAGGTAGATCCTTCTTGCACAAAGAAATGTTGATCTACCTCTATATCACCAATAGTAACCTTTACATTTGGGCATGCACCAAATAAATCTTTGGTGATTGATGTGGCTGCTTTTACACGCCAACCATGTTGAGTATCAATTGGCCACCTACCTTTCTTGTAAAAATCAACACTCATTATATTTATTTCAGAACCATGATCAATAAGTGCCATCACCGAGTTTAGAACATTTCCAATATTCACATGATGCTCAGTAGTGGCTCTTGCCCAACATTTGCGAGAGTAGTGGCTTCTTGTATCTCTTGAACTTATCATTGAGGTTGATGCATGTTGAGAGTCAACAATGATATTGTTCGACTCGTTGCTTACCACTTCATCCCGGGTTTAGGGTTTAGGGTTACTTTAATATATATTATATATGTACATGTATGCAAGTATATAATTCAAAACAACTTATATATACGTACCTAGATTTCATTTCCAAAAGAAAATTGTTGAAAACTTTACAATCTCTTTCGTCTAACAGATAGTTATCACATTTTGCATTATATGTGAGGTTCGCTAGTCCAATAATTGACTCAAAGTCAACCATTTTAATATGTGAGTTTCGCTACTCCCTTTAATCTTCCTATACCAACCAAGTTGTAATTGAACGTCTTCAAGTTTATCCATCAAGTCAATTCCTCTCTTATACTCCACAAATTTATTTCCAATCTTTCTTTGCATCCTTTATACTCGTCCTAAGTACCAAACAACATTTTCATTTGATATTCCTTTTCTTTTTGGTCTTGTTGAATTAACATCTTCTTCAGTAAAGAACACAACACAATCTGGACAAATCCGAATGAGGTTCACATTTCCATTTAGGAAATTATTTGCATTCTCACATGAGTAGAAGACCCCTTCTCTTACACGTGTTAGTCTATCCTTTGACAATGTTGGATTACCATTTAGATGACTCACAAGTGTTGATTTAAATATAATCTTATCATCCACTTTAACAAATGAAGAGACTTTAGTGTTCACATTGCTATCCTCCAATATAGCATTCAATTCATGGTGAATTTCACTTATTGCAATCTCATCATCATTCTCCACACATTCATGCATTGTGAAGTTTTTATTGTGTTCAACACATTCTTCATCATCTTTCTCTCCATATATATAACTCAAGGATTGTTTTGTCTCAATCCCGGGATAATTCCACCATTGCCCATTGTGTTTAGGCTTCATATTTAATGACTCACCTAAAATTTGGGCTTCTTTTAAACCTTCTTTAAGTGCAAAAACAAGTTGATCATCATTTGAGATATCAATGTAGTCTTGTAAGTTTGCAAGAGGCTTGCCATGCATGAAATTGAGTTTAGACCATATTGATTCTTACTTCTTATGAGCTCTTGGAAAAACCAATCAACTATCAATGCACTCAAATTTGGCAAGCTTGTTTACATTTCCGCTACAATGCAAAACATCTAAAATATCAAATGCATGCTCCATACCAATCATTCCCCCTATTTTACTAAAAAATATATCAGCTCCATCAAACCCTGTGAGATGCAATGGACATTCTAGTTGTGGATAAAGGTCACGAAACATTTTTATAAGTAAAACTACAAAGTGACAACATATTTGTACATCCAAAAATGTTTCCCGACTAATGAAATTACTTTTAAAGTTATAAATTGGATTATCTAGAATCCATAATCTCCATATTTGAAAGAAGAATGCAACTTTAGATGGAAGTACCACACGCTTGAATAAGCTCTCATGAGGGGATAGAAAAATATCAATATGGTCACCTAATATATGCAAGTATACATGTGTTCCCAAAGCGCCTCTTTCTCTTACTTTGACACCTTCTCCACCTTGGTATAACATCTTTAAACAATTAGTAACATTTCTACTTGCAATTCTTTGGGCTCCGGCCCAAATTTGTCTATCTTGTCTCGTAATATCACATTCCCTTAAGCCATGTCCATCGATAGAGCAGTTATTATATACCAATGACACATGACTCAATGTGATCCATACATCTCCAATTACTAATTGTCTTGAGGGATTATCTAGTGCATTCACAGGTTTCTTTCCATTATGGATGAAATCTTGATCATGAAGACAACTTACCATATCATTATGCATTTGACCTGTGAAGATCCAACCATCCCAAGGCAATTTAAATCTTAACCATATGCTTGGGGTTAAGTAATCTTGAAGCATAATCTTTCTTCTCCTACTATCTCCATCCGATGCATGTCCAACAATTGGCCCAATACTTGTGGAGAGGTGTTTTTCCCATAAAGTTTCCACTTCATTCCATTGGCATTTTCCAAAATCTGCATCAAAGCAATTACATGTACATTGTAGTGATTGGATGACTTCCGCCCACAAAAACCCAAAAGTAAATCATTTGAGCTATCCCACTTAACATTCCGCTTAATCACAGTCTCATCCCCGGAAATAATGAAAGGAACCTTTGTTATAATGCTATGCACTCTTTTTTCATTTTCATAAATCATAGCCACATCCTAAACTATATATTCATGGATCCCTAGAAGGAATTTAATTGCCTTCCTCTCAACTCTCTTTATAATGCTTAATGATGGTCCATCTAAATTTTTCGAAACAAAGTCGTGTAATCTTGGTCCACCCCACATTTTAATCATGACAAAAATTGCCTTAGATGTGTCTTTAAATCGTTGTCCATGTGGCTTTCGAGTAAGGTTTTGTGCAACATCTGTCAAGAAATCCCATAATGCATTCTTTCCACCAAATTTTCCAGCTCGATGAGCCTCAATAATGTTATTACAAAATCTTCGAACATCCTTCCGTTCCACGCTCTCAAGGGATGCTTCGTTGAGTCATTACCTTTACTGAAAGCATTGCAACTTTGCAAGCTAGCCACCATATTTGTTTATGAGTGCGACGGATAGTTTGCTTAGAACTTGAAATTTCCTTTCTTGTCTATTCTTGAGTAAGATAATCTAGTCGCCTACCCTCCCTAGTTCCTCGATTACCTCTTTTGACTTTAGCCCTACGCTCCCTATACACCCTCATACGGAAATAATTACATTTTGGAATTTCATTACATTTTTCACATGTAAGATTATGAAAGGGTTCTTCAATCTTCAATACTCTTTTACAATCAAAATGGTGAAAACATCCATCAATAACACACTCTTGCATCTCATACATCACAACAGCTTTGGTGTAAGGCTTAGAGAACCATAAGGCTCCATGATTTTGATTGATGAGAAATGATTTTACATGTATTTCTTCATCATTTATCACTATGTTGTTATGCCAATATCCCCAACACAATAGTGACAAACCAAAATAATGTGGAGTAGAGAACTCACATTCTTGACTAGATGAAGGTCGCAAGGTTGAAACAAAAAAATTTGCTCAAGGTTTGTTGATTTGAAGGTAAAGCTTCTTGTTTTCGTGGACGACCCGGAAATCCACTCATTATTAGTGTACCAACATGTCGAACCATCTCCATTGCCTTTAGATGGGTCTTGGATTGTATGTGTTGAGACAAAATTGTTGACAAATCACTCCGTGGAGGGCATAATGGCAACCAAGATCCATCAATCTTGCATTTTACTTCGCCATTCCTTGTCTTTATATTCATGAAGTGTTGCCTCTATTAAATCAAATTTTGCATCTATAAAAAAATATTTTTCACATATATTAGCATATTCTTCATAACTACAATATTAAGGTTTAAAGTACAAACATGCTTACCACTTTTAGTGTCATTAAAAGTTGTTAATTGGCTGGCAAGGAAAGTCCAGAATGGAAGAAGGGGATAATTAATAACCCGGAGCTGATTATATATATAATATAGAATTATTATGATTTTGAGAAGCAAACGGACGAACCTGGAATCGGTATGCTGATCCGGATCCGAACCGGTTCGTAGCCGGTTACCGGTTGGCACCGGTTTGTACCTAGAGCCGGAGACCTATAAAAGGGCCTGGTTAGATTGTAATCATTAGCGGATAATTAATAGAGTGTTGTTGTTCAGTATCTTAATCATTGTTAATTACCGTTCTGTGTTAAGTGTAATTCGTCTTACGTGTGTATTGTGACTAATGATCTTGCCGATTAGTAACCAATTAGGGTTTATTAAGAGTCGATCTAAGTTTATCTCACCACAACACCCCTTTGGTGAAGTGTCTCAGAGGGACACCCTGTGTTAGACTATTGTCCGGCCCTAGCGATAACATAATTTTTGAACCGAGAGCTGATTATATATATAATATAGAATTATTATGATTTTGAGAAGCGAACAAACGGACCCGGATTTGGTATGCCGATCCGGATCCGGACCGGTTCGTAGCCGGTTGCCGGTTGGCACCGGTTTGTACCTAGAGCCGGAGACCTATAAAAGGGCCCGATTAGATTGTAATCATTAGTGGATAATTAATAGAGTGTTGTTGTTCAGTATCTTAATCATTGTTAATTACCGTTCTGTGCCTAAGTGTAATTCATCTTACGTGTGTATTGTGACTAATGATCTTGTCGATTAGTAATGAATTAGGGTTTATTAAGAGTCGGTCTAAGTTTATCTCACCGCAACACCCCTTTGGTGAAGTGTCTCAAAAGGGACACCTTGTGTTAGGCCATTGTCCGGCCCTAGCGATAACACAGTTTTTGAACCGGGAGCTGATTATATATATAATATAGAATTATTATGATTTTGAGAAGCGAACGGACAGACCTGGAATCGGTATGCCGATCCGGATCCGGACCGGTTCGTAGCCGGTTGCTAGTTGGCACCGGTTTGTACCTAGAGCTGGAGACCTATAAAAGGGCCTGGTTAGATTGTAATCATCAGTGGATAATTAATAGAGTGTTTTTGTTTTGTATCTTAATCATTGTTAATTATCGTTCTGTGCTAAGTGTAATTCATCTTACGTGTGTATTGTGACTAATGATCTTGTCGATTAGTAACGAATTAGGTTTTATTAAGAGTCGGTCTAAGTTTATCTCACCGCAACACCCCTTTGGTGAAGTGTCTCAAAGGGACACCCTGTGTTAGGCCATTGTCTGGCCCTAGCGATAACACAGTTTTTGAACCGGGAGCTGATTATATATATAATATAGAATTATTATGATTTTGAGAAGCGAACGGACAGACCCGGAATCGGTATGCTGATCCGGATCCGGACCGGTTCGTAGCCGGTTGCTAGTTGGCACCGGTTTGTACCTAGAGCCGGAGACCTATAAAAGGGCCCGGTTAGATTGTAATCATCAGTGGATAATTAATAGAGTGTTTTTGTTTTGTATCTGAATCATTGTTAATTATCGTTCTGTGCTAAGTGTAATTCATCTTACGTGTGTATTGTGACTAATGATCTTGTAGATTAGTAACGAATTAGGTTTTATTAAGAGTCTGTCTAAGTTTATCTCACCGCAACACCCCTTTGGTGAAGTGTCTCAAAGGGACACCCTGTGTTAGGCCATTGTCTGGCCCTAGCGATAACACAGTTTTTGAACCGGGAGCTGATTATATATATAATATAGAATTATTATGATTTTGAGAAGTGAACTGATGGACCCGGAATCGTTATGCCGATTCGGATCCGGACCGGTTCGTAGCCGGTTGCCGGTTGGCACCGGTTTGTACCTAGAGCTAGAGACCTATAAAAGGGCCCGGTCATATTGTAATCATTAGCAGATAATTAATAGAGTGTTGTTGTTCTGTATCTTAATCATTGTTAATTATCGTTCTGTGCTAAGTGTAATTCATCTTACGCGTGTATTATGACTAATGATCTTGTCAATTAGTAACCAATTAGGGTTTATTAAGAGTCGGTCTAAGTTTATCTCACCGCAATACCCCTTTGGTGAAGCGTCTCAAAGGGACACCCTGTATTAGGCCATTGTCCGGCCCTAGCGATAACAAAATTCTTAAGAACTTCCAATGAAGACTTGATATAGGCCTCGCCATCTATTTTACATAAGTTTATTGATTCATCTTGTTGGCTTAACCCCCTTCGAGCATAATATCGTTTTTCATGACTTTGGCTCTTAATATGACTTGAAAAAAGATTATTAAGACACACATTTGCTACTTTTGCTTCTGTAGAACCAACACCATTGGGTTCTCCACACTCATTGCAGCATAATCTTAAGACTGTTTTTCCACAAAAATCATCAACCTTCAACTCAAATTTATCATCTCAAGGAATTGTAGCATTGCTTAATTTTACACGTATCCTATTAGATTCTATTATCCATTTACCTAAAACGTCTCTAGGAATCTTATCCTTGATTGTTTCAATTGGAGATGTATCTTTAAAATTGTCCCCGGCTTGACTCAACACTGAACCCTCAACATTAGTGCATGATTCTTTTGAAGAGACTCTTTGTTGTTTATCAATACTAGGCTTGATATAGACTTTATTTTCTTTTAAATGCCATTTCTCTTATTGTTTCCCATTCAAAATATTATTTTTTGTGTACACAAAGTAAAATGGTTCGTAAAATATACTGTCATCAATTATTTCCACCCAAATCTTTGCATATGTAAGAGTTCCTCTCACACTTACAATGCCCAAAGGTTTATCTTCATCATCCCTCTCATGTTCAAACACTTCAATGATAGATTCTTCATCCATTATCTACACATATAATGGCCCACCTATCACTTTTCATACAACCATACATCATATATATGTGTGTATGTAGCATTGTGAATGTGGTATGCATGTGTGATGTGTGTGTATGTATGATCCATACTTCATATATGTTTGTATGTGGTATGCATGTGTGTTGTGTGTTATGTTTGTGTGTGTATATGTATGTTCCATACATCATATATGTTTGTATGTGGTATGCATGTGTGTTGTGTGTTATGTTTGTGTGTGTGTGTATGTATGTTCCATACATCATATATGTTTGTATGTGGTATGCAAGTTTGTTGTGTGTTATGTTTGTGTGTGTGAATGTATGCATGTGTATAAGTGTGTTATGTTTGTGTGTGTGTGTGTGTGTGTGTATGTACATATTGTGTTATGTGTGTATATGTGTATGTATGTATGTGTTATATGTGTATATAGGTATGTGTGTATGTATGCACATATTGTATTGTATTTAATTTAATTGCATTTATTGTATGTATTTCATGTGTGTGTTGTGTGTTATGTTTGTGTGTGTGCGTATGTATGTATGTGTGCACATATTGTATTGTATGTATGTGTTATATGTGTAAATGTGTATGTATGTAAGTGTATATATGTGTATATAGGTATGTGTGTATGTATGTTCCATACAACATATATGTGTGTCCATATGTGTATGTATATTCTACACGTGTGTGTGTGTGGGTGTGTGTGTGCGCGCGCGTGCGTTTATGTATGTATTTGTATTGTTTTCCATGTGTATGTATGTATGTGTGTACATATTGTATTGTATGTATGTTCCATACAAGTGTCCATATGTGTATGTATATTCTACACATGTGTGTGTGTGTTTATGTATTGTATTCCATGTGTATGTATGTATGTGCATATAGGTATGTGTGTATGTATGTACATATTGTATTGTAATGTATTAATTTCGTTTATTGTATGTATGTACGTGTGTGTGTCTAAGAATTTATGTGTTGGTTTATGTATGTGTGCATTATGGTGAGCAAAAGCGGCACAACAAGGCGAGTGGCGGTGGTGGCAAAACGAGAACAAAGGTGGCAAAACGAGGACAGAAACAACAAGGGGAGAAGAGGCGACGACGGAAATGAGGAGAGAAGAGGAGGGAGCAAAGGAGGAGGGAGCAAAAATCTAAATTAAAAAATCATGAATGTTTGAATGTTATGTTTAGTATGAATGTATGTTATGTATGTATGTGCACATAATGTGTGCATGTATAAATGAATGAATGAATATATATATATATATATGTAATGTATGCATAAAATATGTATGCTTGCCTGAATAAACATGAATGAATGAATATATGAATGTACATATGTAAATTGTAATATGTAATGTATGTATATTTGTATGTGTGTGTGTGGATATTTGTTTGTAATATGTATGTATGTGTATGTACATGCAGCAATGTATAAAAGACTATATGTATGTGTATGCATATATGCATATGCAAATGTACATGGATGCATGATTGTAATATGTGCATAATATGTATGTATGTATATATATGTGTATGTATATGTAGCAATGTATAAATGAATATATGTATGTCCATGTATGAATGTACATATGTGTATGCATATATCCATATGTAATGTATGTGTATGTATAGAAGACTATATGTAGGTGTATATATATATATACGTATGTGTGTATATATCTAATATATTTATGTATGTACATATGTGTATGTACATGTAGCAATGTATAAAAGACTATATGTATGTTCATGTACGAATGTACATATATGTATGCATATATGCATATGTGATGTATGTATGTATATGTATGCATATATGCATATGCAAATGTACATGATTCAATGTGTATTGATGTGTGATTGTAATATGTGCTTAATATCTATGTATATATCTTATGTATATATGTGTATGTATGTGTAGCAATGTATAAATGAAGATATGTATGTCCATCTATGAATGTACATATGTGTATGCATATATCCATATGTAATGTATGTATGTATGTATGTATGTATGTATGTATGTGTATGTATATATCCATATGACAATGTACATGATTCAATGTGTATGGATGTGTGATTGTAATATTCATGTATATGTAGACAGTAGCAAATATAAATGAATATAAGTATGTCCATGTACGAATGTACATAGGTGTATGCATATATATGACAATGTACATGATTCAATGTATATGAATGTGTAATTGTAATATATGCATATGAAATGTATGTATGTACATGCATGAATGTACATATGTATATATATGTAATATGTAATGCATGTATGTTTGTATGTGTAATAATGTATGCATACATGAGTGTGTTCATAATATTTATGTATGTGTATGTATATATGTATGTATTGTAGTTTGTGATGATATGTATGTACATATGTAATGTATGTATGTATGTGTATGTAACATATTTATGTGTATGCATGTATGTAATGTATGTATATATGTGTATGGATGTATGTTTGTAAAACTTATAACATTGTCGGCATATGTTCGTAATACATATGGTGATATGTGGAATATGTATGTACATATGTAATGTATGTATGTGTATGCATATATGTATATGTCAATATACATGATTTAATGAGTATGAATATGTTTGTAATATGTGCATGATATGTATGTATATATATCCAATGTATGTATGTATGTGTGTGTGTGTATGTGGTCATATGTAGGTAAATGTATGTACGTGTATATATGTAATGTATTTATGTATGTATATTTTTGGGATATTTTCATGTTTAGTACATATGTATATGGCTTGTATATGGATGTATGTTTGTAATATGTACGTAATATGCATGTATATATCCAATGCATATGTAAGTATACATATATATAATGTGTGTGTGTGTGTGTGTGTGTGTGTATGTAAGTATTGTGGTTTGTATGGTCTAGTATAATCTATACATATGGTGATATGTAGAATAGATATCTAATTTATTCATACGTAAGTATACATATATCTAATGTGTGTGTGTGTATGTATGTATATATGTAAGTATTGTGGTTTGTATGGTCCAATATAATCTATACATATATATGGTGATATGTCAAATATGTATGTACATATGTAACATGTATATCTATGTATGTATCTATATATGTATATAATATGTAATTTATGTATGTGTAAATTTGAATATAGTGTAATATATATGCTATGTAATATCTAATTTATTTATGTGTGTGCGCACCTGTATATATATGTAATATATGTAACTTGTTTGTAAGTATGAAGATTTGTATATATATATTATGTAATCTTAGGTATGTGTATGTGTATGTGTATGTGTATGTGTATATATATAATATGTAATTTATTTTTGTGTATTTTGTATGTATATATGTAATATGTAATATGTAATTTTATTTTATTTTTTTAAAAGATATCTTGTCATTAGTATAAACAATTTACAAGATTTTAAACCTCTATGTGATTGGCCAGGGAAATATGTAATTTTATTGTATGTATTATGTACATATATATGTATGTTAATATATATGGTTGATTCTAATCTGTGTGCAGTATGTAATGCATGTATGTATGTGTATGTACATATTTACATATGGTAATATATATTTGTACATATTGTGAAATGCACATAAGAGATCAAAACCAGTCTAGCTAGCTTCATACTTATCATTCAATATATAGAAGGTACAAAGAACCCATTTTGGGACGCTAAACGGGAGTGGCTAAAAGAGTGGTGTGTTCAAATGCATGCTCTTGCATGAAAGGGATACCACAATATATTTATGTTTAGTTAATATGCATGTATAAATGAGTGTAATGTATGTATATACATATTCATGGTCCATGGATGTAGGTATATATGCATGTGTGATGTGTATTATGTTTGTGTGTGTATGTATGTACATATTGTATTGTATTGTATGTATGGAATGTGTATGTATGTGTATATAATATCTATATCTATATATAATATGAATTTATTTTTTTGTGTGTTTGGTTTGTATATTTGCATTTGTATATAATTGTGTGTATAATAATAAATGCGTGTAATACGTAATATATAAAATATGTTTGTAAGGATGTGTATGTATTATGTATATATGTATGTCAATATATATGGCCAATTCTAATATGTATGTAGTATGTAATGCATGCATGTATGTATGTATGTGTATGTACATATTTACATATGGTAATTTATATTTGTACATATATTTATGTTTAGTCAACATGCATGTATAAATGGGTGTAATGTATGTATATACATATTCATGGATGTAATGTTTGAATGTAGGTATATATGGATGCCTGCATGTATATGTATGTATGTATGTATGTATGTATGCTACTTCAAATTTGAGTATTATTTGCATAATATATTCTTTACTATCTCATTGAAATATTTAATATTTCATGGGCTTATGTATTTTTTTTTCCAGCATAATCATTACCCTTATGTAAATATATTTTCAAATCTTTATTAATACCCTTATGTATATATATTCTGTATCTCTCTGATTAATTAAAACCCCTTTTGATGAACTCACGTGCTATACAAGTTTTGATAGTGAAGTCCCCGGGCACTTCATATGCCTCCTTCGGGTTTGTCTCTTTAACCTACTCATTTACTTGCTTCTTTCTTCGCACAATATCAATTATTTCATCATGAAATTCCTTTTTTTGCAATACCTAACACTTCTCTTAGTGTAAATTCTACTCGACTGTCTAGTATTTTGGTTTCTAAAACTTTCTTTAAATACGCATCCTTTTCAATATCAGACATTAATTTGAATGAAGGACCAGATTTATTTTCGACTTTTGCATCCATCTCTTTCTTTTGCTTTCTCTTGTTTCATGCTTTTTTGTTGAGCCAATCTCATCATACGACCTTTTCCTTTTTTCTTCCACGATCACCTCATGCTCTTGGTGTTCTGCCATCTATGCAAAGACTGTCATAGCATCTACTAGAACATCTGATTCAGTGTTTTTCCTTACAGAATCTCCGACAACACGAAGTTCTTCCATCTTCAACTTTTGCTTTTGTGCGGAACTTACAACCTTCTCCCAGAATGATGATCGGTATTGCGTGTCATCGAGACGCATTCCTACCGTTGCTGAGAACATTCCAGAAGCCTTCTTTGCTTCAGCTTCATCAAACTTAACCTTAACACCACCATCACCAAAGTTCTTTGTAAGTGGACTTCTAGTTTCAGTTAAGTAAATGTTCGAGGTCTAAATGGTTCCCTTGACCTTGAAGTTTGACCATTCTCAAGATTTGCCACTTTAATTGTTAAATCATTCTCAAGACTCACTCTTAGTTTCAATCATTTCTCATGGTTGATGGACCATTTTGTGTGATGGTTCACGTCCAAGTCTTTGAACTTCGATGTTTTGCTCAAGCCGATTTGTGATTCGCACATGTGGTATTTGTAGCATTGCACCATTCCTTTGCATTCTTTTCATAAATTTATTACAAGCATTTGTTACCTCATTCCAATTTGCAGTTATATAGTCCTCGATATTTGGTACTTCAAGCATAAATTCCAATTTTTTTCTATATCTCTTGTCAATTGCCCGCAAAAATAAAGCAACCTTTTGCCAAGACAAAGAATTTCTTTCTTCTGGCTTTACGTGTACATACAATCTATCAAACTCTTTGTCGAGTCAGCCACAGATAATCCTTTATTTTCTTTTAGGACCCATTCATGGAATGAATGCATAGTAACTCAAGAGAAATCCTCACGAACTATGCAGTGCTTGTATTTCACGAATTCTATCACTTAATTCCATGTCCACTAATTTATAAAATTTTGCTATCATATTGACATCATTCACACCAGACATTTCCATTTCATCATAATATATATTGACATACTTTGAAATATTTGTGCCATGAAACACACCAATCTTCTCTCAAACTTCTCGTAAGGCATGAAATAATTGATCTTGATTCAATTTTTCAATAAACAACCTTACCAGATCCATTGTACTACTTGGTATGTTGATGTTGATCTTTACTTTAGACATTGTCTCTTCTACTTCCCCGTTTCACGTCGGGTTCACCAAATTGTGTCGTGGCGTGGCTCGCTTAGAAGCGTAGCGTTGTGTAGACAGAAGATAACGTGAAAGTGAGGAAGGAATCGACGGGATTTTGGACGAAAGAGACGAAAGAGTAGAAATAGATAAATAGTGATCAACAAGATAGGATATAGAATGAACAAGTTCGCTTTCACAAGTGGAAGGATTGCGCATTCCACTTGTAGAATCTTCTTGAAACTTTCCAAATATAAACTCTCTACAAAGGTTGGATGCACTAGTATCACATGGTCCACAACTTGATTAGAATTTGTAAATATAAAAATACATGATAGGTCTACGAGTGGAGATCATTAGAAATCATGCAAGTTTGGACGTGTTGATAAGTTAATGTAGGCATAATAAAGGTCAACAATGGCTCAATATGTCACTAATGTGCGACATGGGAAACATTAAGTTAAAGAATTATATTAATTTGGTAAGTTTTACAAAAATATGAGGTGTACTTGTAACCATAGTAATAAAATGAGTTATAATTTATACTTTGACCCATAATTGCATGCATAGATTGACATATTCACATTCGTGGGGGTTACCATACGAATACATACGAATACACATAAGAATACATGAAAAAATATTAGTTAAAAAAGAAAGAAAAAAAAAGAGTTCCTACTTTTTAGTTTTTAATATATATATCATATAACAAAGAGACTTTCACATTAAATATGGGATATTTAACTTGACATTAAAAAGGAGGCTTACACTAAATAATATGTTTATATAATAAATGGAAAACTTAAAACTTAAATGTATTTGTTTTATTTTTAATAAATATAAAAAAATAATAAAAAATAAATAAAAGGTTCATTAATTTCCCACTTTACTCTCCCACAAAAATTGATATTTTTATCTGTTATTAAAAGGGAACCTCATACTAATAATATTTTTATAATATATATAAAACTTAAATGTATTTTTTTTATTTTTTAATGAAACGAAAAATAAATAAATAAATGTAAATAAATTAACTAAATAAAAGGTTCCCATAAATTTATATTTTTATTTCGCATTAAAAATGGGAACTCACACTAATAATATTTTTATAATATTTATCAAACTTATATGTATATGTTTTAATTTTTAATAAAACAAAAAATAAATAAAATATATGTAAATAAATAGAATAAATAAAAGGTTCTCACAAAATTTTATATTTTTATCTCATGTTAAAAAGGGGACCTCACACTAATAATATTATTATAATAGATGAAAAACTTTAAAGTATTTATTTTATTTAAAAAAAAAAAAGGTTCATTAATTCCCCACTTTTTACTCTCTTGACATTAAAAAGGGGACCTTAGACTAATAATATTTTTATATATAATATATATATATATATATATATATATATATTTTTAAATAATAAATAAATAAAAGAATGGTTCTATAATATTCTTGGGGTCATTTTTTATTCTCGAATTTTACGAATATTACGAATGTCGAATATAACGAATTTTACGCATGGGTCAATCTATGCTTGCATGTATATAATTTTGGACAATGTAGAATAGTGCACTTTAGGATAATGTGATTGGAATAACTAACTTATTAAAGTATTTAATACTTGTATTTAAAGTTGATCTAATCTATTTTTTAGTTTATTCGTATGGGATCAAACCATATGTATATAATTGTGGACAATGTAAGACAATGAACTTTAGGATAATGTTGTGGAAATAACAAACCTATTAAGGCTTTCATACTTGTATTCAAAATTGATCTAATCTATTGCTTAGGTGATACACACGGAATCAAACTCCGAATAATAACGCTAGTGGAACTACAAGCGTATAAAAACATGCGGATAACGCTAGTGGAACCATTATCAACACACTACACAACCTAAGCAGCAATGGAAGAGAAACATAATAGTTTTAACAATAGAAGACAAAGATCCATAATAACAACATGGACAGTCATGGCAACAATTCTACAACCATGTTATGTTAAGGTAAACTTTGACCAAAATCAACCTCAATTTAAACTAATTCATGTTTCTCCATAAATTTGGTAGTCAGCAATGCACGCGGTAAAACCAATGTCATAAGTCTACTAACCATGTATATAAAAATAAAATTGAAACATATAGAAGATTATAAAGAATAGAATCCACCAAGTAAAACCCAAAATTTGTATTAATAATGTGAAATCCAAACAATACATTTCGTGTTTTTAAAAGAGTCTATTACATAGCAATCAAATCTTCAATGTCATTTTCTTTATCATCCTGTATAGAGGTCTCTTTGGCTATACATGCATTGGCTTCCCCTATTAGCCGAGCCAACGAAATATCTTCTATAAGCTCATCATCAAGCTCTATTAGCTCCCCTAGTTCCTCGGCTAACGAAGGAATAGGCTCTCGCGAAGCAGGTTGAAACCTTTCAGTATCAGCAAGGTTCTTTGCACCGACCTCCTTGTCCTGGTCTGGGCACTCCCACAAAGCCTTAATCCTCATGTTTATGAATATAACCCGCTCCTCGTCCTTCTCCAATGAAATTGTGTTTCTAAAGAGCTTCAATGCACATGCAAACATCGTTCCTGTGAAGAAAGTAACAAGAAGAAATAGTTCTCAAACAAAAAGATTTAGTATTGGTTATCTCAAGATCGTTACCCTAGTTCGAGGAATACTTGTGCCAGAAAAGAGGTATAATATCCAGTCTCCTTCGACAGAAAACAGCTCGATCAAGTGCGCGCATCATAAGTCGTTGAGGTTTTTGGTATGGGTTGACAAGTCCCCGTTTTGTTGTGGTTACATGTCGCAATTTCCGTGTCACTACTGGATATACCAGCAGATTTGAACCTCCCACTTCTTTAGAATGCTCCTTGATTCTTTGTTTCTTAATTTCATCGAAGTAGCCAACCATGATGTATTCAATGGCATTAATGAATCGAAAGGTTGACCCTCTATTTACATTGGTTTTTATCCTATAACAAATATTACATTGAGTTAAGAATAGATTGAACAATCTTAAGAAAGGAAATATAGTGAATGAGACCTATAATTAATCCTTACCATGCAAGGTTCTCGATGCCATGGCAACGAGATCTCAAAGCTTGAGCTACTGAGTACCCTTGGTCCATACTATGAAAGACAACTATTCTCCACAAGGATGCAGTCGTTAGCTCACCAAAATCCTTGACCATCTTCTCCAATTGTATGGTTCATCGTCGTATGATGACCCTGCCATTCGAAATCCGTAAGGAATATCCGCAATCATTAGCATATATTCCTTCTTTGGCCCTTTTTGGATCATGTCAACGACATCGCCGCAAACCACATTGTAGTAAAGATCTCTCATAATATCTTTTTTGTGGCTAAATTTTTTGAAGGAGCCATCTTCCTTTTCTTTTCTGGCTCTCTCGAGATGTGCAAGGAAGGATATTGGGAAATCGTGTATATCCTTAACTTCTCCTTGTTTCTTGCCACGACACAGTTTCTAATAGAAGCAATAGGACATCAAGTTTTATTATACAAGCTCTACATATGATGAAAGCTTAATGAAAAACCACCAATACTAACCCAATCCTTGAATGCAATAAAATACTCTGATAATGCCTTATATGAAGACGTTAGAGGATAATCCTCGGTCACTTGTTCCCAAGTTATACATCCAAGTTGTTTCATCATAACTTCTTGGATCTTCATGTACACCTTATGACTATGAAATTAGAAAACGAGATTAGAAGTTTCAATTGCACCATGTTGACTTCAATATCACTATTTGAAAGACTTACTTATTGAACTCAATGACCATTTCTTCAAGGCTTAAATCTTTGGCCACAACCCTTGACAAAACAGACACAAGAAGCTGCTCGTCCTTAATACCTTGCATCGCTCTCCACAGAGACAACTTCATGTCGTCAGCCGCTTCTTCAATTGTCAAATCAATTTTCTTGGCCGCTTGTGACTTTAATTCTAGTTGAGGGTCTACCTTACATTTCTTTTGTCGTTGACCCTAGACCTCCTTATTCTCCCACATTGAGAAGATTTGATCTTGTAGGTCCCATACTTCTCCATCTCTAAAGGCCAGTTGAAACCAAGACTCATATTTTCGAAGACCATCAGACTTAACATTATCATCTACCACAATGCCGACTTCATGCAAGCATTGACGTTGTAGGTCTGGATGTAGCTTCACACCAAACTTTTGTTTGACGTCCAAATACTCGTGGTGGAAGAACTGTAAAGAATCAAGAGATGGAGTCTTGTGAAGCGGAAGAGATATGAGTTATGTGTGTGTATGAGAGAGAGAGAGAGAGAGTGAGTGAGAGAGTGAGAGACAAGGAATACGCAAGGTAAAAGTATATTGACAAAGGAGAAAGACTCAACATAATACAAGGTGGGAGGAGGGTGCTTTATATAGTCACCCTCTCTCTTCGTTAACTACAAGGCTCATGGAGCATGGGGAATGTGAAAGCTCATAAGTTATGTGTCATAAAATATGATTCTATGACTCATACTAAATGCTAGAATACAAAGAGGTGACTTAATGGTGACTCTTGACCGTTGGAGTGTCTATTCACTCTCAAGGTGAGTTCACACACTAGACCAAGTTGAGCTTGATTCTCAATAAGCCCCCTCAAGCTCAAGTCGGGTCGGTTTCAGACGGTATTTGAAATCTGCTTCGACTCGCGTTCCGGAGTTCGCGTCGACTCGTGTCGACTCGCTTTATGCGGAGCTGCGGATTCCATGCTCCAGCTTGCGTTGTGCGTAGTTGCGAAGTCTGTGCTTTGGCTTGCGTCTTTCTTCGCGGGTCTGTTGCATTGTTGCATAATCCACGCGTTATTGCGTAGTGTCTTCAGTACTCCCCCTCAAGCGTGGCAGTTCAGGGATCGTCTATCCGAGATCGGTCATGAATTGCCATAGCTTGTCGGCTTCTAAGGCTTTAGTGAAGATGTTGGCCGTTTGAAGATTGGTGCTAATGTGTTGTAGGTCGACATCGCCAGCTAGAACGCGCTCTCGGATGAAGTGATAGTGCACTTCGATGTGCTTTGTCTGCGCGTGGAACACTGGGTTCCGAGCCAGATAGATACTGCTCATGTTGTCGCAGTAAAGGGAAGTCGGATCCTCGATGGGTACGCCCAGATCCTTCAAAATCCTCTTGAGCCATACAGATTCACATGCAACTATGGCTGCGCCCCTGTATTCCGCCTCCGTACTTGAAAGAGCGACGGTAGGCTACTTCTTGCTACTCCAGGATATTGCTCCGTTGCCGAGGGAGAAAACAAATCCGGAGGTTGATCTTCTATCGGCTTTGTAGCCGGCCCAATCAGTGTCTGTGTACCCCTTGAGTCGTATTGGCATCGTGGTCTTGTAGAGGATGCCGCAATCCATTGTGCCGCTCATGTATCGTAGAACTCGCTTAGCACAATCCAAGTGAGTATCACGCGGTGTTTGCATGAATTGGCTAAGGAGACCGACTTGATAACTGAGATTGGGTCGAGTGATCGTGAGGTAGATGAGACTCTCGATGAGTTGCCGATACTGAGTCAGCTCACACACTTTGGTGCCAGAGTTCGCATCCAGTTTGAGATTGCGATCGAGCAGGGTTGCCGTGGATTTGCATTCAGCCATCCCGAACTTGTATAGTAAGTTGAGGATGTAGTGCCGTTGAGAGATCATGATTCCGGCCGGAGTCCGAATTACCTCGATGCCGAGGAAGTAGTGGAGCTCCTTCATGTCCGTCATCTCGAACTTGTCGGAAAGGAGGGATTTGAGTTTATTAATTTCGACAAAATGCTCACCTCCAATGACTAGGTCATCCACATATAAAATGATGACGATCGGACTTGCGGAATCGCTTCGTATGTAGAGGGAGTTGTCCGATTTTGACATACGGAAGCCGATTTGATGAAGATATTGCGTTATCTTCGAATGCGAAGCACGCGGTGCTTGCTTGAAGCTGTAGAGTGGCTTGTTGAGTCGGCAAACCGCTTTCGGATGGGTGCTCGAGTTGAAGCCGGGTGGTTGGATCATGTACACCTCCTCTTCTAATTCGCCTTGTAGAAAGGCGTTTTTGATGTCCATTTGATGGAGGTGCCACCCTTTCGACAATCACAATTACGGTCCGCACCGTCGTCATCTTTGCCACCGGGGCAAAGGTCTCTTCGTAGTCGACGCCATGCGTCTGAGCGTATCCCTTCGCTACGAGTCGAGCTTTGTAGCGGTTTACGGAGCCATCGGCGTTATACTTCACCTTGTAGATCCATCTGCATCCGATCGCCTTTTTGTGTGGTGAGGTGGGAACGAGATCCCACGTCTCGTTCTTCCGTAGTGCCTGCATCTCCTCGTTCATTGCTTCGATCCATCGCGGGTCCTTCGCGGCTTCCGAAAAGGTTTACGGCTCCCGTACTATCACTACCTTCATCATAAAGGCGTAATGGTATGCCATATAATCGTTGTAGCCGAATCGGCTTACGGGGTTCTTTTCACGAGTGGATCGGCGGAGCTTTTCATTTGCAGAGATGAGGGCTTTCTTAGCTTTGATTGGTACATCAAAGCCGCCGAACTCACTATTGAGTGAGTGAGTTGATTCATCGTCGTTGAAGTGATCGTCTTCATATTCTGCCATTTTCGCCTTGCCTTTGTCCATCTTCGGGCTAGGCCATGATGTGTTTTGATCGCTCAAAGGCTCTAGTGGTCTGCTCAGTCGGGTCGTGATCAGACTTTCTTCGATCATGCACGTAGGGCGATCTTCATCCTCGATCTCTTGTTCGGCAAATTCCGGGTCGAGCGGAGGCGAAGTTGTCTCTAGTGCGTACCAGGATGCGGACTCGTCAAAAACGACGTCTCGACTTACTCGAGATATTCAAGTTGAGGGGTTGTAGCACTTGTACCCCTTTTGCTCCAATGAATATCCTACGAGGATACATTTCTTCGACTTCGGGTCAAGCTTTTAATCCTTCTCGTCGGGGATGTGCACGTACGCTATCGCGCCGAATATCCGGATGTGCGATTGTTAACTCTTAGGGCCGGACAATGGCCTAACACAGGGTGTCTACGGAAGACACTTCACCAAAGGGGTGTTACGGCAGGAGGATTAGAATCAACAATTAATCCGACTTAATTAGGCTACTTAGTAAGATCGTCCTCAATAATCACACGCGTAAGATATAACAATGAATGCAGAACGGAAATTAACACAGAGAGATAAAAACACTAAGCTTTATTAATTAACCGCTACTCATTACATTGTATCTGGGCCTTTAAATAGGTTTCCGATCTGTAGTACAAAACGGTGCAATCCGCACCTGTTCGGGATCGGTCCGGATTCGGAACGGCATACCGATTCCGGTCCGTCCGTCCACACTCATAGCTTACTTACAACCATTCCTAACAATTAAATAACTCCCCGTTTCACACTCTGGACTCCTTTGCCGGCCGGTAACACATGGCACGCCCGTGGGACAGTACCTTGTACGTCGAATCCACATCCGAAAATATCCAGAAATATCCAGAATATCCAGAATTCTTTGTTCGAGATTCTCCAATGGTTCATCTGGGTTGTTGTTGTTGTTGTGGTTGCTATTGCTGCTGTTGCTGCTCTGTTCATGGTTGCTGTGACGGGTCCTTTGGTGGCTGCTTCGGCTGCTCCTCCGTTTGTTGCTTTGACACCGGCGTCTCCGTCATTGCTCCCTCCGTCGTAGTGGTCTCCGGTTGACTGGTTCCAGCCTGGCCCTCGGCTTGCAACGGTTCCTCATCACTAAGGTTAACCGTTGCCGCTTCCCGTGCTTTTTCTTCCCGAACCCGAGACCGCTGTCGTGAAGATTTTTGGCAATAGTGTGAAAATCCTATAAAACGTACGAAATCGAGTATGAATCACGTAGTACAATAATTGTGAAGATAACATTTTAAATAGATTTAATATCTAAGTACAAAATGATGGAGGTTTCGAATGCAGTTTATTACACGAGAAACGAACAACTAAATGTCAAGATATGAGGGTATAAAGTTTGTAAAAGGAAAGGAGAAAATTGTGAGATATCCCACATAGGCACGACAAATACAACTCTCATCATATATAAGGTGGAGCAAAATATATTATCTTTGTGTCTATGTGTGGAGCATAGAGAGTTCAAGGTAACTTGAACTAAGAGTGGAGGTGGGCTAGCTACTCGTAAAGGGTTTTGGCCAACCAAAACCGGACCGGCGATGGATACGGTGATCCGACGGCATTCGGCACCGGTATCCGGCGGCGGCACCGGTAACCGACGGTATCCGGCGGCGGCACCGGTAACCGACGGTATCCGGCGAGGCACCGGTAACCGACGGAATCCTCTAATAAGGTAACATCTTCAACATATGCGTTTTGCTCAAAGTATCTCGAGGAATATAAAACACGCATGTTCACAGAATTTAAACAGCTTTTCCGACACAAGAAACAAGCATTCAACACACTAACTAGAGTCTCGAACCTCTACAACCATGGCTCCCTTCCACCTAGCCTTAAAAACCAACCTCCTAAGCTTAAACTAACTCACCATGAACTTAACCATAGTCTACAACAAGAGTTCTTAACACTCACAAGTCAATATAACAAAGAACTTGCGACGACCTATATTCTACACCTAGATAGGTTAGTTCACACATACACAAAACTTTTAGATGATTTCCCAAATAAAGTTAGAGTAGAACTCTTCGAATTTAGCACCAAGTTACTAGACCCTAAGCACTTAGAAGAGGTCTCAAATTTTATAGCGCCTAACCTTTTTACAGACAATATTAACCATTGGTTAGAAGAACATGTTATAGAACTTTTAACGAAGTGCCAAGAGTTTGGTGTTACTAACAACATCAATAATACACTCAAAACAACTTCAATCACAATTAGAAATAACAATAGAGAGTTACAACACTCGGATATACTCCATAATACACATGATTTTGATAATATAAATGTTGAATTAGATAACGAAATAGAAGATCTCCCAATAGATCTAGATACAAACGAGGAGCTTATAGAACAAAATCCTAACCCACAAACATCCCGAGCCATTATCACCAAAAACAAAAAAAGTTTACACTTTGACCCCACATCCAATCCTCACCTTGATGCAATTATTAACATTAACTCTAACCCTATCCCAAAATCAAACCCTAACCCTCTCCCCATCCCTAAATCTACCCCGAAAAACAATAACTTTAATCCCAACATAACATCTAACCATAAATCCCACCGTAATCCTTGTAAACAAAATCCTTACCCTACTCCCAACCATACTAAACCCAACCCTAAAACAAACTCTAATAGGAATCCTAACCCTAACTCTAAACCGAAACCTAACCCTAACCATAACCCAAAACCGAACCATAACCCTAACCCGAAACCCAAACCCAATCTCACTAAGAATCTAAACCCTAAACCCCACCCAAAATCTGTAAAATACACACGCCCTTTCGGCCCTTCACAACAACCGCACCAGCGCCGCCAACAACACCCTCTTCGACCACCGCCGCCGCCACCATTACCACCATCCAAGCCTCGACAAAAATTCTACACTTATAACATAACAACACACGAAATTACCCCGCGCCATAATTTAGATTCCAATCAATACGAACCAATAGTTAAATTTATTGGTTTCAACGAACCCGAACTTCTCCAACGAATACAACTCCGCCATATACCTTCCGCCCCATTTCAGCCCAAAGCAAACACTATCCATAGCTTCTCCTCTCCATTTCCTCCTGAAAACAAACAACAAGTATACCTTTACCGGCATCAAAACCGAGGCCAACCTAACAATGGTTTTCAGCCGCCGCTGCCGCCGCCGCCGCCTCCGCAACCGCAACACCACGAGCCCTGGAGATATATGACGGAAAGAGAACACCAAATGCACTCATATCAGCATCGACATCAACATATAAATCAACGCCAACCCAACAATGATCTTCAGCCGCAGCCGCCACCACCGCCGCCGCCGCCGCCACCATGCGACCAGCCCTGCAAATTACAGCAGCCTCTTCTGCCGACGCCTCGACCCCCACCGTTTTCTCACCCTCTCCAACATCAACCTCCCTCTCGGACAACATACGAGACGGCAATTAATAACATAACCACCACCAATTATCAGCTCCAGCCGCCACTTGAGGAGGACACACCACTCCACCATTCGCGAGATACCTATCATCAGATTCACCACCAGCCCCAACACACCCCATTCAGCTTCATCGCTCCCCCCTTGTATCCCTCCCCCGAAGACCTTCAACCCCAAAACAATACTCATCCTTACCCTCCTACCCATACCCACTGTGTAAATCCTAACGCTCACCCTACCCCTAACTCTCCTTCTCTTTCGTTTTCTTTTTATACTCCTCCTAATAATTCTAGAAATTCCTTTCCTACCCCCCCCTCTCACAACTATTCACACACACTAAGCCCCCCTTGGTTTAAAGAAACTACCCACAATCACAACATAAACCCTCCCCTATTTTCCCAAATACCCTTAGCCTTCCCCAACCCCTCATACACCTCTCTTAACCCCTACATCCCTAACCACTACACCCAATCAACCCATACCCAACATCCTCCCTACACCACCTCTACCAAACCATCCACAAGTTGTATCCACCCCTCAACTAGTCACCCTAAATCCCCTATGTATTCTTCTCACATCACACTTCCCACCACTCACAACCTCCACCGGCCAAAAAACGTTTAGTACGGCGTGCTAAAAGATCAAACCGACGTTTTAGACACGCCGTACACCCAACTAAACGTGTGTGGTATTTTGTTAATGGTAACTCTACCCCCCTAGATTCCTCTAATTGGCTAGGTAACATGTCACATAGAATCCCCTTTAGACCACATACAAAAAAAACACGTAAAAAGAAACTTAGATATAAATTTTGGAAACCCCTTACAACACCCTTTAGTCCCCCTCATAGTAGTAAAATCCACAACCTTTCTACACATACCCTTAGCAAGTCAGAAATTAAACTTCTTAACCTAGGTCTTAAGTTTATACCTCCCTCCCCCCCCCCCACCTCCACTTCTATTCTTCAAGAATTCCATAACCTTAGTAGATCCCTTAGACTTAGACATTTCTTTCAAGACGACTCCTCCGCCCCACACAACCCCTTTAAACTACCCAACCCCTCTTGGAACCCCCCTACACAATACCCACCGTTAGAAGACATACTTCATAAACACCTTAATCTCCTCACCATAAAACTCCATAATACAAACCTACCCACTAAACACATTCCACTACACCTACTACAAGCCTTAAAAAGCCTTAAAAGCAATAAACACATTATCATCCTCCCCGCAGACAAAAATGTAGGTGTTTGTGTCTTAAACAAACAAACATACCTAGATAAAGCCCTAGCTCACCTATCCGATACATCCACTTACAAACCCGTAGATACCTTCCCCTTAGAAGAACTCCTACATAGATTAAAAACCTTAATGAATCAACACCTAGGAACCCTCTCCCTCATAGAAATAAAATTCATCTTACACAAACCATCCAACGAATACCGAGTCCCCACCATGTACTTCCTACCCAAAGTACACAAAGAACCCATTGGCTATAGGCCTATTTGTTCTTACAACGGTTCGTTATTTGAACAAACTTCTAAGTGGCTACACCACCAACTCCTCCCCATACTCCTACAACAAAAACAATACCTTAGAGACTCATTCTCCTTAGTACAATCCCTAGAAAACCTTACGACACCACCCAATAGCTTCATCTTTTCATTTGACGTAGAATCCCTCTACCCGAGTATTCCACCAAAACTAGGACTACTAGCCCTAAAACACCTAATTACCCCCCATTTCTCAAAACAAAAAGCCAACCTCATCTATACTCTCAGCGCCTTAACCTTAGAATATCACTTCCTTAAATTTAATAACCAAATCTATCAACAAATTAAAGGCACAGCCATGGGAAGCAATTTTTCCGTAGTATATGCTTGCCTTTTTTTGTCATACCTCGAGAATTCCAACCCATCTCCCCATTTATTTTATTTCACGAGATATATTGACGATGCCTTTGGTGTATGGACCGGTACGAAAACACAACTCTTAGACTACCTAAATTTCTATAGTATTACCACTCAAAACTCCATTAAACTGACCATCCAAACCTCTCTCACTAAACTTCCTTTTCTCGACCTTTGGATAAACCTCGCTAATAATAATTTCAACTTTAATTGTTTTCAAAAAGAACTTAATACTTACCAATACATACCCTTCACCTCGACACATCCTATCCACGTCAAAAAAAGCTTCCTCTCGAACGAACTTAAAAGATACATTATTAGAGAAAGTACAGCCCAAGGTTATTTAAAAATGCAACAACTATTTTTTAAGAGACTACGAGCACGAGGATACCCTACACACTTTATCCTCAATATATTCAAAAAACACCCCTATTCCCTTAGACCAACTCTCCTCTCAAACAAAACCATTAACCAAACCCCCACACCCATAATCTTTAAACTAAAATTCACACACCAAGCCCCTAATCTAGGAATAAAAGAAACCCTTACTAGCCTACACTTAAACCTCCAAGAAGACCCTCTACTACAACACATCCCCAAACCAATAATTTGTTGGACTAAATCTAAAAATCTACACTCTTCACTAGTCAACACAAAAAACATTACTATAGATCCACACTAACTCCTCTCCATATTTTTATTTTTTTAAAACCACAAGTTTTATCTCCCTATATTTACCACGTGAGGATCTCCCCCTATCTTCTCCCTCTCTACCTTCACATTTCTTCTCTCTTAACTTTCCCTTTCTCTATCTCTATCTCCTCCTTCCCTCCCCTTCTCTTTCTCTCTCTACCTTTACCTTTCTCCCTCTCTAAATCATTTCTTTTTCCTCTCTCTCTACCTTTACTTTTCTCCCTCTCTACACTCTAAAACTCACCTCTTTTTTCTTTTCCTTTTTTCTCCCTCTCTACCTTTTCTTTTCTCTACGTCTCTCTTCTTTCTTTCTTTCTTTTTTTTCTTTTCTCTCTCTCTCTCTCCCTCTCTCTTTTCTCACCTTTTTTCACACTCTCTTCTCATTAGTTAAATTTCTCTCTCTATCTCTCTCTCTCTCTCCTCATTCCCCATAACTATTAAATTCGTATTCCCCTCGTTTTTCACCCACATCTTTACCTCGTACTAGCCACCATCACACACATATACACACCCCTCCCCTCACTTATCATACCCTCTGGTCACCCACTTATCACTATCAAACTCATGATACCCACTCCCTCCCTTTACAAAATCATATCTTGCCCCCTTATCACCGTGTTACACCACTCCCTCCCATACTCCTCACTTCTTTTCACATTTATCACTCTTGTCCACCACTCATCTTACACCCCCCTTACCACAAACCTATATAAACTTACCTTTGTACTCGAAAATGACCTAAGCACTGATGAGCTCCATATATGAGCGAAACTAGTTTGCTACATAGGTCATATTAATATATATTTGATCAATATATATTTTCTTCTCAAGTGTCTATTGTTTTTATGTTGTGGTTAGTTGTGCTTTCAATAATATATATGCTATTTCATTCCCACTAAGTAAAACGTGGCACTCCCCCCTCTTTCCCTTAATCTTTAACCTACCCAATACCCGCAACCCTAAACTAATAACCCTAACACATTATATCCTCGCCAACCCATACCCTCATCATCATACCTCTCCAAACATATCTCCCCTTACCACTAAAACCCTAAACCTACCAATCCTTAATACCTTTACTTTTGCACACACTACCCTAAACCCTCAGAATATTTTAACCCATATACCCTAAACTCTCAGAACAAACCCATAAACCCTAAGAATAGTTAACCTAATAACACTAGTCGTAGCCTAAATAAGTATCGTGCCCGCTTTCCTCGTGCAATACATCATATAGTCTACCAAACCCTAAACCCTCAGATATTTTACCCATATGCCCTAAACCCTCCGAACAAAACCCTAAACCCTTAAGATATTTAACCCAAAAACCTCAGTTAACCCATATACCCGAAACCTTCAAACCCAAACCCTAAATCCTCAAATAGTTAATCAAATAACACTAATCACAGCCAAAGAAGTATCGTGCCCGCACTCCTCGTATAAGACATTATATAGTCTATTAATATGGAGGTTTCGAATGCAGTTTATTACACGAGAAACGGACAACTAAATGTCAAGATATGAGGGTATAAAGTTTGTAAAAGGAAAGGAGAAAATTGTGAGATATCCCACATAGGCACGACAAATACAGCTCTCATCATATATAAGGTGGAGCAAAAGATATTATCTTTGTGTCTATGTGTGGAGCATAGAGAGTTCAAGGTAACTTGAACTAAGAGTGGAGGTGGGCTAGCTACTCGTAAAGGGTTTTGGCCAACCAAAACCGGACCGGCGATGGATACGGTGATCCGACGGCATTCGGCACCGGTATCCGGCGGCGGCACCGGTAACCGACGGTATCCGGCGAGGCACCGGTAACCGACGGCATCGGGCGGCGGCACCAGTATCCGGCGAACCGGCGACTAGATAAATAAATATATAAATATATATACATATTTACATATACAATACAAGGAGGGCAAGTAAGGATTCGAACCTTGCACCTCCAAGTTAGGAGTCAAATGGCTTACCATTAAGCCATGGTATTTAGTTAAAATTATATTTCTATCATTGTACTTTTACATGTAAATTCTCATACATGAGAGCTAAAATGAGTGACATGGTTAGCATGCACCACATGTAATAGTTAAGCGCCAAATGGCAAACATGCAATTTATGCATGTCTTGTACCCTCACATGCATGAGAGCATCTATAAAAGAGGGAAGGGGGAGGAGAAAAAGGACGGTTTTTTTCATGAAAATTAAGAAGAAGAATTTCGTTATCAAATCAATCGTGTAATCTCATCTTCTCTCTTTCCCAATCTATCTTAAGTACTTTCTCGCCAAAGCTTGTATCGACTCTAAATCCTTCTTGTCCAGAACCTCGGCGGTTCCGCCTCACGATCCGCGCGTAGTGACGGATCTTCACGACATAATTAAGTGGTGAACCCGACATGAACGAGGCGGTAGGAAGGATCAAGTCGAGATTGATACTTGGAGATGGCATCCTCAAGCAACCAAGCGGGTGAGCTCGAAAGGATGATGCTAATCGTCGAGCAAATGATGAGATCTCGGGACAACGACGCGAGCGTGGAGAAGGCTGTCGATCGTGTCGTAGAGCTCGAGGGCCAATTCGATGGAAGGAACGTTACGAAGTTCCTTGATGCATATAAGAGGGAGATGAATAAGAGGGACGTGTCCGAGGCACGTCAAATCGCAAGCTTCAAGAGAGTTGTCGCCAACAACATCCAAAGACGCGTCATCGAGCTTCAAGAAGGTAAGACAACATGGTCCGAGTTCGAGAAAACGATACTAGCGGAGTTCGTGACTGAAGACTCAACGAGGATGACTCGACATGCCCTGATGAAGTGGATAGAGAAGAAGAATAAGAAGATGAGCGTCTCAAGGGTGTACGACGAATTCGATCAGATGTTTAGTCGTCTCCCCAATACGGACCAAGTGTTGCTTGAAGAGGACAAGACTTTGTACTTCTTGAAGGCCGTGGACATAAAGGATAGACGGGAGTTAGGGACTCTTCTCGAAGATGATACCCAAGCAAATGGGCTCGTAGCGGACTGGATCGCGGTGAAGCGGGCATGCAATAGGCTCGACAAGCGTCGCCAATGGGTTGATGACACCGACATGACGGGACCAACTACGACGGAGAAAGCAAGACCGCCGAAAGTAGCTGAGCCGCTGAGACAAAGTAACGTGGAAGAAAAGAAGATTGATGATGACATCATCGAAGAGCTAGCGAAGAAGTTCGAGAAGGTCATGCTAGCCAACATGAATTGTCGGGGCCCTAAAGGAAAAGAACCCTTTAGATGCGTGTGGTGCGATAGTATGTACCACATGAGAAGGGATTGTGCGAGCCTTCGAGAGGCGATTCGACAAAATATCGTATACATAGAGGACAACATGATCTGCTCAAGCGAGACTAGAAGACCCCTACGGGTGAATTTCGGAAGAGGAGGAATGAAGAAATCTATGGAGGATGCCAATGCGACTCATGTGGATGCGATGCACTATGCTGCGTCGGCCGGAATAAGAGTCGGGAAAGACAAGACTGAAGCTGCTAGAGCGGGAGCAAAGTTTTGGACTTCCGTTCTCGAATATGAGAAGAAGGGAAAAGTCACATCGAACGAGGTAGAGCTTGCGGACCGAAACGTGCAAAGCATAACCGGGTGGTCGGATCCGGTGGACGACAACACCATACTCGCAGAGGTGATGTGCGACAACCACGAGGTGTTCGTCGAAGAAAAGAGAAAGAGAATAGAAGAGCAAGGCCCATCTAAAAGACATGAAACAAGGAACGCGAAAAAGAAGGACGATGCGGAGACGAGTCGACCTTTACAAACGGAGGAACGAGAATCAAGCCGAAAAGGGGAGCCGAGCATACGAGTTGAAGAAACGGTGCGGCCCGTGAAGGTTGGTGTCGAAGACCCCGCTCGGAGGACAAGGACTATACCTACCTATAAGCTAAGGTCGGACATAGAGCAGACAACGGACCTAAAGAAGATTCTCGAAGAACGAGTTCTTGATAGCCACGTAACTTTGTCCTTGAGGGAATTGCTTGGCATTACGAAAAAGGAGTTCCATGACACGATCGTGGACCTTGTAAAGAGAAAGAGACAACAATCGGACGAGGAAGAAGAGAAGCCGCAAAAAGCAAAAACGAATGCCAAAACGATGGCAAGAGACGAAATCGATGAAGATATGGTGGACAGCCACTACACTCGACCTCATTGGGCACGAGCGACAACGGAGACGCCGGTGAAGATCGGGGAGAAGAAAGAGACCGTGGTAGCCTTGATCGACCACGGCTCGGAGATCAACCTCATGTCAACCGACTTCTACAAAAAGGGAAGATGGCCAATCAATACAAACCACGGATGGAAGATTCGCGCGGCAACAAAGTCTACGGAGGACTTGTACGGAGCTTGTCCCAATGTCAAAGTCACGATCGGGGATGTGGAGATGGATCAACACTTCTTCGTACAAGAATCGGCGTCGCATCCTGTCATCCTAGGGCAACCTTATATCACATCATCTTGGATGGAGACCAAAGTGTTCGATAATGGAGCAGCCTTCGCACGAATAAAGAGTCTTGACAACCAAAGATCGGTCCAATTCCTAACAGTGCGAGCCAATCATGAAAGGAATCGAGATAGTCTTGGAGGCGAATCCTCGGATTTTTAGATCAGACTATTGAAGCATGGGGCACAAATAGTCTGAGCAATCACAAGACCCCACAAGAAAGAAGAATGCGTGGATTGCAAGGAGAAGCAACATGTGTCACACCTAGTGGTGCATGTAAACTAGTACTACCCGACAAGAAGCACAAGCGCCAAATACAAGAATTCGAGAAGATGCTGAAAGAAGAGAACATAATAGAAGAAGGAGAGTCCGTGACTCATATTATGGAAGAAGCCTCATTTAACGACACCATCGGCGAAATCAAGGACGTCGTGGACTTGAGCTATCTTCACAACCAACGCGTGATTTCGGTTAACTCCGTCAACATGTACGCTATCATCGATGAATACCGTCGTGGCATCTCGATGAAGGAAGCTGACATCAACACGAAATATAAAACGGTGGATAAGAAGATCAAGCCAGTTGCGGTTCCGCTACCGGAAGATAGCTGGCAAAAGATGAAGGAAGTCGCTAACGATCCAAGCTTAAGAGATCCGAAGAAGATAGGTCATGACTTCACCAAAGAGACGAAGGGGAAGCTACGAGTTGGAAAGGAGGATTTCCTTCTCCCTGAAGAGGAGCGAATGTTTCGCGATATGCTTGAGAGACATGGGAAGGCTTTCGCATTCTTCCCACGAGAAATCGGATGCGCCGACCCAAAGGTTATAGAGCCAATGGTGATCTTCACGGTGCCTCATGTGCCTTGGAATTTGAAACCGATACCGGTTCCGAGAGCACACCTTCCGAAGCTGATCGAGCTCTTAAAGGAGAAGGTGAGTATGGGAATTCTAGAACCGTCGAATGCTCCTTATTCCAATAGGTGGTTCACAGTGCCGAAGAAGAATGGATCATTGCGATTCATCCAAGATCTTCAACCCCTCAACAAGGTGACAATTCGAAATGCCGGAATCGGTCCGAGCGTGGACGAATTTGCCGAAGCGTTTGCGGGCCGGTCCATCTACTCCATTGGCGATCTCTACTCCGGATATGACCAATTCCAGTTGGCGATCGACAGTCGGGACATTACAACCATGAGGACTCTGATCGGGCTTGTGCGGATGTGTACCTTACCCCAAGGCGCAACGAACTCGGTGGCTCATATGGTGAATGCCATGAATAAAGTCTTGAAGGATTGCATTCCGGACATCACGATGCCATTCTTGGATGATATTCCGATAAAAGGATGTTCGGATGAGGAGAAAGATGAATCGAAAGATAAGGAAGGTTGTAGAAAGTTCATTGCGGATCATATGAAAGATTGCGAGAAGGTGCTTCAAAGGCTCGAAGATGCGAATTTGATATTTTCGGGAGAAAAATCCGCATTTGGGCAACCGGAGATCTTGGTGGTAGGTCACTTGTGTGGAGCATACGGCCGGAAGCCCTCGCCATCCAAAGTGAGCGCAATCCAAGACATGAAAGAAGAATGCGAAAACCAAACGGAGGTTCTAAGGTTCCTTGGAGCGTGCGCGTTTTATCATATATGGATTCCTCACTACGCTCATGTCGCCGAACCGTTATATGGACTACTAAAGAAAAGAATAAAGTTCGAATGGCGAGACGAGCGCACAGAGGCGATGCGAAGATTAAAGAAACTACTTCTTGAAGCTCCGGCACTAAGGAAGGCCGACTATGCCGAAGGGAAACCAATTTACGTGACCGTAGATACGAGCCCAACCGGAATTGGGTGGGTCATCAATCAAGAAGGTGAAGATAATGCGCGATATGCCGTCCGGTTCAGAGCAAAGGTTCTCAGCGAACGGCAACAAAGATATGCCCAAGTCAAGCGGGAACTTTGGGGTATTGTGTCGGTAGTGAAGACGGGCAAAGATTACCTGATCGGGTCAGAAGTGATAATAGAGACAGATTGTTTCCCAATTCTCGGAATGATCTCGGGATGTGCGACCCCAGATCTTGCTATGCTAAGGTGGATCGCCTACATCAAGTCTTTAAACCCAGAGATCCGTCACATTGCAGGGAAGAAGAACGCCATGGCTGACATGCTGTCGAGGGCAAGATTTTCAAATGGAAGTAACATGGTTTCGGAAGATGAAGATGTCGCCCTCAACTTCTTCAAGATGGCTCGATTGTCGGCGAAAGACCAGGACACGCAAACCCTCCACGCCTTCAATGAGAACGAGTACGAAGGATAATGGTTACTCATCGGTAGATTCCTAAGAACATTGACGACAGATGCTTCGTTGACAAAGGAGGAGGCCCTACGAATCCGAAAGAAAGCTTATCGATACTTCTTGAAGGGAGGATTCCTTTGGCGACATCCAAAAAGAAGGACAGGAATACCATGTCGAGTGGTGGTAAAGAAAGAAGAGCAAGAGACGCTGATGACCGAATTCCACGAGAGTGCTTGGGCAGGTCATAGAGGAACATGGGCGACGTTCGAAAAATTGAAGGAGAAGTACTGGTGGCCAAGCATGTACAAAGATGTACTCCATTTCGTGTCCACATGTGAAACTTGCCAAATATATTCAAATATACGTCATCGTGATGAGTTAAAGCCGACATACCCACTCACCATTCACTTCAAATGGATGGTGGATCTGGTCTCGATGCCAATGGGAGTGGGACAAATGAAGTACTTAGGGCTCACAAGGGAAGACTTGACAAATCAAGTGGAAGGACGAGCCTTGACAAATAAGACGACTTCAGCCGTTTGTAAATTTTTACTTGAAGATGTTGTTTGCCGATATGGATGTGTAGGGAAGATAGTGGCCGACCGAGGGGAGTTGGACGCGCACGAAGCGACGGAGCTCTTCGAAAGACTAGGCGTGAAGCTCTCCCTCACGACTGCCTACAATCCGGAAGCAAATGGGAAGATTGAGCGAGGGCATGGACCTATCGTTAAAGCCATCGTACGGGCATGCAACGGTCGAGTCGGGAATTGGCCACGACTATTACCCTATGCCTTGTGGGCCGATAGAACGACACATAGCTCGGTGACAGGGTATATGCCAACGGAGCTTATGTATGGACAAAAGCCGATTATGCCCATCGAAAGGACAATCGCCTCATGGGTAGCGATACCGTGGGAGAACGAGATGAGCCGAGAAGAGTTATTAGCGGCGCGGATAAGGAAACTTGAAAGAAGACCTGAAGATTTAGAAAAAGCGCGAAAGATGATGAAGGCAGCCCGAGTAAAGAACAAAGTTCAGTTCGACAACACGCATCGACTTCGTCCCAAGAAGATTGAAGAAGGGGATTGGGTTTTGGTTTACTGTCGCACCCTTGACAATCAACATAGTACAACAAGGAAGTTCGCAAGAAGATGGTTCGGGCCGTATGTGGTGACAAGTGCCAACGATAATGCCACATACCACCTTGCGGAACTAGACGGATCAAGGTTGGCCGTACCCATTGCGGGAAAAGAGTAAAGCTTTTCAAGAAAAGACAAGACAAGGATCCTGACCTTGATTACCTCGACGATGAACATAATAGGCCGGATGAAAATGAAGAAATGGAGGAATCTAATTGATCATCGTAGCCGAAATCTCACTTCTTCTCTTCTTGGCACATACCGGAGGACGTGCGGTTTGGTGGGGGTGGATGTCGTGAAGATTTTCGGCAATAGTGTGAAAATCCTATAAAACGTACGAAATCGAGTATGAATCACGTAGTACAATAATTGTGAAGATAACATTTTAAATAGATTTAATATCTAAGTACAAAATGATGGAGGTTTCGAATGCAGTTTATTACACGAGAAACGGACAACTAAATGTCAAGATATGAGGGTATAAAGTTTGTAAAAGGAAAGGAGAAAATTGTGAGATATCCCACATAGGCACGACAAATACAGCTCTCATCATATATAAGGTGGAGCAAAAGATATTATCTTTGTGTCTATGTGTGGAGCATAGAGAGTTCAAGGTAACTTGAACTAAGAGTGGAGGTGGGCTAGCTACTCGTAAAGGGTTTTGGCCAACCAAAACCGGACCGGCGATGGATACGGTGATCCGACGGCGGCGGCACCGGTATCCGGCGAACCGGCGACTAGATAAATAAATATATAAATATATATACATATTTACATATACAATACAAGGAGGGCAAGTAAGGATTCGAACCTTGCACCTCCAAGTTAGGAGTCAAATGGCTTACCATTAAGCCATGGTATTTAGTTAAAATTATATTTCTATCATTGTACTTTTACATGTAAATTCTCATACATGAGAGCTAAAATGAGTGACATGGTTAGCATGCACCACATGTAATAGTTAAGCGCCAAATGGCAAACATGCAATTTATGCATGTCTTGTACCCTCACATGCATGAGAGCATCTATAAAAGAGGGAAGGGGGAGGAGAAAAAGGACGGTTTTTTTCATGAAAATTAAGAAGAAGAATTTCGTTATCAAATCAATCGTGTAATCTCATCTTCTCTCTTTCCCAATCTATCTTAAGTACTTTCTCGCCAAAGCTTGTATCGACTCTAAATCCTTCTTGTCCAGAACCCCCGCGGTTCCACCTCACGATCCGCGCGTAGTGACGGATCTTCACGACACCGCTCGTAGCTTTCAAACTGGATTTGAGCGTCCAACCTATCATCGTCTAGCTGAGCTACGAGTTGCCGGACCTGCGCCAGCTGTTCATCCGCCAGGATTTGGAAGTCGTCGGCCAGCTCGTCCCGTATGGCGGTGAAGTCCTCAGAAGTCAACGTGTAACAATCATCTCCTTCCTTCCGCTGGTTTGCCACGTCTTCCCGTAGCAATTGGAGTTCTGCTGCATTTTGTGCCCACTTTGTCCACAATCTTACGGAGCTTTCGTCAATCAAGTGTTTTGTCTGATTCAACCATGACCTGAGGATGCACTGAATCCGGCCCGTTCCCAATTGCTATTTGATCTCCGCTGCTTGCCATTCCTCCTTCAATTGCTTGATGATTTTGACGTTGTCTTCCGCCTGCTCCTTGTAATGCGTCAATTGCCTTTGATATGTGCTTTGTAATTTCTGCAATACCGTTGACGCTCTCTCCTTTTCTTCCTGTTGCTGCCTCTGGAGCTCCATCCGGACCTTCTCCGCCTCGTCCAACCGTCTTGTATTTTCCGCACGTTCGTCGGCGATCGCCGTCGCGGCCCAATCAACTTCCTGCTGGAGCTCAGCCATCCGTTCCTTATGCTTCGTTTCCAGCCGTTTGTTGTCCCGGTGCAGGTGCTCAAAATCATCTGTCTTTTGCTTGAGCCGTGCGTTGATCTGTCGACAGGCCCAATCCTCGCGGTCCTTCTGCTGGCGGAGCTCTTCCTTTAGCTGTTCAATTTCCGTTTCCGCCGTCTTCTGCAGCTTGTCCTTTTCCTGCAACACTTTGTCTTTTTCCTCCCTTAGCCTGTCGTACGCTTGATGGCCTTTCCGGAGGCTCTCCTCTGCCCGACGGAGGTTCTCAGCCGTCTTCTTTAATTCTGATTCAGTCGCTGTCTTCAATTCCCGTTCCCGGCTCCTTAGCGCTTCTTGTGCGGCAAGTTCATCTCTCAATTCCGCAAGCTCCTGGGCTTGCGCCGCATCTCTCTTTGTGACGGGTTCCATTGCCGGGGTCTTATTAGTATGTCACCGGTGATTGGATCTGTGTTGTCGTTAAGGCCATTTTGGCCATTTCTGCCGTGACTTGATCCAAGTCTTTTTCAAGGCACCGGATTCTGGACCGGGCCGTCTTTAGTTGTTCGGTTGTGACGAGCAACCGTTCGCTTTACGCTCTTTCTTCCGCCTCAATATACCCCACTGCTCCGGCAATCTGTTCGCCTATCCACCGGAGCCACAGGCTACCAGTGCCTTATTGTTGCGTTTGCACGAAGGTTTGACGGATGGGCTCACTTGTAGATGGGTGGTCCCGCCTGATTGCGCCGAGTTGCAATTCCGTTTCCGCCCGTGGACCACCCTGCTGTCCTGGTTCCCCTTGCGCTTCTTCTTGGTTGGCCCAGGGAGGCTGCATTGACCTTTTCGGCTCTGGTGGGATAGGACTTGCCGGTGTTGCCGGTGGTGCAGGGGCTTCTGATTCCGGTGCCATGCGCACTGGTTCCGGTTCCTCCCTTGGCGTGGGAGTCTCAGTATGGGAAGCCGGTGTTCCCTCCGTCTGAGGGTTCCCGGCTGCCTCAACGGTCCTTGCCGATGACCGTCGCTGGAGGTGCTCCGTAGGCTCCTCCTCTATTTCCTCTTCCTGAGTCCCGGCATTGAGTTTTGCCGCCAAGGGGTCCGCTTCTCTATACACCGGTCGGCGGAGTGTAACTTTTACGGGCCGTACCGGTGGTTCCTCCTACGCGTCAGTTGGCTGCTTCCGGCTAGCGCTCTCCTTTCCCGCCTGTTCTGCGTCTGCCTCCTTCCCCTTAGTGGCCTTAGAGGCCAACAACTGTTGTCTTTTGGAAGCCGTCTTTGGGGTACCGTCCGCCACTCTTTCCCGCTTCTTGGGCTGGACGGGTTGGACGGGTTGGACGGGTGGCACAAGCAAGGTGAGCCAGTGCGTTACGACGTGCCATATCCTCCGTCCGTCTCGGCCTTCTTTGCCGTCTTTGCCTCTGACGATCTCGATCGCCGCACACAAACCATCTGCGATCAATACCGGCCAATCCACCTTGATCCCTTCATAGGTGGCGATGATCATCCCTGCCCGGTTCTGCGGCATGACAGGGGGTCTAGGGTACACATGGCCGTATTCGTGGAGCACACGAGCAATCTCGCGGAACAACATATCTCCGCCGCCCTGTGTCCGGTAGCCCTTGCTGGCTAGGGAGTACTCACCAAAATACTTGATGAGTTGCTTCGAGGTCGGGTTGTCAATCGTGAGTATGCCTCCCTCCGGAAGGCCTGTTAACGCACGTATCGCCTCCGCCGTTATGACCTATGTGTTGATTTCTTTGATCACCTTGTCGGCTTCTTTGTGTGGCGGTACCTCCATAATCATCAAGAAGCCCTCGAGCCCATGTTGCTTTAGCCATTTCTTAGCGGCTTCCGACAGCGTTTGCGGGTCCATGTCTGTGTCGAGGTCGGATTGTGGTGGCGAGGTTGGATGGTGATGAGAGTGAGAGTGAGAGAGAGAGAGTTCAGAAGGCGGGGGTTCTCTGTGCGTAGGTTCTCGTCTGATGATCTTGCAGCGCCTTGGTGCTTCTGTGCTCCTGGGTTCGCGAAAGTAGAGGGTCTCCACACGCAGTGGTTTTTCTCTGTGCATTCTGGCGCCTTTTTCGAGTGTGTGCATGTCGTGTACTAAAATAGCATTATGTCCTGTGGTGGCACTTAAATGCCCACTACGTACCTTTTCGCTCCTCGCTCTTTCGTCCATTCATACCTCGCTTTTGCATGATTACTTCGCTTTTTTTTTTTTTTTTTTTTTTTTTTGATAAATTTTAATGTGGTGTGAGGTTAGTTGTCCGTAGGTCCTATCGGACCCTTACCGGCCTCATTACAGTTTTCTGTCGCCTCATTCTCCCCTGTTACCGGGTTGCCGTCTCCTCCGTCTTGGTGGTTGCCGTTCCCCTCAAAGGTGTCGATCCTTTGCTCAAATGGGTTCTTAGGCATCGGTCCTCTATATGGCTTCAATCGGAATCCGTTGACCCATTTGCCTAGCATTTCGCCGGCAAGTGTCCCTAACTGGTAGGACCCATTATACTCAAGTGTCAGCCAATACGGGCCGGTCCAACTAAACCGTAGTTTTCCCGACATCTTGCTCATCCGAGTCTGAAATACTAACACCGGCCTGCCGATTGCAAACATTTTTTCATTTCCTTTCCTGTGCCGGTCGACAAATGCTTTCCGTCGCCGTTGTTCCAATTCTAAGTGCAGGATGCTTGCCAGTCATTGTTCCTCGAGTTCACACAGCGTTGTTAACCGTATTGCCTTCGACTCCTTCTCGTTCAACCGTTCCCGTAGCTGGATCTGTAAGCTGGGTACTTGGAATTCCACCGGCATTACCGCCTCTAATCCGAATGCTAACCGGAACGATGTTGTTCGGATGCTTGTTTTATATGCCGTCCGGTATGCCCAAAGCGCGCTATGTAGCTTGGTCTCCCAATCCGTTCGGTTTTCGTTGACGATCTTCCGGAGGATATTCTGGAGCGTTTTGTTCGTCGATTCAGCTAACCCGTTTACTTGCGGATAGTATGGTGTGCTCCGTTTATGGACAACGGCATAGAATGTCGTCAGGCTTTCAACTACTTGGCTGAGAAAATGCCCCCCTTCGTCGCTTATTAATTCGATTGGGCATCCGTAATGGCACCAGATGTGCTCGTATAGAAATTTTGCCGTTGGAGCAGCGGCGTTGTCTCTTAATGCTTTGGCCTCCACCCATTTCTTGCAGTAATCCGTCGCGACGATGACGTACCGATTACCAGTTCTCATTGCCGGTGGTTTGAATGGTCCAACAAAGTCCAGCCCCCACTTCTGGAATGGCTCGAGTGGTAGTACAGGCTGGTGTGGCATACGAGCCTGCTCCGTTGGCTGGCCCATTCGCTGGCATAGGTCACATTCTTTTGCGTACCGTACCGCATCTCTTAATGTCGTTGGCCACCATAGGCCACTTTGCCATATTTTCCTGGCCGTCGCATCTCCGGCATAGTGACCTCCGGCAACTCCGCAGTGGGCTTCCCTCAGTATGAGGTTCTTTTCATCGCTGCGCACAGCCCATCTCCATATGTCGTCCGCGCCCTTGTGGTAAAGTGTGTCTTGCAGTAAGCAGAAATGTCGGCTTTGCACCGCCAGGCGTTTCCTTTCATCCCGGTTCATCTCTTCTGGAGGCAGTCCTGTGCTCAGAAACTGGTGCATATTTGTGAGCCACTTGTCTTCCTGTGTCACCGTCTAATCTGCTGCCGTTTCCGTAGTGACTCGAAACAGCTCCGCATCCGGAAACTCATCCGCTACTCCGTCACCCGTCTCTCCGGACTCTAATCGGCTTAAGTAATCCGCTACGGCATGTTGTATCCCGGGTCGGTGGAATATTTCAAACTCGAATTCCTGTAACAGTAAGGTCCACCGGGCCAACTTACCGGTGAGTGACGCTTTGGACACCAGGTAAAGGAGTGCCGAATGATCTACATGGAAAGAAAACTTCCTTCCCAATAAATAATGCCGAAACTTTGTCACACTGTAGATCATCCCTAGAGCTTCCCGTTCCGTGGTAGAGTAGTTCCGTTCCGCTTGGGATAGCTTTCGGCTGGCATAGTACACTGGCCGGTACCACTTTGGCTCCGTAAGCTGCATCAGTACGCTTCCGATTGCGATGTCGGAGGCGTCCACGTACACATGAAATTCTTTACTCCAATCCGGAGGCTGCATTACCGGTGCTTGTGACAATAGTACCTTGAGGGCCCTATATGCCCTATCCTCGGTGTCGGTCCACTGGAATGGTGTCCAATGTACGGCGGCATGCAACGGTGTAGCCAGGTCGGCCAAGTATCGGAGCATCCGGCTGTGCCACCGGATCTGGCCTAAGAACCAGCTTAATGCCTTTGCCGTTGCCAGCGCCGGTGCTTCTAATATGGCTTTCACTTTGTCCGGGTCGACAGCAATACCTTCCTGGCTCACAATATGTCCTAATAAGGTTCCACTGGACACGCCAAATACACACTTTGCCGGATTCAAGCTTAGCCGGTACGCTCTACACTTTTCTAGACAAAGACGGAGGTGCTGAAAATGGTCCTCCTCCCGGCTATAGACGGCGAAATTGTCAAGGAAAACCTGCATAAAAGCCGGGATATATTCACCAAAGATTTCCATGATGATTCGTTGAAATGTTGCCGGTGTCATTTTGAGTCTGAACATCATCACCACGGCCACAAACACCCCCCATTCGGTGACGAAAGCCGTTTTCTCTTGGTCGTCGGGGTGCATCCGGATCTGATTATACCCGCTGAATCCGTCTAGAAAGCTATAGACCTCATAGCCGGCAACGGCATCCAACACTCCATCTGTGAACGGAAGTGGAAACGCATCCGTTACCGTAGCGGCATTGAGTTTCCGGTAGTCCACACAAACTCGAATTTTTCCGTTCTTCTTTGGTACGACTACGATCGGGCTCAGCCATGTCGCTTTCTTTACCGGACGGATAAATCCAACTCTTAGCAGTTTGTCGATTTCCTCCTTGACTTTGGCGGCATAATTGGGATTCATCCGGTACCGTCTTTATGCCACAGGTTTTGCGTCCTTGCTCAAGTGAACCTGATGCTGGTATAACTGAGGGTCGAGTCCTCGCATGTCTTCGTATGACCAGGCGAACATGTCGCGAAATTCCGTGAGAAGTGTGATCATCGCCGTTTTTTCTTTGAACTTCATCTCCTTGGCGATGTGCACCGGTTTTGCTTCGTCCGTGGTCCCTAGGTTCACCTCTTCAAGTTGCGACGCTTTTACACGCTGTGAAACGGCCATTTCCCGTTCCAACGCTTCCTCCGTTTGCCGTAACTCCCAGGGCATCACACGTCCGGAGGCTTATTACATTCACCCCGGAGCCTGTGTCTATAACTGTGCTGGGGAGTTCTTTCCCTTTTACAATGGCAGTGATTACCGGACTGTTGGTGTCCACCACCGTTGGTCCCTCCTCCGGATTTGAGAAGAGTACCGGTGCCGGTGATGATTTTCCTGCCGTCATGGCCATCTTCAGTTCTTCCGTGAATCTTGGCACGAGCTGTAGGAGTCTTCCTAGTGGCAGCGTAATCTGGCATTCTTGCAACGCTAGCCATGTCTCGTTCTCGGAGTGACTGCCGCCGACAAGCCCTACGGTATTCTCCTTTTGCCGCTGTAAGTCTGTGACATTTTGCTCGTTTGCTTTTTTCACCCATTCCGTCGCTTGCTTCTGGATGGTCTCCTGCGTCTCCCATTCCTTGGCCATGCCCTTCGACCTTGTGGTCACCTACTACAGATCTGCCACTTCAGGGACTACCATATTTATTGCCGGTCATTTGTCATAGCTCTTCACCTAGCATTAATTACTATAATGGCCTTCCTGTCGGCAGTAGTAGTAGTAGGCTTTCCGGGTATTGCTAGTTTCGGCATTATCTGTTGTACCCGAGGCAGGTCCCGTGGTAAGCGCGGGGTTTTGGGCCGGTTGGCTGCTTGAAGCTCCTTGTTCCAGATCCCGTGGGCCTTTTTTGAAATGCCATTTTTTGTTATAGTTCTTCTTATTGCGGTACTCTTGATGGGGTTGGTCATTATATCTACCGTATTCCTCCCGTTGCTGACGATACCCGGGGGAGTGCTCCCGGTCGTAATGTTCGTATCGTCTATTGTAATCCCGGTACTGATCATATCTATCCTGCCGGTCATAGTTATCCCGCCGATCACCGTACCGAACATCATTCTCCCGTCGATCGCCATACCAGACATCCTGTGCCGGTCGGTCGCGGTCCATTCGCTGCCAACGTTCCTCTTCTTCATCCCGGCTGCTGCGTGGCTCTATTTGTCAGACGGGTGGTGCTTGCCGGTTCAATAGATTATACTCGCACCTATCCGTCGTATGGCCCTTGGATTGACAGATTACACATTGTGTCCTCATAATGCATTCTAGTGCCGAGTGTCCGGAATTCAAGCAGGTTGTGCACTGTATTGCTTGCCAAAACCGGAGGTCTTCATCGGACGGTAACGCCCGTTGGAGTGCTCCCAGTGTGAGCCAGGAGCTTGTCTTTCATTCTCTCTCACCCGGTCAATGACCTGGTCGATGGTACTTGTGCGGAAGTCAATTACCGTGCAAACCGTGCGTAGGGGTTCCCGGAGCGCATTTAGGAATATAGTCCGTAATTCCTCCTCCGGGGATGCGCGGGCAAGCTGACTATGCATCCGTTGAAACCGGATGACAAATTGGGGAATGCTCTCCCCTGCCTCCTGTCAAATGGTATAAAATAAGCCCATCATTACTGTCTGGTCCACCTCCTTTTGGAAAAAATGCAAGAATTTAGCTTTTAAATCTGCAAAGGTGGTGATGGTAGACGGGTCCTGCGTCCGGTGCCATCTTGCTGCCGGTCCCTCCAATGTGACGCCAAATTCCGCTATCTTAGAGCGTTCCTCTTCCTCCGGGGTCAATCACTGGGACACATGGTTTGCTTCCCATGTCTGTTCAAAGGCGTGAACATGAACTTCCGCGTCCGGATCATCTCTATACTTGGAGTATTGGAACGGCATGTCGTCGTCCGGTATCGGTGCGCGGGCTGGCAGTGTTGGTGGTCGTTCCTGGATTTTCTCTGGCGTCGGTGGTCTTTCTTGATTTGTTTCCGGCGTCGGTGGTCTTTCCTCTTCTTTTGGTGATGGAGGCCTCTCCTCTTCGACTTCCGGTGTCGGAGGTCGCTCTTCCTCTGCTGGTTCCGGAGGTTCCAGCCTTAGCACTTCCGGTTCCGGTGTCGGTAAGGTGTCTGATCCTTCGTCCTTCGGTCCGCCCGGGGTTTCGTTGCTGCTACGGTAGTTCGTGTGCACGCTGTATTCCCCTTCGGAATCCGATTCATACGCTGAAAAGGCTTCTGCTTCGCCTTCTTCGTTTGCCAACGCCTAGAGAAGGGATTTGGTTTCCCGGAGGCTGCTTAGGCTGCTGCCGTCGTCCAGGTGCGATGTTTGCTGTAACCAGAGGGAGTCCTCCGCTACTCTCCGGATTACGTTGGAAAATGAGCGATCTGCTCTAATTTCCTGCGCCGTTTGCTGGAAAGCCTCACGTCTCCTTTGCCTTTTGGCAAGGCGTTGAGTTCGATCTGTAACCAGGTCGTGTGTTGATCTAGTCATCCATCCGTGCCGTGGTTCGCTGCAAAAACAGGAATCGTGGTCGCCAAAAATTGTGTTAACTCTTAGGGCCGGACAATGGCCTAACACAGGGTGTCTACAGAAGACACTTCACCAAAGGGGTGTTACGGCAGGAGGATTAGAATCAACAATTAATCCGACTTAATTAGGCTACTTAGTAAGATCATCCTTAATAATGAATGCAGAACGACAATTAACACAGAGAGATAAAAACACTAAGCTTTATTAATTAACTGCTACTCATTACATTGTATCCAGGCCTTTAAATAGGTTTCCGATCTGTAGTACAAAACGGTGCCATCCGCACCTGTTCGGGATCGGTCCGGATCCGGAACGGCATACCGATTCCAGTCCGTCCGTCCACACTCATAGCTTACTTACAACCATTCCTAACAATTAAATAACTCCCCGTTTCACACTCTGGACACCTTTGCCGGCCGGTAACAACGATAAGTGCGGCTTCTTTCCGAAGTATTTTTCGTGCGGAGTGACCTCGTGCACGCCGGATGTTGTGCACCGGTTCATTAGGTAGACGGCCGTATTTGCAGCTTCGGCCCAATATGACTTGGGCATATGCTTCTCATTCATCATGGCCCGCGCTACTTCGAGGATGTGCCGATTTTTGCGCTCAGTTACTCCGTTTTGTTGCGGAGTGTGTCGGCAAGTGAATTCTCGCCGAATTCCTTCCTTTCGGAGATACGCCGTGAAATCGTCCGAGAAGTACTGCTTGCTGCCATCTGATCGAAGGCATCGTACATGTCGGCCCGTGACTTTCTCGACTTCATTCTTGAAATTTTGGAAGTGTCCGAACACTTCGCTCTTTTGCCGCATCGGGTAGATCCAAGTGTGCCTAGAGAAGTCGTCGATGAAGAGCACGTAATATCGGCATCCGCCGAATGTAGCCGTTTGCGCCGGTCCCCATACATCGGAATGGACTACGTCGAGTAGACCTTTGCTCACGTTCCGCTCTTTCGGGAATGGGTGTTGGTGTTGCTTGCCGAATTGGCACACTTCGCATACACCTTCAATCTCCGTCTCTTTGAATGTCGGGAGTCCGATGACAACTCCTTTCGATTTCATTGCTTTGAGTTTGTTGAGATTGATGTGGCTGATTCGCTTGTGCCATAGCTCTATGTCAGAGTCGTCTTTCGTGTTTTCCGCGAATATGGTGGATTTCATCTCGCGTGAATCGAGAATGAACATCCGGCCCTCTCTTCGTCCGCGTGCGATGAGTCGGCCCTCTTTTTCGATGAAGCAACCACCTTGATTAAATCGAACTTGCATCCCTTGCTCTACAATTTGGCCGACAGAGACCAAATTCTTCATAATGGTTGGTACATGCAAGACATTTTTAATGTAATTTTGCTTACCTTCTTTTCCGAATGGAACATTGCCAATGTGCCGAATCGGGTGCGTAGTGTCGTCTCCAGTTTTGACATAGCTGGGTCGGTCCGGCTCTCGAAGTTCTCGGAATCATTCTTGATGCGACATCATATGGTTCGAGGCACCGGAATTGATGAACCATACGTCTTCCGGACCGGAGGCACTAGTTGAGGTAGCGGCCGACATAGAGTTTGCTCTATGTTTCATTATGAACATTCCGCCACAGTCGGAGTTGTGCGCATACATTCCGCCACGATTTTCGTAGTCGGAGTTGTGCCCGTACATTTCGTCACGGTCAGAGTTGTGCGCATACATTCTGCCACGATCTTCATAGTTGGAGTTGTGCGCATACATTCTGCCACGATCTTCGTAGTTGGAGTTGTGTGCGTAATTCGTGAGTTGTCGGCTTGTGGAAGCCGATTCACGCATCTTCTTTCAGCACTCTTCTTCGTGGTGGCCGAGCTTTCCGCAATATCCACATTCGATTGCGTTTTGACGGCTTGGGCCGGAGTGGAAGCTCCCCCTTCTTGCGAAGGTTCCTCGTTGGCCTCCGTTTTGCAGCCGAAGCTGGGAGTTGTTGTCGTAGGTCGGACCTCGTCCGCCATGTCCATGTCCTCTCGCTCGTTCGCGTCCTCTTCCTCCATTAGAGTGCGTGTTGAGCATGTGGCCTTCCGACTCATTGCTCCTTGTATGCACGTGGTTTTCTTTGACCAATAGCATTGATTGGAGCTCGACGAAGGAGGGAGATTTCTCCCGTGCTAGAACGGCGGTTTGCATCGCGCCGAACCGTGGTGCGAGGCTGCCGAGGCATATTTGCACCATCTCATCATCATCTATACTTACACTTATTGAGCCGACTGAGTCGCAAAGCTCCTTGATCTTTAAGGTGTATGTCGTGGTCCTCGTGGTTGAATGTTGTTCAACTCTTGGCGGAGTTGCAGCTTCCTCGTGGTCGTGTTGGCGGCGAAAATCTTTCGTAGATTTTCCCATGCTTCCTTCGGCGTCTTGGCTTCTCGAATGTAACCGAACATGTTGTCGTGAACACATGTCGCCAAACAATACATCACACGGCTTGCGGCTTGCTCCCATGTCGTGTATCCGGGAGCCGCTTCGGCGGGTCGGTCTTCATGCGCTCCTTTGACGTAGCTCCAATAGCCTTGTCCGACAAGGTATTGGTGCATCTTGTACTCCCAATATGCGAAGTTGTTTCGATCCAACTTCTCGGTAGGGAGAGCACTCCCCATTTGAGTATTCATTATGTCGATTCTTCTTCTTCTTCTTCTCTCTTCGAATGCGAACTATGTAGCAAAGCTACGATAGCTATGAGCTGGTTCTTGGTCGTCGGCGTAGAGTACAACACACGATCACGATGAGGCGAATGGGCTAGATCGAGCTACCAAATTGCTCTGATCCGATGTAAATAATCAAGAGATGGATTCTTGTGAAGCGGAAGAGATATGAGTTATGTGTGTGTATGAGAGAGAGAAAGAGAGAGAGAGAGAGAGAGAGTGAGAGAGAGAGACAAGGAATATGCAAGGTAAAAGTATATTGACAAAGGAGAAAGACTCAACATAATACAAGGTGGGAGGAGGGTGCTTTATATAGTCACCCTCTCTCTTCATTAACTACAAGGCTCATGGAGCATGGGGAATGTGAAAGCTCATAAGTTATGTGTCATAGAATATGATTCTATGACTCATACTAAATGCTAGAATACAAAGAGGTGACTTAATGGTGACTCTTGACTGTTGGAGTGTCTATTCACTCTTAAGGTGAGTTCACACACTAGACCAAGTTGAGCTTGATTCTCAACAAGAACCTTATACGCTCAATCGATGACATTTTCTGCCTATAGTCATTATCGTTATTGTGGTTCCATGCCAACAGCTTTGCCTCTTGAGTTGTGAGACCCACGCAAATTTTGCAGTCGGCATACTTGAAGAAGAAAGTCGTTGGATGTTCTCTTAGCAGTTGCCGACGTGCCTCCGCCGAATGCGGTCCACCAATGACAAAGTAATTATATTGATCATGCTTTCTTATATCGAAATCTTCAATGGTATCACATTCTTCAGGATCCACCATAACAATAAAAGGCACAACGGTAGCATGTGGATTAATTTTCATTTTTTTCTTGAGATTTGAACATGCATTCGGTGTGGCTCTCTAATCTCAAGTGGTCTTCGTCCTGTTTTTTCATCAATAGGGGGCCGATGGATGTGTGTTATAGGCAAATTAAACACTTGCCCTTTCCTAACCAGTTTACGCTGCATTAACTCTCTCTGTATCTTATTCTGCTCGGATGACAACACACCCGATACCAGCTCAGCTCCTGGCATCCCCTTAGTGTCCTCATCTTCGTTTGAGCTTGATGAGTTGGAGTCTGACATTTTAGTGGTCTTCTTTTTTGGTGGTCTTGATTGTACTTTAGATGCCCTTTCCGGGGCCTTTACTAGGGAGGGCAATGGCTCCCTTAGAGTTACATGGCCTTGTATATAAGGCCTCAAGGTAACAATAAGGTTTTGTGAGCTTTCTAGATCTTTTTTAAAAGCATCTGGCCCACAAGATTCCTTTACTAGAAGATCTTCAAAAAGGAACACTTTACGTAGCCCCTTGAGCACTCTATCATTACACGTATGTTGGCCGAATCTGAATCTTCGTAGTCATATCGTAGAATTCGGCCATACATAAATGCGGTTTCATTTTCAAGCTGCCCCTCGCCCTTCTTCTTTGTTGTATACAACACGACTTTTTTCTTGGAGTCGACATATTGCATACTCCATTCCTTGTCTATTAGATCACGGTTAGGAAGGTCTTCACCACCAGTAACTGCTAATAGTTTCTTTTGGATGACCTCATTGGGTGGTTGAGATTTTGGCTCCTCGTTGAAGAGAAGCTTTTTTCGTCTCTTCATGTCATCGGGCTATTAGGGTCTGACTTTCAATTGGAGAACCCTCTATCTGGACCTTTATCTTCTTCACAGGTCAGTCTGACAAGTTCTCAAACGACCTATTTAAGAAAGGTCGCATAGATTAAGGTTGTATATTAAAATACACATAATTAGACGAAGATAAAAACTAGCAGGCGATTTGTGGTATACTATAAATATCAATCATGCATTGAGTGAACATGGTAGTCCTTTATTCAGAAATCCATTCTAGTAAGGGCTATTAAACTTAGAAAATATATATCTTAATAAGTATACAAGGATATATATTATCTTGAATGGTAGGTATGGCTTATATTGATTCCATATCCATATTCTAGAGAATTTGCTTATGATAGACTTGAATTTGGTATCATAAAGGTAATTTGTGGGTTATTTTCTACTATTTTAAGCTATACTAGGTCATAAAACCTCTATAATTAAGGCCCTTATTTGTTACAAAATATGGCAAATCTCCATAAAAAAAGTCCGATTTTGACAGAAAGTTTGATATCTTTTCACACAATACTAAATCATTGCCCCAAAGACACAATATTCCTCTTTAAATTGTGTGTTTTATACAGGAACTCAATACGCCGTATTGTGTTCCTGTATATAGTTTGTGTTTATACATGAACACAATGCAGGGTATCGAGTTCATGTATCAAACACATACTTTATACAGGAATTCGATACGGCGTATCGAGTTCTTGTACAAAACGTAAACTTTAAACATGAACTCGATACGGCGTATCGAGTTCCTGTATAAAACACATGCTTTACACAGGAACTCGATATGGTGTATCGAGTTCCCGTATAAAACAAGAATTTTACACAGGAACTCGATACGGTGTATCGAGTTCCCATATAAAACAAGAATTTTATACGCCGTATCGAGTTCCTGTATAAAACACAAACATAATACATGAGCTTGATACGCCGTATCGAGTTCCTCTGTAAAAGACGTACATAATACAGGAACACAATACGACATATCGAGTTCTTGTTTAAAACGAATACTATATACAGGAAAACACAAACTGTGCACAGGAACTCGATACGACGTATCGAGTTCCTGTATAAACACGAACATAATACAGGAACTCGATACATTGTCTCGAGTTCCTCTTTAAAACAAAAGTTTTAAATAGGAACTCGATACGCCGTATCGAGTTCCTAAACCGAGCCTCGTTTTCGACATTCCCACCAAGGATCCCACATCGCCATATCCTCAATGCTTTCCTCAAGCCCACGAATCCTCTAACCCTTTCGAGCCCTTGGGGGGTACAGTCTGTCGTCCGCGAGGGTCGGGGCATATCATCATATGATCTCTCATCCGAGTGCACTCCTGGGTATTGCTGCCCATAAGCGGACTAACTCGTTGCAACCCCTGCACAGATGATGAAACCGAGCCTCGTTTTCGACCATTAGGTCCATGCTCTGAACGAGTTGTACGATCGATACTTGCAACACAAGCATGTCATTGTAGTATAGTTGTGAGTATTCCTACCTGTCATGCGGGTGACCCGGGTTCGATCCGCGGCAACGGCGCAAAGGGCGGGAAGAATCCGATGTCATCTACTAAGGCATTGCTACCTAGGATCCCGCACCGCCATATCCTCAATGCTTTCCTCGTTCCCCCCCTTTCGAGCCCTTGGTGGGTATAGTCAATTGTCCACGAGGTTCAACATATTTCATCATATGATCTCTCGCCCGAGTGCACTCCTGGGTATTGCCGCCCATAAGCAGACGAATTTGTTGCAACCCCTGCAATGACGACGAAACCGAGCCTCGTTTTCGACATTCGGGTCCATGCTCCGAATGAGTTGTATGATCGATACTTCCAACACAAACATGTCGGTTTAGAATAGTGGCTGGTATTCCCGCTTGTCATGCGGGTGACCTAGGTTCAATCCCCGGCAACGGCGCAAAGGGCGGGGCGAATCCGATGTCATCTACTAAGGCATTGCCGCCTAGGATCCCGCACCGCCATATCCTCAATGCTTTCCTCGGTCCACCGGATCCTCTAACCCTTTCAAGCCTTTGGGGGGTAGAATCTGTCGTCCGCGAGGTTCAGCGCATTTCATCATATGATCTCTCATCTGAGTGCACTATTGGGTATTGCCGCGCATAAGTAGACGAAACCTGGCCTCGTTTTTGACATTCGGGTCCATGCTCCGAGCGAGTTGTACGATCGATACTTCGAACACGTGAACGTCATTGCAATATAGTGGTGAGTATTCCCGCCTATCACGCGGGTGACCCGGGTTCGATCCCCGGCAACGACACGAAGGGTCCTAAACCGCCATATCCTCGATGCTTTCCTCGTTCCCCTGGATCCTCTACCCCTTTCGAGCCTTTCGGGGGTATAGTCCGTCGTCCATGAGGTCGGGTGCATATCATCGTATGATCTCTCGTCCGAGTGCACTCCTGGGTATTGCCGCCCATAAGCGGACGAATTCGTTGTAACCCCTGCAATGACGAAGAAACCGAGCCTCGTTTTCGACATTCGGGTCCATGCTCCGAACGAGTTGTACGATCGATACTTTCACCAGGAGGATGTCGTTGTAGTATAGTGGTGAGTATTCTCGCCTGTCACACGGGTGACCCAGGTTTGATCCCTGGCAACGGCGTGAAGGGTAGGGCGAATCCGATGTCATCTACTAAGGTATTGCCGCCTAGGATCCCGCACCGCCATAGCCTCAATGCTTTCCTCCGTCCCCCGGAACCTCTAACCCTTTCGAGCCTTTGGGGGGTACAGTTGGTTGTCCGCGAGGTTGGGGGCATATCATCAGATGATCTCTCGTCCGAGTGCACTCGTGGGTATTGCCGCCCATATAAACAGACGAATTCGTTGCAACCCCTGCACTGACGACGAAACCGGGCCTCGATTCGACATTCGGGTCCATGCTCCGAACGAGTTGTACGAGAAAGGTGGAAGCACGCTATGGTGTACCAGAAAAGTACTGTTTTTGGCCACAAAAAATGTCAGTCCTTTCAATACTGTTAGGACTAAATAATTGAGAAAAAAAATTAGAGAAAGAAAAATCGATTTTAGGGAGTGGGGTGAGTGTAGTACAAGTTTCATTTAAGAAAAGGAGAGGGGGGAACACGTGAGGAGATGTTCTTTCCATTTTGGGGGCTATTTTCCCCTCACGTCGTTTTTGGCACTTCTCCTCAAACTAACTACTCTTACCCCTCTTCCTCTATCCGTCTGAGCTCTTCAGCTCAAACATCCATGTCAGGTTTCTGGTTTTCCTCCAATGTAAGAGGTTTGTTAGGGTTTAGGGAGCATATCTCAGACATCCATGTCAAGTTTCCGGTTTTGGGTTGAGGATTTATTGTTTTCCTAGGTTTCTGTTTTAGGGTTTGAGTTGAGGATTAGAGACTGTTCTGAGGCCTCTTATAACAGCCAATAGTGACTTCTTCGAGCACGATTTGCTTGCTTCTTCCACCAATTGCAGTTTATGTCGCGGTGATTTGAGGCCTTTTCCACCAAGGCGAGGATCCTTCCACCGAATTGAGGTGGCATATCACACAGATTCAACGCTCCCTCCACCATTGGAGGTTCCTTCCACCAAATCGAGGCGGCATATCACACAGATTCAAGGCTCCCTCCACCATCAGAGGTTCATTCCACCAAATCGAGGTGGCATATCACATAGATTCAACGCTCCCTCCACCATTGGAGGTTCCTTCCACCAAATGGAGGTGGCATATCACACAGATTCAACACTCCCTCCACCATTGGAGGTTCCTTCCACCAATTCGAGGCGGCATATCACACAGATTCAACGCTCCCTCCACCATTGGAGGTTCCTTCCACCAAATCGAGGCGGCATATCACACAAATTCAACACTCCTTCCACCATTGGAGGTTCATTCCACCAAATCGAGGCGGCATATCACACAGATTGAACGCTCCCTCCACCATTGGAGGTTCCTTTCCAATACTAAATTTCAGAACTATTTTTTCATTTTCAGTACTAAACTTTTTCATTTTTAGAAAGTTGTGAATAAAGAAATGCTAATTGTCATCTTTGATCTGTAATTCTAATTCCAAAATGAATTATTTCTCACTTTGCAAGCCTCATTTAAAAACATTTGATTGTGATTTCTTAGTGTAGTCTATATAACATTAACTACTCTCGCAAGACACTTAATTTTTTTGGATAAATCTAGTGACCAAATGGGGATCCCCAACGAGAGTGAGTTGTCATATTGTGAAATGGAAATATTTAGAGTATGTGACTGAAAATATTGGCCAGGGACTTGTAACTAAGCGTATCAAGGAAGTATATAAGGAGACATGTGCTGCTACCCTTCTCTCAGAATTTAAGAAACAACTTGGGGATTTCATTCCACATAACTTCCGGAGTTATTGGCAAAATTCACAGTTCAAGGAAAGTATTAATAACTTACCAACGAATGTCATCGTATCCGTTATTGACTCTGTACAAAACTATACATTTAAACTACTTGTTCAACATTGTTTTAAGCTTCACCATGCAGATTTATTGTCTCTAGGGTTTAGCTTTAACTGTCATTGGCTTTGGTCTGATGGTGCTGCCTCGCAGTTTAAGGTGGCAAGATCGTTCTACTTTATCACTAGGTAATTTTTAATCCATATGTTTAGTACTTATAATGCAATGTCTAAGGAAGTAAGCCTTGTGCTAGTGCATGCATACTAATTATGTTTGTAACTATGTTAAGTGTTCTTGATTGATCACATAGTACCATTCTGTCACGTGGATCTGTGTTTATTATCTTTTAATCCATGTGAAGTGTTCTCGATAGACACATTGTACTGTGTTGTATTTGTACTAAATCAGTATTTATTGAAGGATGTAAAGTACTCGTCTTGTACTCATAATATTGTCCATTCTTAAGAGTTTGTACTAATTATCTTTTAATCCATGTTGAGTGTTCTCCATGGACACACTATATTGTACTGTGTGTTGTATCTGCACTAAATCAGTATTTATTGAAGGATGTAAAGTACTCGTCTTGTACTCACAGTATTGTCCGTCCTTAAGAGTTAGTACTAATTATCTTTTAATCCATGTTGAGTGTTCTCCATGGACACACTATATTGTACTGTGTGTTGTATCTATACTAAATCAGTATTTATTGAAGGATGTAAAGTACATGTCTTGTACTCATAGTACTGTCCTATATTGAAGAATTTGTACTAAATTATCTTTTAATCCATGTTGTGTTCTCTATGGACACATTGTACTGTACTGTGTGTTTTATCTGTACTAAATCAGTATTAATGGATGTAAAGTACTCGTCGTCAGCACCATAGTGTTGTTCAATATTGAAGAGTTTGTACTAATTATCTTTTAATACATGTAGAGTGTTTTCCATGAACATATTGTACTATGCTTTGTATTGTATCCGTACTAAATTAGTATTAATGGATGCTAAGTATAGATGGTTGACAACATAGTACTATTTATCTTTTAATCAGTGTAGAGTGTTCTCCATGGATACGTTGTGCTATGCTTTGTTTTGTATTTGTACTAAATCAATATTAATGGATGTATAGTACTCTCGATTGACAACATAGTACTAATGTTTGTTAGAAACTTGGGATACAAAAGCAGATACTTCTCCATATTCAACATTCGTATGCAATGGAACTACTTCGGGTCTGGACATGGAAAAGGAGAGCATGATGGCGTGGGGGTTGTGATCAAACGTGCCCTTACAAGTGAGCAGCTGGATAATAATGGTGCTAAGTTACAAAATGCACATGATGTTGTGGAGTGGCTAACATGGAAGATGTCAAATGATGGTAAGAACAGATTGTTTGTTGAGGTTCGCGCTGATGAGGTCGATAGAACTAAATCATATGGTTGTAAAACCGTGAAAGGCACACGAAGCACCCATTGTGTATTAGGGTTTAGCCGCAAGGACACAACAGAATTGTTACTCCGTACTTTATCATGCTTTTGTTCCATGTGTATAGATGAAGCTTGGGATAAATGCATCAACCTATCAATCGTGGAGCCCTGGAAGTTGCAGAAGCTTGAGCCTCAACGACAAGATGATATTGAAGAGGATGCACATTCAAACGATATTGTATACTACAACCAATATCAAGACTTGGCAATTTTATTGGAAGTCGGAGATCATTTTGCAGTGATCAAATCTCCTCAAAATGAAGATTTAGAAGACTAGTACATTGTCGTGTGCAAGCAAGGAAAGATATTATTGAAAGATTCAGTGGTAAGGGATGGATGGGGCAACATGTTCAACACAGGTGAGTCTGTCGTGTATGGAAACTATTGTGCAAAGTTGCCGCAGTGCAAGAACACATATGCATTACTAAAAGATGCACTGATCGCAATAATATACACAGCTGCCATTCTTGCGATCAAGTTCAATATGACTCAAGCAAAGCACAAGGTTAAGGGATACAACATTGTCTACAAGGTTCCTCAAGAGGTTCACTATTAGGGGAGGTCTCTCTGTTTAATTCTTGAAAGTTACCCTATTAATACATTATAGTTGGCAACTGAAAAACATCCGCTTGTAGTTCACTATTTGATGTATTGATATATTAATTTTGATGATGGACAAATGAATCGATATATTTTGTCTTTCTTCTAAAGTGTTTAGAGTATTTATTGACCTTGTTTTGTAAGTGTTCATGGTAATTATAGACTTACTTGTTTCTATGGTTTAGGGTGTGAACTCTTCCATACTTAGCAACATCAATATGGCCCAAACTTATTCAACTATCAATACCAATAGTCAAATCCCTATTGTGTTAAGTCTCTATTCGACTCTGACTATGTGCACTCAAGGAGACCATACTTCGCAAGTATCAATATACATATTAGTTTAGTACTAATGTCAATTGTAAGTGTTCACTAATACATAGTAGTCTCCCGAATTATCTCAGTTAGACGGATACATATCTCTTATTTTACTACTAATGTGAATGTCAAATTATTCCATACTACATTCATGGCTGCATGAAAAATTGACAATAGAATAAAATCTCATTTTCTACAATTAGCAATATAGAATTTTATTTGTAATCAACACAATCATGGTTGCATGACAATTGATAATAGAATACATTTTCATTCCCTACAATTAGCAATATAGAATTTCACATTGCACTACAACACTAGATGGTTGGTCTGATCTTCACAACATTTCACAGGGGCAATTTAGGTAGTATGTTGGTAACAATTCAGTTGTAGTTCAACACAATCATGGTTGCATGACAATTAACAAGAGAATACATTCTCATTCTCTGCAATATAGAATTTCACATTACGTTAACAACACTAGATGAGTGAACTGGAGTCAGTACTGTCATGAACACATGACCATTATGGCGTCAACCGGACTCGAACCTCGAACCTTGTAATCCATACTTGAGAACCTCAACCATTAAGATAGCTTATTGTTATATGAAACAATAAAAGCTACTTCTTGTATTACATTGATTATTGTAAAACCTCTAGATTATTCTAGAATGTTCTAGAATGTCCTAGAGCATTCTAGGTCTAGAACATTCTAGAAATCTCTAAGCTATTCTATAGGAACCTATAAATAAGGGCATACATGTATTCTCAAATCAATTCGAATCAACACCAGTCTTTAACTCTCATTACATATCTTGTATCCATTCTCTTTCTTTCTCTATCTTATACATCCATTCTTCTCTTAGTATTTCGTTCCTTTCTTCTCGTGTTCTCTAATATCCTTCTTCCATCACTCAATCTTTTATTCTTGGTTCTGACAGTTTGATTCGAATTCTCTCTCTCTCTCTCTCTCTTATCCTCCTTTGTAACCATCCTGAAACCATGGCTGCCATTAACTCAGAAGAATATCTCACCCTTGTTGCAAAAATGGAGAACCTTAAATCCAAGTTCGCATCTCTTGAAGTAGAGAATCAACGTCTACTTGGGGATCTACAAAAGGTTACTATAGAGAAGAAACAACAAAAGAGGAGTTCACGCGACGAGTGCAACAGTTAGAGTCGACAATCGTAGTGTTACAACAACAAAGGGTTGAAGGTCAGGGACTTATCAAGGAGCCCAAAATTAGCCTCCCAGCTAACTTTGATGGGTCGAGGGCACATTTCCGAGGTTTCTTGAATCAAGTACGGTTGGTGATTCAAATGCATCCCGCGCGTTATCCAACAGATGCATCACGAGTCGGGCTAGTGGGCACCTTATTGACTGGCATAGCGTTGTCGTGGTTCTTCATTGCTAGAGACCAATTCTCCTCTATTGAATAATTTCGAGGAATTTATCAAGGAATTTAAGGCTTGTTTCGGAGATACTGATGGGGCGAGAACAACTATCAACAAGATTCGTACACTTTATCAAGGTGATCAACCAGCTTCAACATATGCTACCAATTTCCATCTCATCGCAAGCGATATTCCTTGGGATGAACAAGCCCTAATGTAGCAATTCCGTTCAGGCCTTCGTAGTGATGTCAAAGACTTACTTCTTACCTTCCCTGAGGATCCAAGGTCACTTATAGAAGCTATTAGTCAAGCAATACGGTGTGATAATCACCTTTTTGAGCGTCGATGTGAGAGACAACAACAAATAACAAGATCAAGATTCACACCAACTTATGCATCAGTAACGGCGCAATCATCCCCAAGGCAAATGTATAGCCCTACTCCATCTCCAAGTCAAACACGTAGTCCAATCCCAATGGATAGTCCTGCACCCATGGAGATCGATATGACTCAATGACGAGGACCGTTGTCAGACGAAGAGAAGCAACGTCGTCGAGCAAACCACCTATGCTTATATTGCGGAGGTCCAAGACATATAGCCATTCATTGCTCCCGTAGGTTGAGACGTCAGGTAAATCAAATTCACTATGACAATAAAAATGAGTCCAACATTTTAGAAGTAGTTAGTGAATCTAATATTATGAGTAATCCACCATTGTCTAATAAATTTTAAGTCCTAAGCCAATTAGAAGAGGAGTCAAACGAATAAGTCTGGCCAAAATAGGAGCCATTTGGTTGGACAACCCTAGATATGTACAACCTAGTGTGGGTTCCATTTCTTCCAAGCATGTCAGTAGAGTCTTCTCAGCCCTAGTACAAGTTAGGACACCCAGTTGTCAACTTCAAGTCCAAGCCCTCTTAGATACTGGAGCCAATTCTTGTTTCATGGATAGAGATTTTGCCCAAAAACACCAAATATCCTTGCATACACTTCCTTGTCTAGTTTCCATAGTAGTGATTGATGGACGCCCCATAGCTTCCGGGAAGATATTTGAAGAGTTTGAGCCAATACACATACTCTTGGGTGATTTAGGATGTGTAGTTTCCTTTAACATAATTGGTAGTCCTGGGCATCCAATTGTCCTCGGTTTGCCATGGTTCGAGCTACATAACCCTAGACTTGATTGGAGGAGGCGAGAAATTAGGTGCCCTTTAGTGGAAAATATCATTGTCAAGGATCGAACTTGGGATTATCCTCCTAAAGTATATAGTTCTACCGATGCACCATATCCTTCTCATCAAATTTCAGCCATCACATTGCAACAATTGTGCCAAGTGGGAGGCAAGGAGGAACTTTTCTTATTTGGAGTATCAGTGACACCTTCTAGTGTCACTCAAGGGAATTCAGACATCCAAATTTCCAAAAAATATCAAGACTATGCTGATGTTTTCGACAAAGTCAAAGCTAAGTGTTCTTCCAAAGCATCGGTCGTACGACTGTCCTATTGATCTCCAACCAAGAAAAGAGCCACCGTGGGGTCCGATTTACAATTTATCACCCACTGAGCTTGAGGTTCTTCGAGAATACATCGAGGAAAATCTTGCACATGGGTTTATTCGACATTCAAAGTCTCCAGTTGGTGCTCCTATCTTTTTTGTGAAGAAAAAGGACGACTGCCTTCGTTTGGTCGTGGACTATCGAGGCTTAAATAAAGTCACCATAAGGAATAGGTATGCTTTACCTTTAATATCCAATCTCTTAGAACGCATTGGTGGGGTAAAGCATTTTATCAAAATTGATCTAAGGGGTGCATATAATCTTGTTTGAATTCGGCCGGGAGATTAGTGGAAAACAACATTTCGTACTCGGTATGGTCATTTCGAGTATATAGTCATGCCTTTCGGGCTCACAAATGCACCTGCAATATTCCAACATATGGCAAATGACATCTTCCGGGATTTCTTGGATATTTTTCTAATCATCTACCTAGATGATCTATTGATTTACTCTAAAACACAGGGGGAGCATGATATACATGTGCGGCAAGTACTTGAACGCCTAAGGAAATATGGTCTTTATGCCAAACTTGAGAAATATACTTTTGATTGCAAACAAGTTGAATTTTTGGGATACACTATTTCATCCCAGGGTGTTTTCATGGACCTAGCAAAAGTCCAAACAATATTGGAATGGAAACCCCCGTGCTCAGTTCGGGATGTCGAGTGTTTCCTCGGATTTGCAAACTTCTATTGCAAATTCATACATAATTATTCAAGCATTGTGTTGCCCCTTACTCAACTCACCAAGAAAAATCAAGCATTTTTTTGGAGTATCGAAGCGGACAAGGCTTTTACGCAGCTGAAAGAGGCATTCACATCAACACCCATCCTAGCACATATTGATCCTGAAAAGCCATTTACTATTGAGGCAGATGCATCGGACTTTGCATTGGGGAGTATCCTATCGCAACCAGGCGAGGACGGGCAGACACATCCAGTGGTGTTTCACTCGAGAAAATTTACTGTTTCGGAGATAAACTATGAGGTGCATGACAAGGAGTTACTAGTTGTGGTTGACTCATTTGAGCAATGGCGTCATTTTCTAGAAGGATCACCTCATCAGATTATCATTTATAGTGATCACAGAAATCTCACATATTTTCAAACAGCTCGAGTATTAAATAGATGCCAAGCTCGGTGGGCCCAATTTCTAACACGTTTCGATTTCAAGATCATTTTTCGCCCCGGAAAACAACAAGGGAAAGCAGATGCTTTGTCTCGGCGTTCGTATCTAGCACTTCGACCTGGAGATCTGGCCTTTGACAATCAAAAGCAAATTCTCCTTGGGCCATCAAAGCTACAGGTAACAACAATTTATGCCACACCACTTGATTCTACCCTTCTTGAAACTATTCGGCAACAACTTCATTCAGATGATTTCGCTAAGGATGTCTTAGCCCACTGTGGTTCAAGTCGTCCATCTTGCTCCACATTGCCAGGGTCATCTCAACATTATCAGGACTTCAAGTGGCAAGATGGCTTACTCTTCTACAAGAATCTCCTTTACGTCCCCGACAGATCACCCCGACTTCAAGTGTTGGAACATTGTCATGATGCCCCCATGGCTGGACATTTTGGTATTTCCAAGACCATTGAGTTGGTGAAATGTTCGTTTTGGTGGCCTCACTTGCAAAAATTTGTCGAAGATTATGTTCGCACTTGTGACACTTGCTGTCGCGCCAAAATACCTCGGCATCACCCTTATGGCTTACTACAACCATTACCCCCTCCCAACAAGCCATGGCAGTCTATTTCTATGGATTTCATTACGGATCTGCCACCTTCCAAAGGCGTTGATACTATTTTAACAGTAGTGGATCGGTTCACCAAGATGGCACATTTTGTACCATGTGTAAAGACCATCAATAGTGAAGAAACTGCAAATCTCATTATGCGTGAAGTGTTTCGCCATCATGGTCTCCCGAATGATATTATTAGCGATCGAGGTCCTCAATTTATCTCACACTTTTGGAAGCACCTATGGGCAGGCCTCAAAATCTCTTGCAAACTCTCTTCGGCTTATCATCCCCAAACTGACGGACAAACAGAGCGCACAAATCAAACGCTTGAGCAATATCTTCGATGTTTCATTAGTTATCAACAAGATGATTGGAGTAATATTTTACATCTTGCCGAGTTTGCATACAACAACACGGTCCACTCTTCTACCAAAGTGACACCTTTCTTTGCCTACACTGGCAACCACCCTCGATGGTGTATACTGGATCTTCCCGAGGTGTCACGAAACCCTAGTGCGGCGCATCACCTCCACCAACTACAACAAATCCAGTTCGAGTTATTGTCACATCTTCAGAAAGTGCAAGCACACCATAAGACCAATGCCGATCGACATCGTCTTAAGTCTCTGTTTAAGGTTGGTGACCGTGTATGGTTGTTTCGTCGTCACATCAAGACTACCCGATCGTGTGCTAAGCTTGACTATCAACGCTTAGGTCCTTTTGTCATCATGGCGCAGATTAATGATGCAACATTTCGTCTTAACCTTCCTGCACATATGCGGCTTCACCCTGTCTTTCATAGCTCTCTTTTGGAACCTTGCCGCACCTCTTTAATTCCTAATCGTGTCGTGCCACCACCACCTTCTGTACAACTTGTGGACGGCCCCGAATACGAGGTAGCTGCTATTCTCGATTCTAAGATTGTGCACAATAAGCTTTATCATCTAGTTGATTGGCTTGGCTATCCTCCGAGTGATCGCACTTGGGAACCCATTGATAACATTTGTAATGCTGAAGCTCTGGTCAACGACTTCCATCGTCACTATCCAAACAAGCCCGACCCAACAATGTTAACGCCGACTTCCACTTGGCGTTCTCAAAGGAGGGATAGTGTCATGAAGACATGACCATTATGGCGTCACCCGGACTTGAACCTCGAACCTTGTAATCCATACTTGAGAACCTCAACCATTAAGATAGCTTATTGTTATATGAAACAATAAAAGCTACTTCTTGTATTACATTGATTATTGTAAAACCTCTAGATTATTCTAGAATGTTCTAGAATGTCCTAGAGCATTCTAGGTCTAGAACATTCTAGAACATTCTAGAAATCTCTAAGCTATTCTATAGGAACCTATAAATAAGGGCATACATGTATTCTCAAATCAATTTGAATCAACACCAGTCTTTAGCTCTCATTACATATCTTGTATCCATTCTCTTTCTTTCTCTATCTTATACATCCATTCTTCTCTTAGTATTTCGTTCCTTTCTTCTCGTGTTCTCTAATATCCTTCTTCCATCACTCAATCTTTTATCCTTGGTTCTGACAAGTACAACATTTCACATTAGCAATTTAGACAGTATTTTGGTATACCAAATAGTTCAAGTTCAAACATCACTAACAGTTCAGCTATAGTTCAAGTACAATCGAAAGACAATCAGGCACCATTTCACAATTTCTCGGATCTTGTAATGCGCTTGTTATTGGTGCCGGTTTTTTGTAATTTTACATTCTTCTTTATCTTAAAGCCTTTAGGTATAAGCTTACTAAGTGGCACTTCATCATCAGAGGCATCAGAGACTGGTGTGGATGTACGGGCACCTTGTACCAGTGGCAAGCTTGAGGGAAAAACTGTGTTTTTTGCAACTGCAATGCTTGTACACACATCCACAAAGGTACTGTTGATAGTCAAATTATCACTCATCTCCTGTATGTGGGCTGTTTTAGTACTCATGTTGTTGCTAGTATGCTCATTCTCAGTACAATTAGGCTCCTGTATGTGGGCTATAGCAGTACTCATGGTGAACTCCTCTTGGCTAGTGACAGTCACCTCATTCTTAAGACCACCGTGCTCCCCTTCTTGGGTGGTCTTTATTGTCTGGTCCTCATGGGTGATGCTAGTATGCTCGTTCTCATTACAATCAGGCTCCTCTTCATTACTAGCTATATTATTTCCACACTCCTCATGGGCTTGTATAGACACTGGCACATTCTCAGTACAATCAGACTCCTCTTCATTACTAGCTATATTTTTTCCACACTCCTCATGGGCTTCTATAGAAACTACTAGCACATTCTCAGTACAATGAGGCTCCTCTTCAGTACTAGCGATATTCTTTCCACACTCCTCATGGGATTCTTTAGACACTACTAGCACATTCTCAGTACAATAAGGCTCCTCTTCAGTGCTAACAATATTCTTTCCACACTCCTCATGGGATTCTTTAGACAAATTGTTGTTTGTACATGCCAGCTGCTCTTCAAATATGAATGCTTCCTTTTCTTCACAGTCCTCATGTGTGGAAGATGTGCTCCCAGAGTTAGCCTCCGTGCAAAGGTTAAGCCCAGAATCTGACTTTGCACTTGTGCTCCATATAGTTCCCGATTCATCTGATTACAGTTGGAAAACGGACTGCTCTTGTAAACCTAAATAATCGGATTCCAGAGAATATTAGTATCAACTCACATACTCAAAAGGTTGCAAACATACCAACAACAATGAACATAAGGTTAATAGCCGCATTTTTACCTATTGTTGCATCGTCATATTGTACAGTCGTAGACAACCCATTGCAAGTGGTAGGCTCGGTCATCTTGTCCTCAACATCTAAATGTTCAACAGGTTGGAGCTCATTGTCAATAGAAGATTTCATAATAGTATCTATAGAATGCACCAAAAGCACCACTATAATAGGGTTGTTATGATCTAAATCATTGTTTTCTTAAAGGGTTTTTAATGTGTACCTGGGAGTGTGATAAATTCATCTTCATGATCAGGTTTTGGACTCGTATCTCCCTCACCAAAGATCATTTCGTCATCAGCTAGTAACATAAGTACATGGTATTAGACAATGCATTAGGTTGACAACTCTCCGGACAGGTGAGAACATATATCAAGCACGCAAGGTTCTCAGAATGCAACTTTAAAGCTGTCAACTTATTATCTAGTTCACAATGTGCAATTCAGCAAGTATCAAGGTCTCTCATCTGTGATCCTAATTAAGTGCCCATATTGTTCAGCTCTTTCTTCAACTCTTCTTTCAACACCTCACTTTCTGAATTTTGGATTGTCGATGCAATCCATTCATATGTAGTCTTTATTGAAGAGAATTTCTTTTCTACCTATATCTCAGCTGATTTAACTGCTTCCAAATCAGCAAGTAGTGCTTGTATTCTTGAGCTCATAGAAGCTATGCAACCGGCCATCATCTGTTCATGCTTTTCAATCATTGTGGCTTGTAGCTTTGCCGATTGAACTTGATGGAATGGTGTTGTAGTCAGAATATCCACATGAGAGGTTCCCGATGAGTTCAAGCCAGTGTTGGTACTGGAGGAACCTTTATAATGTTCTGATCGGTGACGATTAAAATCTTCCCAATCTACGTCGATGCCAGCCTGAACTTATGCAAATGCACGTGCAAAAACAGTACCCACCTCATTGTTACAAATTTGATTACTATCATAAACATGTTCATATCTCGTCTTCAATAAGTTCACATATTCCTTCTTCAATCCACTTATGTGGAATCCTCGCCTTGTATCGGGATGTGGTGACCCCCAGGTTTTTATCAACCACTCTCTCAGCTCTTCATAAACTTCAGGTCATGCTCGAAGGAAATAACTCCATCCAAGAGGTGTGTCTCGAATGATGGAGTGGCACATCTTCTTTCTCTGAGTTGATGAGTTCATCACCCTTTCTCTTGTGGGTGTCTTCTTCCTTTCTTTGATAGGTGTCCTTTTTCTTTCCTTCACTGGTGTCTTCTCTTTCTCTTTCACCAATGTCTTCTTTATGGGTGTCCTTCTCGTCATTGTCCTAGTCTTCACTATTCTTGTTGAGAGAATATGAAATGTACAAGAAGAAAACTCATCAAAATACCATCAACAACCAGCAAATCATCATAGCCAACTCAATCTAAGTTGCATGTACAAGCCATGTCAAACACACTTTAACCCTAAGCAATCGGAAAAAAACTCATCCATGTCAAACACACACAAAATAAAAACACACGGATAGGAAACACAAAGAAAACAAAAACATACTAGTTGGGCATGCAACACATAGAATATGAATTATCAAACCCTAAAAATGCAGCACAGAGAATACCTAGAGGTCGTACAAGTTGTAGATGGAACGATGGGTCGAAGGCAGATGGAGCCAAGGTCAAGGTAGAGGTACCACACCAGGTTGATTTCTTCACATTGGGAGCACACCAATCCGAGAAAATCACCTATATGCAAGAGGTTGTTGACGAGGCTGCTACAGAGGAAACAAACAAGCATACACAGGGAAAACACATCAACAACAAGAACAACGAGCATAGAGGGGAAACAACAATCTCTGCATATACAGAGGTCAGAGATCGTAGGGAAACAACAACAAAAATCAGGCACAGAGGGAACACAACAAGAATTACGCGGGGAAACAGAGAATCGAAGGTGGAGTGAGAGAGAGCAAGAGAGAGATAGGTAATAGATATGTGTTTTGATTTCTAACTTTTTGCCACTGTCTGACTGACAACTTTGAGATGGGAGAGAGAGAGAGAGAGAGAGAGAGTGAGACACTGACCAACTGACACGTTTGACTACCCATACCAGAGAGAGAGAGAGAGAGAGACTGATCAACTGACACATTCGAAACCTTCTCCAGGTCTGCTTTCGTACAACTCTATCTTGGAGAATGAAGTTATAGTTAATGTATTAAATACTGCCTTGGGACACTTCGATTGTGATGTATTATATCTTTGTACATTCGTATTGAATTTGTTATTTGAACCTGAACCTCATTCAATGGATGATAATCCACTATTTTCTGCACTAATTGTTTTATTTTCAATTTTTTATGTTTATTTTCTTCCCCGATTTAGTACTAAATGTTTGGCCAAAAGTTGGTCACGGTAGCATGTTTCGACCCTACGCTTATGCGCGGCAACACCCTGGAGTGCACTCGGACGAGAGATCATATGATGATATGTGCCCTGCCTCGCGGACGAGCAACTCCGCTTATGCGCGGCAACATCTTGGAGTGCACCCGGATGAGAGATCATATGATGATATGCGCCCTTGTTCGCGGACGAGTGACTGTAACCCCCAAGCGTAAAGTGGTATTTGAATTTAAACATCTATATAGGCGCACAGAAGAAGCTATGAATACGTATAAGCATATCTCTGATATAAACTCACACGACATCACCCCTCATAGTCTTAGGGTTCACCCACCGAAATTAACAATAGGTCATGAAGAGATCAATTCGACCCTCACAACACAATATCGCAAGGATCTTACAACATGCTATATTCGGCATTTAGACTTATTAGTCCACGCATTAACCAAAGCCATAGATGATTTTCCTAATCAAGTTCGTACCGACATAGTAAAAATAATGGAAACAATGCAAGAACCCCCATTCATACAAGATGTAACATCACTAGTAGGTTCCGATTCATTCCAAGATTGAATGGCACATTGGCAGCAAGAGTTTTCCATAGAAATCCTTAGAGCTTGTGATGAAGTAGCAGTTACTTATTCTATTACTGCAGCTATTAGAAAGAAGGCCACTATCGGTAGAGACAAAGCGGAGAGTAGCATGCACAACATTAACGATACAAACAATGTTAGAGAAATCAACATAGAGATGAGTGATAATGAAGAGTATAGTGTTAATAACAGTCCCTTTACAACTCCAAATTACATTGGGAGTGAAAAGCCAAAGAAATCCTCTAAAAATTATCCCATTCAAAAACCTAACCCTAAAGCTAACGCTAACGCTAACTCTAACACTAACCCCAACCCCAAACTAAAATCCTCTACAAAGAACCTTACAACCTAATCCCTTTCAAAAATCTAACCGTATTGCTAACCCTAACCCTAATTTTACAACAAAAAGAAATCCTCGATCATTGAACCACCGCAACCTCCTCCCGCAATACATTTGCAACATGACAAATAATCAAGTAAGTAGAAATTCTTATCAAAACCATTATGGCCCATGAGTCCTACTTTATAACCCTAACCGCCCTTTCTTTAATCCTATCTACAACCCAACCAACCATCTAGGGCACACGGTTCCCTTGTGCACGGCGGAAGCGACATACCGACTGAGAGTATTTGTTCAACATCCTCACATCGAGCGAAATTCAAACCAACATATTTCAGCCTCGCATGAGCCACACCCGCGGCCTATATATCACCACCATACATCGCCGGAATTTGAATTGGAAGGATACAACAGAGAGCGAAGATCTTACTTCGATAGCGACTACACGTGCGGCGATGGTGGACGACTGTCACACCATAACGACAACTACATGAGCCGCGACGATATTTATCCTACGGGCCGATACGGGAGGTCTATCTAATCCGAAGGCCGTACATCTTATGGAAGCGGCACACGTGCCAACAGAAGAACACACTTCATACACTCAAATTAAAACCCACTAGGATTGCACCTCACTTCTCACTAGCCTTACAATCTCTTAAGAAAAACAACAAAATCATAATCCTACCTACTGACAAAAATGTTGGAGTGTGTGTTCTTGATAAGGACACGTACTATAACAAAGCTATAGAACACCTTTCCGATACTAATACATATAAAAAAGTCTCCCACTATCCACTTGAGGAGTTATCCTATAGATTGAAAAGCATTGTTAATAACCATCTTGGTACCCTATCCAACATAGAAGCCAACTACATACTACATAAACCCTCAAAAGGGTACCAAGTATGCAATATCTATTTCCTCCCAAAACTCCATAAAAACCCAATAGGTTTTAGACCTATTTGCTCATACAATAACTCCCTTTTTGAACAAACATCAAAATGGCTTCACCACCAACTCATGACTACCGTTCTCCTTCAGAAGCAATATTTGAAAGACTCACATTCCCTTGTCCAGACTTTAGAACATCTCAACCCACCCCCTAATAGCTTTATCTTTACCTTTGATGTTGAATCTTTATATCCCAGCATACCCCCTAAGTTAGGACTTCAAGCTTTACGAAAAATGATTACCCCACATTTTTCATCTTCTAAAACTAACCTTATCTATACACTTAGTGCACTCACATTAGAATATCACTTTCTATCCTTTGATAACATTATCTATCAACAAGTCAAAGGTACAACCATGGGTAGTAATTTTTTTGTAGTTTATGCATGCCCATTCTTAGCTCACTTAGAGAACTCCCAACCATCACATCCTAATGTTTTCTATTTCACTAGATATATAGATGATGCATTCGGGATATGGACGGGTAATAAACCCGAATTAGAAAATTACCTCCAGTTCTATAACACCTCCACTAATAATTGCATCAAAATTAAAATCACCATTTCTCCCTTTAGATTATCGTTCTTAGATTTATGGATTAACCTAAAGAATCCACATTTCTCCTTTAAATGCTACCAAAAGCCCCAAAATGCCTACCAGTATCTCTCATTCTCGTCAGTTCACCCCCTTCACTTAAAACATCATTTTATTATTAATGAACTAAAACGATACCTAATTAGAGAAAGTACCCCCTTAGGTTTCCTTCGAATGAAAAAACTAATTTTTAGTAGATTAGTTAAGAGAGGATATCCCCTTTCTTTTAAATTAGAGAATTATAAAAAAGGTTCTATTTAGCGCTAGGAAATCACTTGTATTTAGTAGAGAACCTAAAAGTACCCTTATACTTGTCATCTTCAAACTTAGGTATACAAAAAATAACCCTAGATTAGGAATTCACAACATGCTAGAAAACCACCACGCAGATTTAGCCACACATCCCCAACTATCCAAACTACCACGACCCTTCATATGTTGGACTAAGTCCAAGTCCATTCATTCCCTTCTCGTCAAAACTAAATATAAATCCATAAATACTCCCACATAATACTATATTCCTTTTATATTCCACCCCTATAATCCCCCTCTTCTTAGAGCCCACCCCCACCCCCACCTATCACTTATCATATATGAAAAAGATTATGTGCGGAAGCAATAGAAAACCGAACACAGAAAATACGCAGGTTTAATAGAGAGCTTGAATATACACAGTACGCGGGAGAGACAGAGAGAGAACACACAGAAACTCAATTCAAAATAATACTCAATCTGTACATACATTGTGCTCAGTGAGCACCTTTTATACAAGCCCTGACAATAGGGCTGACACAAGTACTGATAGTACTTGACTGCTCATAAATGAGCCTACTACACTAACTCCCAAAATTATTCCTTACGAGGAATATCTTCCCAACGGCCTCGCAATTTTCACACCGATATGGCCATGTTATGCGTACTGATTTACGCACCCAGTCTACGCACTGGGTTAGGCATCGTATTACGCACGAATGTTGAGCTTTTCTCTCAACACTCCCCCTCAAGATCAACTTGAGGTTCCACCTGCTCTGTCGGATCTACGCTCCGGTTCCTTCTGGCTTCACGCCTCGCTCGCGCTCCTCGACCTGTTCAATTCCGCGTGCCTCGACCCTTCCGGTCGGCTCATCTGCTTACACGGCCCTTCTCAACTCCCTTGCTATTGCGGTGTCGGCGTGTCCTTCACCACCCTTTTCTCCACATGGCCTTCAATTGATTTGGCTTATCCGAATCGAACGTTCCGATTGAATCGAACACTTCCGATTCAATTCCCCTTTCATTTGAATTGGCTGTCTCCAATTCGTCTTCAGTTTTTAGGCCTTTGACTACATCAAACCATGTCTTGGTCTTGGCCTTTACGCCCTTCTTGGTTGTATCTCCCCCTGATTTGGCTAGCTTTGGCTCTTTCTTCCAACTGCTCCCCTTATGTCCGCTTTCGGACTCTTCCGCGCATCCGCCCTTGGCTTCTTCAGTCGATCCGAAATCGAGTTCGTCATCCGACTCGGCATCACGGTCTTTTCTGCTCCTTTCCTACTCCCTTCCGTGGTCATCATGGACGTCTCTCCCCCTCGAGTTCGGCACGTCGAGGTGATGCAACCCAAGTACACCCGAGAATTGTCGCAACTTGTCTAGACCAAGAGGATTGGTGAAGATGTCGGTATTCTGCCGATCCGTCAGAACATACTGAAGTTCGACTTCACCGGGGAGGACACACTCACGGACGAAATGCTAGTGCACCTCAATGTGCTTAGTCCAGGCGTGGAAGATGGGATTCTTTGCTAGCTGGATGTTTTTGAGGTTGTCGCAATAGATTGTCGTCGGATCAAACACCTCTACTTGCAGATCCCATAATAGTCGTTTCAGCCATATGGCTTTGCATATCGCGACAACCGCTCCTCTATACTCGGCTTCGATGCTTGACAGCGCAATTGTCGGCTGCTTCTTGCTACTCCACGCGACCGCGGCACTCCCAAGAGAGAACGCGAAATCGGACGTGGATCGACGATCACCGGCGTTTCCGGCCCAATCAGCATTAGTGTAACCGACCAACTGTGCAATAGTATCGGTCCAATATAGTAGCCCCCAGTTTACATCCATTTTATGTAAGTGCCACCCCTTTGCCGCAACTACCGCGAGCAAAACACGAACGGTCATCATCTTTGCGACCGGCGCAAACGTCTCATGGTAGTCGATGCCGTGTTTCTGCGCGTAGCTTTTCGCTACTAACCGGGCCTTGTATCGGTTGATCGAGCCGTCAATGTTGCACTTGACCTTGTACACCCACCTACATCGGATCAGCTTGACACCTTTCGGTGCGTCAACCAGGTCCTAGGTTTCATTCTCCGCTAATGCGCGCATCTCTTCCTCCATTGCGGCGCGCCAATATGTGTCCTTCGCCGGTTCCGCGTAGCTCTCTGGCTCATGCACTTCCGCTACACAGGTCATGTACGCATAGTGATGCGCCATGTACTCATTGTATCCGAACCGCACAACAGGGTTCTTCTGGTGGGTAGATCGACGCAATTGCTCATTAGCCGATGTTCAGGCTATCTTAGCCGATGCGGAGTTCGCTCTCGAAGACCTGTCATCACTTCCCTCAGAGTCGGACTCGCATTGATTCGACTCGTTCTTATACGAGTCGTAATCCGACACCTTCTTCTTCCCTTTTTCCTTGCGCATAAGCCCTCTCCTCAGCTTCCTACGCGGGGAATGCACGGTCGAGTCTCCACCACTCGTCAGTTCTTCATCGAACTGGTCGAACGAACTCAGTCATCCCTCCGGTTCGCTTAACCGAAACGAAATCGGACTCTCTTCGCAGGTCCCGATTTCAGGCTCATCCGAAGGCATCTTGGCCTCCCTGACCCCATCGTCAGAACTCGGATTAGAGGTGGGGTCCGGAGTCGGACGCAAGTACCAAGATGCAGACTCGTCAAACACAACGTCGCGGCTCACGCACGCTTGTTTGGTGCGAGGGTTATAACACTGCTTGTTCGAATAGCCGACCAAGATACACTTCTTAGCTTTCGCGTCCAACTTCCTCTATTTCTCCTTCAGCACATGCACATAAGCAATCCTACCGAAATACATCTCATGCGTCGACACTTTTTGTCCGATCCGATTCTGAATGTACACCATGGTTCATACCGGCTCGGCCCAACTTGGGCAAGCTCTTCCCCTCTAGCATTGCCCGTGCCGCTTCTACAATTGACCGGTTCTTCCTCTCGGCCACGCCATTTTGCTCCGGCGTGTATCTAGAACTGAATTCGCGCCGAATTCCCATTTGTGCCACGTATAGTCGTCAATGAAGGAGACAAAATATTGACTCTCACCAAGATTAACGTTCTGTGTCGGCCCCCATACATCGGAATGTATCAAGTCGAGCTTGTTCCGGCTCCGGTTACGCTCGTTAGGGAAAGGAAGTCGGTATTGCTTCCCTAGCTAGGAGGCTTCACAAATTCGTGCCTTCCGGCCACTAAATTTGGGCAATCCGAACACCACCTATTTCGATTGCAGGTCCTAAAGTCGTTCATAGTTGACATGGCCTATCCACTTGTGCCATAAGTCGATATCCGACTCGACTTTTTGTCCTTTTGCGAACATTGCGGTGCCACCATCACTAGATTCCAGGATAAACATCCTCCCGTCTCTGCGCCATTGCGCAATAACTCGGCCTTCTTCCTCAATGAAGCACCCAAGATGCATGAACCGGACTTGCATCCCTAGGTCGACGATCTGCCCGACCGATACCAGGTTCTTCGTGATTGTCGAGATGTGCAACACGTTCATAAGTTTCCCTTTCTACCCGACATAGCTCAAGGGAACTTTACTGACATTGGCAATCAAATGTGGAGTGTCGTCTCCGGTTGCGACTACTGCCGGTTGCATCGGTTTTTCCAGGTATGAGAACCACTCCTTGTGGCACGTCATGTGGTTTGACACGCTAGAGTCGACGTACCACGCCTCGTCCGACTTCAGGGTGATCTTCTTCATCGAGTTTGCTTTGTGTCTCGTCACGAAGACTGACCCTTTTTCGGCTTTTCCGGATCCTTCGGCGTAGTGCGTTCGTTGCCGATTTCCTTTGTCGGTTTGTCTGGAACCTGATCCTGATCCGGTCCTCTCCAAATCAACGCGCTTTTTCTAGTACTCGCTCTCCTTGTGGCCTTTTTTGCCATAGTACCAGCATTCCGCGACAAATTTCCCTTGTCGGTTCTCGTCGCCTCGACTCCCCCTGTTTCCGGAGGGTCCGGAATTACTATCGGTAACACTTTGGTGCCTTCTTCCTTGATCCCATCGGCTGCCTCCATTGCGCACCGACTCGCCTCGTCTTGCTGTCGACATGCGTGCTTGTCGACGCACCCGCATGGTTCTCCTCTATAAGGAGCATCGACTATAAGTCGAAAAATGACGGCGTATTCTCCCGAGTACACACAGAAGTTCGGAATGCTCCCAACTTAGACGCCAGTCCCTCGAGAAAAATTTGCACCATCTCACCTTCCTTGACGTTCACATCGATAGAGGCTAAGGAGTCGCATATCTCTTTGATCTTCGAGGTGCAATCAGCCACCAACAAGTCGCATTGTTGTAAATTGCTCAGCTCCTGTCGGAGTTGAAGCTTCTTGGCTGTGGTGTTTGCGGAGAAGATCTTCTTCGGATTCGCCCACACAAGACGTGAAGCAATACAGTACTCTGCTCGTCGACTATTCCCATGCCGGGAAATCCCTGTGCGTCGATTCGGGTTCTGTGTCAGCATCCTTTGGCGTTTTCACATCCCGAATATAGCTCAGGACCTATTCGCCCACAAAAGACGTGAAGCAGTACAGTACTCTGCTTGTCGACTATTCCCACGCCGGGAAATCTCTGTGTGTCGACATAGCTCCAGTAACCATGCCCGAGCAGGTACTGGTGCATCTTGTACCACCAAGACGCATAGTTGTTTCTATCGAGCTTCTCGGTAGGAAGCGAGCTACCCATGCCTTTATCCATTTTGTTTTTCCTGTTCTTCTTGGTTAGTTTTCTTTTCAAGTTATGTCGGATGTAGAGGTTCTCAACCCTCACGCTCTGATACCATGAAAAAGATTATGTCCGGAAGCAATAGAAAACCGAACACAGAAAATAAGCAAGTTTAATGGTCCAGGAGAGCTTGTATATACACAGTACGCGGGAGAGACAGAGAGACAACACACAAAAACTCAATTCAAAATAATACTCAATCTGTACATACACCTTGACAATAGGGCTGACACAAGTACTAACAGTACTTGATTGCTCATAAATGAGCCTACTACACTAACTCCCAAAATTATTCCTTACGAGGAATATCTTCCCAACAGCCTCGTGGTTTTCACACCGATACGACCATGTTATGCGTACCGATTTACGCACCCAGTCTACGCACTGGGTTACGCATCGTATTACACACGAATGTTGAGCTTGTCTCTCAACAATATACATACATATAACCCCCCGTCTAGCCCACTTTCACTTATCAATCCTTTGCGTATCACGATTCCCCGTTTCCCTCTCTCCCCTCATTAAACTCCTATTCCCTCCCTCCCTCGCTCCCTCTCTCTCTCTCTCTCTCTCTCTCTCTCTCTCTCTCTCTCTCTTCCCCCTATATAAACCTACCCTCTTGTTGTAAATGACCTTGGCCCTGATGCGCTGTACCTAGAGCGAAACTAGTTTGCACAAGGTCTTTCTAACGAAAATTTCTTAAGCTTTTCTTTTTCTTCGCACTCACTCTTCTCCTCTTCTTTCATCTCATTCTCTTTTACTCTTGTTCACCTCTAACACTGCTCACCTTGGTTTCACTTGCATCATTGCTTTATTTCTTTTCTTGTTCTTCCCATATCATCTCAATAGTTGTGCTAGTTCGCTCGCACTCCTTGTCACGACGCTACAATCACAACCCGAAAACGAGGCCTGATTTCGTCGCTAGAACACGGTTTGCAAAGAAATTCGTCCGCTTATGGGATGCAACACCCAGGAGTGCACTCGGATGAGAGATCATATGATGATATGCGCCCAACCTCATGGACGACCGATTGTACCCCCCCAAGGCCTTGAAATAGGTAGAGGATCCATGGGAACAAGGAAAGCATTGAGGATATGGTGGTGCAGTATCCTTGGCGGAAATGCCTTAGTAGATGACATCAAATTCGCCCCGATCTTCGCGTCGTTGCCGGGGATCGAACCCGGGTCACCCGCGTGATAGGCGAGAATACTCACCACTATACTACAACGACATCCTCATGTTGGATGTATTGATCGTACAACTCGTTCGGAGCATGGACCCGAATGTCGAAAACGAGGCCTGGTTTTGTCGCCAAAACACGGGTTCTAACAAAATTCGTTCGCTTAAGGGGTAGAGGATCCAGGGCAGCGAGGAAAGCATTGAGGATATGGCGGTGCGGGATCGTAGGCGGCAATGGGCCCCGACGACGACCGACTTTACCCACCAAGGGCTCGAAAGGTGTAGAGGATCCGGGGCAGCGAGGAAATCATTGAGGATATGGCGGTGCGGGATCGTAGGCGGCAATGCCCTTGGAGATGACATCGGATCGTAGGTGGCAATGCCCTTTGAGATGGCATCGTATTCACCCCGCCCTTCGCGCCGTTGTCGGGGATCGAACGCGGGTCACCCGCGTGATAGGCCAGAATACTCATCGTTATACTACAATGACATCCTCGTGTATGAAGTATCGATCGTACAACTCCTTCGGAGAATGGACCCGAATGTTGAATAGGAGGGGAGGCCCGGTTTGGTCACCAGAACACGGGTTGCAACGAACTTCATCTGCTTATTGGCAACAATACCCAGGAGTGCACTCGGACGATAGATCATATGATGATATGCACACTGCCTTGTGGACGACCGACTGTATCCCTCAACGGCTAGAAAGGGGTATAGGATCTAGGGGACCGAGGAAAGCATTAAGGATATGGCGGTGTGGGATCCTAGGAGGAATTGCCTTAGTAGCAAACATCGTATGCGCCCCACCCTTCGTGTCATTGTCGGCAATCGAACCCGGGTCATCCGCGTGACAGGCGGGAATTCTCACAACTATACTACAACGAAAACCTCGTGTTCGCAATATCGATCGTACAACTCGGTCAGAGCATGGACCCAAATGTCGAAAACATGGCCCGGTTTCTTCGACAGTACACAGGTTGCAACGTAATTCGTCCGCGTATGAGCGCGATACCCAAGAGTGCTATCGAACGAGATATCATATGGTCATAGGCGCCCTACCTCGTGGATGACCGACTGTATCCCCCAATGGCACGAAAGGGGTAGAGGATCCAGGGCAGTGAGGAAAGCATTGAGGATATGGCAGTGCGGGATCCTAGGCGGCATTGCCCTAGGAGATGCAATCGGCTTTGACTTGCCCTTTGCGCCATTGCCGGCGATCAAAACCGGGTCACTTGCATGACAGGTGGGAATTCTCACCACAATACCACAATACAGGTGGGAATTTTATTTGGGGGAACAATAGGTCAGTCAATCCTGTAGCAAAGGTAGCTTGGTCTATTCTGATACAGCCTAAACAAAAAGGTGGTTTAGGTTTGATTGATCCATTTATGCAAAGCAAAGCTTTACTTACTAAACATGTTGTTCGGAGTTTATTGCCAGGACAGGAGTTATGGAAAAAGCTATGGATGCAACATCTATGTAAGGTCAAGCCTTCGGTAGGTGGTCAATGGAAGGATAGTCTTAGATGGTTCTTTAATGCAGATTTCCAGCTACCTAAGTCCAATGATGGATCATTGCGTTTCTTCAATGGAATTTTTCGGGCATGGGAAACTCTTCGGCAAGCGCTTGTTTTCTTGCCACCGAAAAGCTATCATCAATTTATGCGTCAACCATTGATATGGAATCCTTTATTTACTGATGAAGCTGCATGTGTTTTGGGTTTACGCCCTAGGTTATCATGGGCTGCAATGGATAGTGGACCAGCTCGTACGGTTGCGGATTGGATAAGGTTTATGCAGTCCTCTACGCTGGAGCAAAGTAATAGGTTATCGAACTTAAGAGGGGCTAAGATCATGTTATCACAATTGTCCAGGGTGTATCAGGTCACAGTGCCTACATTGCAATTCGATCATTTTCAGAGTTGGTACGGTATCTTCTCGACACTCAATATACTTATAGGAGCTCGGTTATATGATCAAAATGGTAGCATTTATTTTTATGAAGTGTTGGACAATGGTAGGTTGATACTAGTGGATGAGGAGTCTCAAATCATGTTGGCTGCAAAGCAATTGCCAGTGCGAGTAATTGCTAGATTAGATAAAAATATATATATCGATCCTAGTCCACTAATAGTTAATTTTTCATCTCATATTTCGGTGTTAGACTCTAAACCTATTGATGACCTGCAGTGGGATCCAGCGGATTATGGTTGGAAATTATCCATATCTGACTCTTCGACTAAGATCCTTCCTTTTTTCAAATATTCAGTAGTGTTTGGTAGGAATTTTATGTTGAGGCAGACCGAGCCAATACCTGCTGGAAAAAAGTATTGGGAGGAAGGTAATGTTTCATCTATTCATATGGTTATGTTTTGGAAACAGTTTTGGTCTATTAAATGCATGAATAAGATATTGCATTTTCGGTGGTTGATGATTCATTATGCATTGCCAATAGGTCATTTATTGAGGGGATCAGTGAGTAATCGGTCATGTATTATGTGTGGGTTTGCGGATGAGACATTGCATCATGCATTTTGGGAATGTGTTTCCGCAAAAAGTTTTTGTTGTCGAATTCTTAGGCTTCTAGGTCATAAGTATAGGTCTGCTATTTTTACGTGGGGTGCAGTCTTTTGGGGAATGTTGGATCAACAAAGGGCTTTTTATCATTATAATCATTCTTCATTGTCTTTATATGTAAGAAGTTTTCAGGTATATTCTACTTCAAGATCCTTGCAGGGAGTCAAGTTCTTCTCGCGGAGCTATGTTTGGCAGATTGTCTCCTCGTTGTCTCTATGGGTTCTTTGGAAAGCTCGGTGCTCCAAGTTATACAATGATGAAGACATTCACGTTGTGGATCAGGTAAAGTCTTTTTGGAATTTATTAGTACATTCGGTTAAAGGTGAGTATGACAGGTATAAAGGTTATAGAAACACAACCATTCGAAAAAGAAAGAGATTACGACGAGTTTGGTCAGCTATTCCTATAATGTTAGATGCAGGCACAGAGGTTAGGTGGAATTATGTGCCACCTCGTTGGTTGTTCCCGCCACCAGTACCATTCTTATGGCGAACAACATGAGATAACAAGGAGGAGACGGTGGCGGCATGTATGAAGCCTATTTTCATGTAGGTAAGATATACATATGCTAGAAGAAGATATGAGGAAATGGGATGATGTTCTGGATGTTGAATCAGGCTAGTAAAAGAAGATTTTAGTGGTATGAGGCAGATTTCGTGTGATAATCAGAGACATCGACATGGTGGATGTGGACAGGTTGAAATAGGTTTAAGTTGTTTTGTGATTAGGATGACTGATGGTGGTGGGGGTTGTCAAAGATTACTAGGAGAAGGTGAGGATTTCTGTTTGTTTTCTACTCGTTTGTTGGTTGTTAGTGTAACAGGATTGTCGAATCGGAGATAGTGAGATGGTAGATGGGGACATGACGAAGCCGTTTTTCTATTTTTTGTGGTTAGGATGAGTGCTGTTGGAGTGGGGGCTGAAGCAGATTATTATGAGAAGGCGAGGAATGATTTTCGCTCATTTTTTGTTGTGATTACAGGGCCGCGTTAATCGGTGAGATGGAATAGGGGAAGCAAGATACCCTAGATATGGGTTGACTTAAGACAGATATTATGGTTCTCATAGGTTGCGGGATGATGGCTGTGGGATTTGAAGCAACTTTGTCATGGTGTGAGGATGAGTGGTGTTGGTGCGAGGGTTGAAGCAGATCAGGAGGGGAGAGGAATCATTGTTCACTTATTTTGTTGTTAATTACACAGGATATTGGCGGTACTCGGCGAGATGGTGGATGTGGATTGATTGAAGCAATTTGTTTGTTTTTAGGAGTGATGATGGTGGGGGGGGACAGAAGCAAATCATGAGGGGATGAGGAACCATTATTCACTTGTTTTTGTTGTTTTTTGTATAGGTCAGAGGTGGTATTCGGCGAGATGGTGGATGTGGTTTCATTGAAGCAATTTCTCTGTTTTTAGGAGTGACGATGGTGTGGGGGAACGAAGCAAATCATGAGGGAATGAGGAACAATTTCTCATTTTTGTTCATTCATTGCACAGGACATTGGTGCTATTCGGTGAGATGGTGGATGTGGACTAAAGGAAGCAATGTGTCTGTTTTAGGAGTGATGATGGTGGGGGGGATCGAAGCAGCTCATGAGGGGATGAGGAATTTTTTATTTATTTTGTTGTTAATTCCACAGGACATTGGTGGCATTCGGCGAGATGGTGGAGGTGGATTGAATGAAGCAATTTGGTTGTTTTCAGGAGTGATGATGGTGAGGGGACCAAAGCACATCATGAAGGGAGAGTGAATAAGTTGTGGGGATCGAAGCAAATGGGGTGAGAGGTGGAGATTAGTATAGTACATTTCATTTTCATGGTCTGTTTTTTTCTCCCCAACAGTTTTTACAAATGCTGGAATCACTTCAGATCTGTTTGCAACTGTTTCTGTTGGGATGGTGAATCTTCTTACAGAGACGGAAATCTTCTTACACCTGACACATGATTGGAAAGACGGAGGAGATGGAATATCATGTGAAATATAAGTTTTCTATGGAGTTCTGTTGTAAGAGCCCGAAATTTTGTTTTACCACCCGTGTGACAGGCAGGAATATTTACCACTATACGTAACTCGTCCCCTACAACACAATGACGACTCTCTCCCTGATTTGAAAAATATGTCAAGGCAAGTAATGGAGATTTAGATTGGATGTATTTCTGCTTCTATAGATTTCTGAACATGGGAAATGTTTCGAGAGATTTTCTAGAAAGACACAAGTTGGATTAAAACCATTATCTACAAATTTATCAGGAATAATGCAATTTTCTTTCTTTCCAATATCCGTTTCGAACGAATCGTGGGTGGCTAACACAGCTAGTAGCCATGGGATATGCGAAAATAGAGTGAATTCCTTAATTGTTGATTCGGTTATTGGGGGTTCCACGTACCAGTTAGACAAATAGTAAAATCGCCTCTTTGATGCATTACTACCACTAGATAGAATATTTGTGGGATAAGTATCTATCAAACTATTTTTGAGAATAGTTTCTACTATACTATGAGAATGAATATTATATTCCGAACTAGATTCTGTTTCATTGCCTATACAAGTAACAATTGAACGTTGTCTATGTGAAGCAAATCCAATGACATCACTACATAAAACCTTTTTTGTTCTCGAAGTACCAATTATATAACGCTTCATTAGTAGAAAGGAATGAATCTCGTTTGCTATAACCTGTAGTTCCAGACCCAGTACCTTCAAGAAGAGGTGAATTAGCTTCTATTTCGAAGCCTTTGATACGTAGGAGGATTGACAATCCTTGATGACATTGACACCTGTTGGACCTTCAAAAATTTATCAATCGGTTTGGCCCGTTCGGAGCTATCAGAGCTGGATCCACCCTTGTTGGTACATGAGTCGAAGCAATAAGAAGAATAATATTCTTATGAATGCGAGAGTTACTGCACTCATTACCAATATTACTCAGTATCAAGCAAAGCAAAAACCTGGGATTAGCTTCTAGTCTGTGATACGAACGATGAATATTCAATTCATGAATATCATGAATCCATATTGTGCAGGGAGACACCTCTCTCGCTATTCCAAAAATGAGACCCCATCGGCGTACGCTCTCTCTCGAGATGAAACTTCCATGTACATTTCTGAGATATGATCGATTGTATAGCAACTTTCTTATTGGTAGCCTCACCAACGGAAAGTAGGAATTGGATGCAATATCCCTAATGATGGAAGATCGTCCAGTTTCTATGGATCCTACTAACGGAGTTCCCCCAGATGGTAATAATCCTAATTGGAGTGAGATAGGTATGTCATGACATGGCATACCTAGAACGCCTCTCCGTCTCGTCATTGCTGACCATAGAAGATTTCTCTCCAGGGCAAAAAGAGCCCACTTCTCCGCAGGATCTAACCTACGGATCTTGTAACTCAATAGATCGTTTTGACAGAATTGAGGTAGGTATGCCGAAACATCAGATTTTTCTTGTGGGGAAGGTTCATAATCGATCCGACTACTCGAGAAATTAAAATTGGAATTCGATTTCGAATGATACGAGGTTGTCATTGTAGTATAGTGGTGAGTGTTCCCGCCCGTCACGCGGGTGACCTAGGTTCGATCCCCGGCAACGGCGCGAAGGGTGGGGCGAATCCGATGTCATCACATAGGGCATTTCCGCTAACGATCCTCCACCGCCATATCCTCAATGCTTCCCACGCCCCCCCAAATCCTCTAACCCTTTCGAGCCCTTCGAGGTACAGTTGGTTGTCCACGATGCAGGGTGAATATCATCGTATGAATTTTCATCCGAGTGCACTCCTGGGTGTTGCCGCCCATAAGCGGACAAATTTCTTTGCAACCTGTGTTCTGGCAATGAAACTGGGCCTTGTTTTCGACATTCAGGTTCATGCTCCGAACGAGTTGTACAATCGATACTGCCAACAAGAGGATGTTGTTGTAGTACAGTGTTCAATAATCCCGCCTATCACGCAAGTGACCCGAGTTCGATTCCCCGCAACGGCGCGAAGGGCGGGGCGAATCCGATGTCATCTCTTTGGGCATTGCCACCTAGGATCCCACACCACCATATCCTCAATCCTTTCCACGTTCCCTAGGATCCTCTTATCCTTTCGAGCCCTTGCGGAGTACAGTCGGTCGTTCGTGAGGCAGGCCGCATATCTTCATATGATGTCTCGTCCGAGTGCACTCCAGGGTCTCGCCGCCCATAAGCGGACAAATTTCTTTGCAAACTGTGTTCTAGCGACGAAACCGGGCCTTGTTCTCGACATTTGGGTCCATTTTCCGAACGAGTTGTACGATCCATACTTCCAACTCGAGGATGTCGTTGTAGTATAGTGGTGAGTATTGTCACCGTTCATGTGGGTCACCCCGGCTCAATCCCTCACAACGGTGCAAAGGGCGAGGGGAATCTAATGTCATCTACTAAGGCATTCCCACCTAGGATCCCGCACAACCATATCCTGAATGCTCTCCTCATTTCCCCGGATCTGCTACCTCTTTAGACCCCTTGGTACAGTCGGTCGTCCACGAGGTTGGGCGCATATCATCATATGATCTCTTGTTCGAGTGCACTATTGGGTATTGCCACACATAAACGGACGAATTCGTTGCAACCCCTGACTCAGGACGAAACCGGGCCTAGATTTTGACATTCGGGTCCATGCTCCGAATGAGTTGTATGATCGATACTTCCAACATGAGCATATCGTTGTAGTATAGTGGTAAGTATTCCTGCTTGTCACGCAGGTGACCCAGGTTCGATCCCAGGCAACGGCGCTAAGGGCGGGGCGAATACGATGTCATCTACTAAGACATTACCACCTAGGATCCCCCACCGCCATATCGTCAATGCTTTCCTTCTTCCCTTGTATCCTCTACCCCTATTAGGCCCTTGGGGGGTACAGTCGGTTGGGCGCATATCATCATATGATCTCTCGTTCGAGTGTGTACTATTTGGTATTACCGCCCATAAGCAAACGAATTCGTTGCAACCCCTCCACTAACGACGACATTCGGGTCCATGCTCCAAACAAGTTGTACGATCGATACTTCCAACACGAGGATGTTCTTGTATTATAGTGGTCACTATTCCAGCCTGTCACGCGGGTGACCCGGGTTCGATCCACGGGAACGGCGCTAACGGTGGGGCGAATCGTTGTTAACTACTAAGGCATTGCCAGTGTCGCGAAAATACGACGAGGATACGTGAACTTGAGGCAGGACCCCGGGGCCTCCCACCGGAAGATATCAGATTCGTATGATTATATTAAACAATTAATACGAAATGAGAAAGATTCACAAATTTCATTAACAAGTAGAAAGAAAGATTACAATTAATCCCAAGATTGGGATTACAAAAATTTGCTAATGGAGATGACTAGAGTAATAGATTAGAAGAAATGAAATATGGATTTAATTAAAATATTAGGATTTTTAGCTTCAATTCGAAAATTAGGGTTTTTGAGTTATATGGCTTTGATTAGGAAATTAGGGTTTATGACTTCCGTAAGGAAATTTAGGGTTCTTGGCTTCGATAAGATAAGAGAGGTCTTAAAGAAAAGGAAAAAAATTAAGATAATATGGAGAGCGTCTCAATGTAGGAAAAAAAAATGGAATATTTATGGAGTTCTCCCTTGATCATAGCCTTTCCACTTTTTGTTGCATGGCCTCTACTTTTAGTTGCTTAGCTTTTTCTTTTAGTTGCATCTATTTTTAGTTGCATGGCTTTTTCGTTTAGTTGCATGTGACCGTCGACATGACCTTTACCTTTTGCATGCACTCCAACTTTAGTTGCTTGCGTCCACATGGCCTTTACTTTAGTTCTCTTCACTTTACTTTAGTTTGTTGCATGATCCAATCTTCCATCTGTCTGCGTCCAACCTTGTCCGGTAGCCAGTTCTGCCCAATCGCCGAATCCCTCACTGGCTGGTTCCATTTTGCTTGGCGGTTGCGGTTGCGGTTTTGCTTACTGGCTGGTTTCTGGTTTTGCTTGTCGGCCGGTTCCGGTTCCGGTTTGCTTGCCAGTTCCAGTTCCGGTTCCGGTTTGCTTGTCGGTTCCAGTTCCAGTTTTGCTTGCCGGCCGGTTCCGATTCCAGTTTTGCTTGCCAGTTCCAGTTCCGGTTTTGCTTGCTGGCAAGTTCTGATTCCGGTTTGCTTGCCGATTCCTGTTTTGCTTACCGGCCGGTTTCCGGTTTGCATACCGGCCGGTTTTCAGATCTGGTTTGCTTGCCGATTCTGGTTCCGGTTTTGCTTACCGGCCTGTTTTCCGGTTTGCATACCAACCGGTTTCCGGATTTGCTTACCGGCCGATTTCCAGTTTTAGGGAATTTGGCCACCATAATCCATCAAGACAAATTGGCCAAAGTGCTCTTAGCACAAATGAAAAATGAGAGAGCTCAAGGTGCTTATATAGCCAGGGCCTTAACTTTCCTATTTATGTGGGATAGTTCTAATTTCCCTATCTTCTCAAACTTTATTTTCACATAACTTGATATGTATTTCTCCATTTTGTTAATAGTGAAAAACATTTTGAAGCTCTTGAGTATATCCATCTTTGTATAGTAAGCTACTAATCTAATCTATAATAATTATTTCATTATTTTTTTACATAGTGTGTGATGATTCACACGACATTCGCTCCCACCAAACCTGCACATCCACCGGTATGTTGCATTATCATCCACTTTCTTCACCACATATGGCCCAAACCATCGCTTTGAGAATTTTCGAGCCGTACTATGTTAGTTATCTAGGCTACTGTCATAGACTAGCACCTAATCTCCTTCAACGATTTTCCTCAGCTGAAGTTGATGTCGTTTATCGAAGTCTTTCTTGTTCTTTAGCTGCGCTTTAGCCACTTCTATATCTTCCAAATTCCGCTCTAATTGTCGAATCCTCAATGCTAGAAGATCTTCTCTACTTATCTCATCTTGCCATGGCAATGCAAATCATGAAATAATACTTTGTTCTACAGGCATTATTGGCTTTTGTCCGGATATGAGCTCTGCCGGCATGTATCCCGTCACCGTGCTATGAGTAGTCCTGTTAGCCCATAGTGCAAATGGCAATAGATGTGGCCATTCTCCTATTTTCCCATGGCAAGCTTTCACTAGAGCCTTCACAATCGGTCCATGTCCACGTTCCACCTTCCCATTTGCTTCCGGATCATACGCCATGGTAAGAGATAATTTGATTCCCATTCTCGAGAAGAATTCTCTAGCTTCATTGGCGTCCAACTCGCTTCTATCAGCCACTACCTTGTCGACGCATCCATATCTACAAATAACATCTTCAAGAAGGAATCGGCATACCGATGATGTCTCCTTAGTTCTTAATGCTCACCCTTCAGCATGATTGGTAAGATCCTCTCTCGCGAGCACAAGATACTTCATCTGCCATCGCCCCATTGGCATCATCACGATGTCCACCATCCACTTGTAATGCATAGCCAACGGGTAAGTCGGATGAAGTCCATCTCGATGGCGAATATTCGAAAACATCTGACATTCCTTACATGTTTCCACATAAGCTGCTACATCTTTGTAGATGCCCGGCCACCAATATTTCTCCTTAAGCTTCGCAAACGTAGCCCATATTCCTCGATGGCCTGCAAAAACACTATCATGAAATTCAGACATTAGTTTTTGTTGGTCTTCTAGCTTGCAGACAACTCTCATCGGAGTCCCATTCTTCTTTTTTGCATGCCTCCAAAGAGCTCCATCCTTAAGGAAATACTTGTATGCCTTCTTCCGAATTCAATGGAAGTCTTCCGTCGACCATGATTCATCTTTTTGGAGAGAACTCAAGTATTTCCCGATCTCCACGAATTCACCTTCGTAGTCCTCTTCTATGAAAGTAGTCAACACCCGAGCATAGGAACTTGCAAAGAAATCCAAGCCAACATCATCTTCATCAGAATGTCGATCTTCTTCTTCGTCGTATCTCGCTCATGATAGCATGTCTGCAATGACATTACACTTCCCAGCTACATGACGGATCTCCAAGTTGAGTGATTTGATATATGCAATCCAACGCAACATGGAAATATCCGGTGTATTACAACCAGATATCATACCCAAAATTGGCAGGCAATCTGTCTCAATTATGACTTCTGCTCCAATAAGGTAATCACGATCAGATTTGATTGCCGAGATGATTCCCCATAGCTCCCTCTTCACTTGGGCATACCTTCTTTGCCTGTCACTTAATACTTTCGCGCCAAAACGAATTGCATATCGGTTGCAATCTTCATCTTCTTGGTTGATAACCCATCCAATTCCGATTGGACTAGTATCCACAGTCACGAAAATCGTCTTGCCGTATGAATAGTTCGCTTTCCGTAATGCAGGTGCCTCCATCAATAATTTCTTCAACCTTCAGATGGCGATTGTATGCTCACTCGTCCATTCGAACATCCGCTCCTTCTTTAGTAGACCATATAATGGCTCAACAATGTGGGCGTAGTGTGGAATCCAAATATGATAAAATGCGCATGCTCCTAGGAACCTTCGAACCTCCATTTGGGTTACACATTCTTCTTTCATGTCTTGGATTGCATTCACCTTGGATGGCGAAGGCTTCCGACCGTATGCTCCACACAAGTGACCTACCACCAGGATCTCCGGTTGCCCGAATGCAGATTTTTCTCCCGAAAATGTGAAATTCGCATCTTCGAGCCTTTGGAGCACCTTCTCGCAATCTTTCATATGATCCACGACGAACTTTCTACATCCATCCTTATCTTTTGATTCATCCTTCTCTTCATCCGAACATCCTTTTATCGGAATATCATCTAAGAATGCTATCGTGATATCCGGGATGCAATCCTTCAAAACCTTGCTCATGGCATTTACCATATGAGCCACCGAGTTCGTTGTGCCTTGAGGTAAGGTACACATCTGAACCAACCCGATTGGAGTTCTCATGGTTGTAATGTCATGACTGTCGACCGTTGTCGTGACGTGGCTCGCCTAGAAGCGTAGCGTTGCGCACACAAAGGATAACGTGAAAGTGAGGAAGGAATCACTAGGATTATGGACGGAAGAGATGAAAGAGTAGAGATGGAGTGAATAGAGATCAATAAGATATGAAAAAAATAGGATTTTTAAGGAATTTAAGATACGACAAGATAAGATATAAAATAATATATGAGAAAGTGTATGAAATTTATAATCATTTTCATGAAAGAGTTACAAAATGATTGTGCATGTCGTTGAACCTCCGAACTTTGTCTTGCAAGGTAATCACTCTTCTCTTTCTTGATCGTAGACCACTACAATCTTCACTTCAATATTTTGATGAAGATAAGGCTCGAACCGCCTCCCTCTTGTTGAGAGTTGACCACCACGACCGCCAACATAGAGCTCCACCTTTATCTTGAACTTCTTCCTTTCTTTCTCTATTTTATGGTATCTCTTATGTAATATATATTTGATTGATATCTCATACATATCTCCCTTTGACCTTCTCTTTCACCATTTAAATAGGTGCCCCCATGCATATGATGCATTGGAGGGTACAAGTCATGCATGTAGTGCATGAAATGCATGTGATGCATGATCGCCATTTGGCGTTCATGCATTACATGTGATGCATGATAAACATCTTGCTCATTTGAGCTTTTATGTATGAAACAATATATGCAATAACAATAAACATGAAAATATAATCTTAAAGAGAAAGGGCTTAGCCTAATGGTAGGTGTGTTGACTTTGGTGTATGAGGTTGTGGGTTTGAGTCTCAAAATACTATTGAATACAACATACAACTTTATTTTTATATCATGAGGCAAATCCTTTATGTAATATAAAGTATGCTTTATTTTATGTATATTACTATCATAGAATGAATGGTAAGATTTGAGAGTCATAGGGTGGGGTTATTGGTTCAAGTCCTCTCTTGTTCGTGTAATATAATATATTTATCTATATATATATATATATTATTTTTCTTTACATATATATAATATTATCATATGTGTTGTTAATATTATCTTTATATATAAAACATGATCAAATATTTTTTTAGTTACGTATTTATCTTATTGTAGACTTTTAATGTGAAGCTTTCGTACTTCACGACATCCACCCCCTCTAGACCTGCACATCCTCCGGCATGTGCTACTATCTTTCATCTTCATGTTGATCTATTGGAGGAGGTTCAAGCTCAAACCTTTTCTTAAATACTTTTATCCTCTTTCCAGCTACCACGTTTAGGATTAGTGTCCCATCCAATTCACTAAGCTTATAAGTAAAGTTATCATATACTTTTCTTACTAGTTAAGGCCTAAACCATCTTTTAGCGAACTTGCGGACGGTGCTATGTTGATTATCTAAACTGCTATCACACACGAGCACCCAATCTCCTTCTTCTATTTTCTTAGGTCGAATTCTATGACTTTTATCAAAACGGATTTTATTCTTTAGTCGAGCCTCCTTCAATCGTTGGGCTGTTATTTCTATATCTTCACGTCGACGCTCTAATTGTTGAATTCGCAAAGCAAGTAATTCTTCTCTGCTCACCTCTTCTCTCCATGGAATAGATATCCATGACATAATTGATTCTTCTATTGGCATGATGGGCTTTTGGCCAAGTATCAATTCAGCTGGCATGTATCCTGTTACTGAACTATGAGTTGTTCGATCCGCCCATAGTGCCTAAGGTAGCATGCGTGGCCAAGCTCTTATTTTACCTTTACAGCTTTTCACGATCTCCTTAACTATTGGGCTATGTCCTCTTTCAATCTTTCCATTGGCTTCTGGATTATACGCAGTTGTAAGTGATAATTTGACCCCTATTCGGCTGAAGAATTCTCTAGCTTCATCAGAGTCGAGTTCTCCTCTATCTGCAATTATTTTACCAACACACCCGTAACGACATATTACATCTTCTAACAAAAATTTACATAGAGTTCTAGTTGTTTTCTGTCGTAGTGATCTTCCTTCTACTTGGTTTGTAAGGTCTTCTCTTGCTAGTACTAAATATCGCATTTGACCTTCCCAAAGTGGCATTGTCACTAGATCGACCATCCATTTATAATGCATTGATGATGAATATGTTGGTTTTAGCTCATCTCGATACCGGATAGTTGAATACCTCTGGCAAACCTCACAGGTTTCCACAAATTTCGTTACATCTTTATACATATGTGGCCACCAATACTTTTCTTTCAACTTCATAAATGTCGCCCATATGCCTCTATGTCCTGCCCACAAACTATCATGGAATTCATTAATTAATTTTCTCTTAATGTCATCCTTACAAATGACTCGAAGAGGATTTTTGGTTGGCCTTTTTGGACGCCTCCATAAATGCCCTTCATGTAAAAAAAACTTGAATGCTCATCTTCGAAATTCATTTAATTGTTTCTTCGACCATGATGGGTTGGCTTCTTGAGTCTTTAGAAAATTTCCTATTTCTAACCATTGACTTTCATACTCTGTGTCTTTGAACATTATACTTACATTAAACTCATCATGAGGCGTAATAGATTCTTGATGAGCAAATTGATGGCTTGTAGTTGCCCAGTCTTATTTTCAGTTTGCATCACCTTTTCATTTATGAACCTTGCCTTTGACAGCATATCTGCAACTGGGTTGTCTTTTCCCTTTATATGCCGCAATTCTGGGTTCATGGTTCTGATGTATGCAATCCACCGAAGCATTGCAATATCTGGTGTCGTGCAAATTGCTATCATTCCAATGAGTGGCAAACAATCTGTTTCAACCACTACATCTGCTCCGATCAAGTAATCTCTATTTGTTTTTAATGCAGTAAGCAAACCCCACAATTCTCGTTTAACTTGTGCATAGTTTCTTTGTCTTTCATTTAATATCTTTGCTCCAAATCTGATAGCATATCGATGTTGGTTTTCATCTTCTTGGTTGATAACCCAACCGATCCCGATTGGGCTAGTATCAACTGTTACTGTAATTGGTCTTTCACCTTTGTAGTTTGGTTGACGAAGAACTGGTGCTTTCAGTAATGCTTCTTTCAGCTGTTGAACAACTTGTGTATGTTCATCAGACCAAATAAACTTCTTTCCTTTTCTTAAAAGTTGGTAGAGAGGATCTGAGACATGTGCAAAGTGTGGTAACCAAATATGATAAAACACACATGCACCCAAAAATCTTCTCACCTCTGTTACCGAGTCGCAAACTTCCTTCATATTTTGTATTGCGTTAATTTTGATCGGTGAAGGCTTCCTCCCATACCACCCACACATATGACCAACTATTAGAACTTCGTTTTGCCCAAAGCAAGACTTTGTTCCTGATAGTGTCAAATGTACCTGCTCAAGCTTATTTAAAATACTTTCACAGTCATTAATGTGATCCATCACAAACTTTCTGCAACCATTTCCAACCATAGTCTCATCTTTCTCTCTTTCTAAGCATCCCTTAATAGGAATATCATCTAAAAATGGCATAGTTACCTTTGGGATGTATTCATGTAGAACTTTGTTCATTGCATTCATCATATGAGCAACCGAATTCGTCGCACCTTGAGGTAGAGTGCACATTCGAACCAACCCAATTGGTGTTTTCATTGTTGTGATGTTGCGACTATCAATTGCTAGTTGAAATTGGTCGTATCCTGAATATAGGTCTCCCATAGAGTAAATCGCTCTTCCAGCAAACGCTTCCGCAAATTCATCAACGATCGGTCCGATTCCCGCATTTCGGATTGTGACTTTGTTGACTGGTTGTAGATCTTGAATGAATCTTAGAGAACCATCTTTCTTTGGAACTGTGAACCATCTATTGGAGTATGGTGCATTTGAAGGCTCTAAAATCTTCATCTTGACTTTATCCTTCAGCAACTCCAACAATTGAGGTAATCGAGCTCTCGGTACTGCAATAGGTTTAAAATTCCAAGGAATATGAGGGATAGTAAATATTACCATTGGCGTCACCACCTTTGGATTTACACAACCAATCTCCTCAGCTTTGAATGTGAACGCTTTCCCATGCCTAAAGATCATTTCTTTGAAAGTCCCGATCTCTGATTGCAGAAGAAATTCACCCCTTCCGATTCTCAAGTTATTTATTGTCTCCGAAGTGAAGTGATGTCCGATCTTCTCTATTGGTCGAAGCATAGGCTCGGTTGCTGCTGCCTCCATCTTCTCTTCACTACCAATAGGTAATGGTACTGCAACAGGTTTGACCTTTTTATCTATTGTTTTGTATTTTGTATTACATAAACTTTCTACTTCTTCATATTTACAATTATACCTATCAATCTCATAATACATATCAATTGAGTTTACATGTATCTTTCTAACATTCTCATCATCTTCTTTCAAATACATTTCTAACTCTTCTAAAGTATTTGCAAAAGAAATTTCTTCCATAACACTTTCAATCTGCTCTTCCATTTCAAGTACTCCATTATCCTTCAATGCCTGCTGAAACAGATTAGCATTCTTTTTCAAGTTCCTCTTGCATTCATACATCCTAGTCACACATATAGCACCACTTTCAGAAACATGAAATGACTTATTCATATGTTGTAATGCCCTATATGAGGGTCTTTTAATAATGGGACTATTGCAACCCTCACTCGCAACAGTCCTAGTCAAAAACCTGATTATCAAAATCATCATAGTCTTTTGGCATTGAATGATCACGAAGCTCTTGCTTGTTCCTCTCATGATTTGGGCGAACTGTCATAAATTGTACAGTTCGTCGTCCATCTTGGCTACGGATTTTTGCATAGGCAGAACCATTGTCGAGGACTTTGGTCTCCATTCGTACCGCTGTAATGTATGGTTGCCCCAAGATTATTGGATAGGTAGATCCTTCCTGCATAAAGAAATGCTGATCTACCTCTATATCACCAATAGTAACCTTTACATTTGGGCATGCACCAAATAAATCTTCCGTGACTGATGTGGCAGCTTTTACTCGCCAACCATGTTGAGTATCAATTGGCCATCTACCTTTCCTGTAAAAATCAGCACTCATTATATTTATTTCAGAACCATGATCAATAAGTGCCATCACGGGGTCTGGAACATTTCCAATCTTCACATGATGCTCAGTAGTGGCTCTTGCCCAACATTTGCGAGAGTAATGGCTTCTTACATCTGTTGAATTTATCATTGAGGTTGATGCATGTTGAGAGTCAACAACGATATTGTTTGACTCGTTGCTCACCACTTCATATGCCACCTTCGGATTTGTCTGTTTAACCTGCTCATTTACTTGCTTCTTTCTTCGCACAATATCAATTATTTCATCATGAAATTCCTTTTTTGCAATACCTAACACTTCTCTTAGTGTAAATTCTACTCAACTATCTAGTATTCTTGTTTCTAAAACTTTCTTTAAATCTGTATCCTTTTCAATATCAGACATTAATTTGAATGAAGGACCAGATTTACCTTTTTCGACCTTTGCGTCCATCTCTTTTCTTTTGCTGTCTCTTGTCTCATGCTTTTTTGTTGAGTCAATCTCATCATCTGGCCTTTTCCTTTTTTCTTCCACTATCACCTCATGCTCTTGGTGTTCTGCCATTTGAGCATAGACCGTCATAGCATCTACTGGAACATCCCATCCAGTGTTTTTCCTTACAGAATCTCCGGCAACACGAAGGTCTTCCATCTTCATCTTTTGCTTTTGTGCGGTACTTACAACCTTCTCCCAGAATGATGATCGGGATGGCATGTCATCGAGGCGCATTCCTGCCGTTGCCGAGTAGTACATTGCGGAAGCCTTCTTTGCTTCAGCTTCTTCAAATTTAACCTTAACACCACCATCACCAAAGTTCTTTGTAAGTGGACTTCTAGTTTCAGTTAAATAAATGTTACCATTTTTCCAATACACCAAGTCTCGATTTTCCATGTCTTTATATTCCGCACAATCACGTAATCGATGTTCGAGGCTATCACACCACATGCATCGAGGTCGAAATGGTTCCCTTGACCTCGAAGTCTGACCATTCTCAAGCTTTGCCACTTTAATTGTTAGATCTTTCATACTTTGAACTAAATCATCAAGCAAAGACTCACTCTTAGTTTCGATCATTTCTCGTGGTTGATGGACCATTTCGTGTGATGGTTCTCGACCAAGTCTTTGAACTTCAATGTTTTGCTCAAGCCGATTTGTGATTCCCACATGTGGTATTTGTAGCATTACACCATTCCTTTGCATTCTTTTCATAAATTTATTACAAGCATTTGTTACCTCATTCCAATCTGTCGTTATACCATCCTCGGTATTTGGCAGTTCAAGCATAAATTCCAATTCTTTTCTATATCTCTTGTCAACTGCCTGCAAAAATAAAGCAACCTTTTGCCAAGACAAAGAATTTCTTTCTTCTGGCTTTAAGTGTCCATACATCCTATCAAACTCTTTTTTTGTGTCAGCCATAGATAAGCCTTTATCTTCTTTTAGGACCCATTCATGGAATGAACGCATAGTAACGCGAGAGAAATCCTCACGAGCATATTCAAACACAAGTGCTTCTTTGAATGCATTCTAATCCAAACTATGCAATGTTTGTATTTCATGAATTCTATCTCTTAATTCCATGTCCACTAATTTATAAATGTTTGCTATCATATTGACATCATTTATACCAAACATTTCCATTTCATCATAATATATATTCACATACTTCGAAATATTTGTGCCATCAAACATACCAATCTTCTCTCGGACTTCTCGTAAGGCATGAAATAATCGATCTTGATTCAACTTTTCAATAAACAACATTACCGGATCCATTGTACTCGTACTTGCCATGTTGATATTGATCTTTACTTTAGATGTCTCTTCTACTTCCCCGTTTCACGTTGGGTTCACAAATTTGTGTCGTGACGTGGCTCGCCTAGAAGCGTAGCGTTGCGCACACAAAGGATAACGTGAAAGTGAGGAAGGAATCACTGGGATTATGGACGGAAGAGACGAAAGAGTAGAGATGGAGTGAATAGAGATCAATAAGATATGAAAAAAATAGGATTTTTAAGGAATTTAAGATACAACAAGATAAGATATAAAATAATATATGAGAAAGTGTATGAAATTTATAATCATTTTCATGAAAGAGTTACAAAATGATTGTGCATGTCGTTGAACCTCCGAACTTTGTCTTGCAAGGTAATCACTCTTCTCTTTCTTGATCGTAGACCACTACAATCTTCACTTCAATATTTTGATGAAGATAAGGCTCGAACCGCCTCCCTCTTGTTGAGAGTTGACCACCACGACCGCCAACATAGAGCTCCACCTTTATCTTGAACTTCTTCCTTTCTTTCTCTATTTTATGGTATCTCTTATGTAATATATATTTGATTGATATCTCATACATATCTCCCTTTGACCTTCTCTTTCACCATTTAAATAGGTGCCCCCATGCATATGATGCATTGGAGGGTACAAGTCATGCATGTAGTGCATGAAATGCATGTGATGCATGATCGCCATTTGGCGTTCATGCATTACATGTGATGCATGATAAACATCTTGCTCATTTGAGCTTTTATGTATGAAACAATATATGCAATAACAATAAACATGAAAATATAATCTTAAAGAGAAAGGGCCTAGCCTAATGGTAGGTGTGTTGACTTTGGTGTATGAGGTTGTGGGTTTGAGTCTCAAAATACTATTGAATACAACATACAACTTCATGAGGCAAATCCTTTATGTAATATAAAGTATGCTTTATTTTATGTATATTACTATCATAGAATAAATGGTAAGATTTGAGAGTCATAGGGTGGGGTTATTGGTTCAAGTCCTCTCTTGTTCGTGTAATATAATATATTTATCTATATATATATATATTATTTTTCTTTACATATATATAATATTATCATATGTGTTGTTAATATTATCTTTATATATAAAACATGATCAAATGTTACTTTAGTTACGTATTTATCTTATTGTAGACTTTTAATGTGAAGCTATCGTACTTCACGACACCGCCAACTGGAATTGATCGTAGCCAGAGTAGAGATCGTCGATGGCCGCAAACGCCTTAGCAAATTCATCCACACTCGGACCGATTCCAGCATTCCGAATTGTCACCTTGTTGATGGGTTGAAGATCTTGAATAAATCGCAACGATCCATTCTTCTTTGGCACCGTGAACCACCTATTAGAATAAGGAGTGTTCGACGGTTCTAGAATTCCCATCCTCACCTTCTCCTTTAAGAGCTCGATCAGCTTCGGTAGGTGTGCTCTCGGAACCAGTATCGGTTTCAAATTCCAAGGCACATGCGGCACCGTGAAGATCACCATCGGTTCTACCGTCCTTGGATGAGCACACCCGATTTCCTGTGGGAAAAACGCGAAAGCCTTCCCATGTCTTTCAAGCATTCCACGAAACATCCACTCCTCTTCAGGGAGGAGGAAATCCTCCCTTCCAACTCGTAGTTTTCCCTTCGTCTCTTCAGTGAAGACGTGACCAATTGTATTTGGGTTCCTTAAGCTTGGATCTTTTGCAACTTCCTTCATCTTTTGCTAGCTATCTTCCAGTAGCGGAACTGCAACTGGCTTGATCTTCCTATCCACGGTTTTATATTTTGTGTTGACTTCAGCTTCCTCTTTCAAGATGCCTCGATGATATTCATTGATGATAGTATACATGTTGACGGAGTTAACCGAAATCACATGTTGATGGTGAGGATAGCTCAACTCCACGACTTCCTCGATTTCGCCGATAGTGTCGTTAAATGAGGCTTCCTCCAGAATATATGACATGAATTCTTCTTCTTCGATTATGCTTTCTTCTTTCAGCACCTCCTCGAAGTCTTGTATCTGACACTTTTCCTTCTTGTTGAGTAGTCTTAGTTTGCATGCGCTGCTAGGTGTGACACATGTTGCTTCTCCTTGCAATCCACACACTCTGCTCCCTTGTGGGGACTTATGATTGCTCGGACTATTTGTGCCCCATGCTTCAATTGTCCGCTTTAAAAATCCGAGGATTCTCCTCCAAGGCTATCTCGGTTCCTTTCATGATTAGCTCGCACCGTTAGGAATTGAACAGATCTTTTACTATCAAGACTCTTGACGCGCGCGAAGGCTGCTCCATTATCGAACACCTTGGTCTCCATCCGAGACGATGTTATATATGGTTGTCCTAGGATGGCGGGATGTGAAGCCGAGTCTTGCATGAAGAAGTGTTGATCAATCTCCACATCCCCGATTGTGACTTTAACGTTGGGGCAAGCTCCGTACAAGTCCTCCGTAGCCTTCGTCGCTGCTCGAATCTTCCATCCGTGGTTTGTATTAATCGTCCATCTTCCTTTCTTGTAGAACTCGGTCGACATGAGGTTGATCTTTGAGCCATGGTCAATCAAAGCGACCACGGTCTCTTTCTTCTCCCCGATCTTCATCAGCGTCTCCGTTGTCGCTCTTGCCCAATGAGGCCGCGAGTAATGGCTATCCGCCACCACTTCTTCTTCTTCCTCCTCTTCCGATCTTGCCATGGTAATGGCACTTGTTTTCACCTCCTCGTCATCAAATTGTTACCGCTTCCTTTTAATAAGGTCCACGATAGTATCATGGAACTCCTTCTTCGCGATCCCAAGTAGCTCTCTCAAGGTAAGGTTGACATGACTATCTAAAACCTTCTCCTCAAGGACCTTCCGCAAGTTAGTTGTTTGCTCTATGTCTGACCTTAGCTTGTAAGACGGTGCTGCTCGTTCTTTTCCTTTCTTCGTTGATTCTTCGACTTCCATCCGAGCAAGTTGGCTCGATCCACCGGGCTTCATGTTTGTTTCACCAATCTCTTTTCTTGGGATAGGTTGGGGTGGCCCTTCTTTCCCTCTGTTCCTCGTGTTAGGACGCTTTGATGTGCCATCTTCTTCACCGGTTCTTTTCCTCTTCTCTTCGACAAGGGCTTCATAGGTGTCACACACAACCTCCACAAAGCTTGTGTTTTCGTCGATTGGATCTGACCATCCGGTAGCTCGTCGCACATTTCGGTCAGCAAGTTTTAGATCCTCCGAATTGATTTTGCCTTTTCCTTCACACTCGAAGACCGTTGGCCAAAACCCAGCTCCTGGTTTGATCATTTTAAGATTCTCTTTTCTAACTCGTATCCCAGCCAAAGCGGCATAGTGCATAGCCTCCACATGCCTTGCATCTTCTTCTTCTACAATCTTTTTCAGCCCACCTCTTCCAAAGTTCACTCGTAGTGGCTTCCGGGTCTCGCTTGAGTTTATCATGTTGTCGTCCAAATAGACGACATTCTTGCAGATCGCATCATGCAAGTCGGCACATTCTCTTCGTGAGTGTTCGAAGCTATCGCACCACACACATCTATACGCTTCTTTTCCCTTGGGCCCGCGTCGACCTAGGTTGGCTAGCGATACCGCTTCAAACTTCTTGGAGAGCTCTTCGATTATTGACTCCTCCATTGCTTTCTTGTCGAAATTGTTGATCGGCTTACTAGGCTCAATCATCATAGGTGCCTTCTTCCACAATTGTGGATTCTCGACCTCAGCTTCCTCTTGCCATTGTCGCCGCTTATCAAAACGGCTACAAGCCTTCTTCACTGCTGCCCAGTCCGCTACCAAGCCATTTGGTTGTGTTTTTTCCTCCAAGAAACTGCCCAATTCTCGCCGATCTTTCACATCCACTATCTTTAGGAATAGTAAGACTTTATCTCCGTCGAGAACTCGTTGCTCGACACTCGGAAATCGGTTGTACTTCTGGTCGAATTCGGCATAAACTCCCGATGCACACAGATTCTTCCATTTCTTCTTGATCCAATTCATTAACGTATGCCAAGTCATCCGTGATGCATCTTCAAGCATGTATTCAGTGAGAAGAGCCCTTCCAAGTTGCATGCTAGTTTTGGATCTCCATCACGCGCTCACGGATCCCAGGTTCTACCACACGCTTAAAGCTTGAAATTTGTTTTAGATCATGGACATCTCTTTGTTGCATCTCGTTTCGGTAGGTAGCAAGGAAATTTGTGATGTTCTTGCCACCGAATCTTCCAACTGTCTCCACAGTTCGGTCAACAGCTTTGCCGACTAAAGCCTCCCGATCTCTCTCTTTCAGCATGAATTCGACGACGGACACCATGCCTTTCGTCAATTCTTCTCCTTGAGTTCCACTTGTCGAAGCCATCTTCATACTTGATATCCTCCTACTGCCTCGTTTCACGTCGGGTTCGCCAAAGATGTCACGAAAATACGACGAGGATACGTGAACTTGAGGCAGGACCCCGAGGCCTCCCACCGGAAGATGAGAGAATCGTATGATTATATTAAACAATTAATACGAAATGAGAAAGATTCACAAATTTCATTAACAAGTAGAAAGAAAGATTACAATTAATCCCAAGATTGGGATTACAAAAATTTGCTAATGGAGATGACTAGAGTAATAGATTAGAAGAAATGAAATATGGATTTAATTAGAATATTCGGGTTTTTAGCTTCAATTCGAAAATTAGGGTTTTTGAGTTATATGGCTTTGATTAGGAAATTAGGGTTTATGACTTCCGTAACGAAATTTAGGGTTCTTGGCTTCGATAAGATAAGAGAGCTCCAAAAGAAAACGAAAAAAATTAAGATAATATGGAGAGCGTCTCAATGTAGGAAAAAAAATGGAATATATATGAAGTTCTCCCTTGATCATAGCCTTTCCACTTTTTATTGCAAGGCCTCTACTTTTAGTTGCTTAGCTTTTTCTTTTAGTTGCATGGCTTTTTCATTTAGTTGCATGTGACCGTCCACATGACCTTTACTTTTTGCATGCACTCCAACTTTAGTTGCTTGCATCCACATGGCCTTTACTTTAGTTCTCTTCACTTTACTTTAGTTCTCTTCACTTTACTTTAGTTTGTTGCATGATCCAATCTTCCGTCCGTCCACGTCCAACCTCGTCCGGTAGCCAATTCCGCCCGATCGCCGAATCCCTCGCCTGCCGGTTCCATTTTGCTTGCCGATTGCGGTTCCGGTTTTGCTTACCGACCGGTTTCCGGATTCCGGTTTTGCTTGCTGGCCGGTTCCGGTTCCGGTTCCAGTTTTGCTTGCCGGCCGGTTCCGGTTTTGCTTGCCAGTTCCGATTCTGGTTTTGCTTGCTGGCAGGTTCCAATTCCGGTTTGCTTGCCGGTTCCAGTTCCAATTTTGCTTATCGGCTGGTTTCCGGTTTGCATACTGGCCGGTTTCCGGATCCGGTTTGCTTGACGATTCCGGTTCCGGTTTTTCTTACCAGTCTACTTCCAATATGCATACCAGCCGGTTTCCAGATTTGCTTATCGGACCGGTTTCCAGATTTGCTTATGGGCCGGTTTCCGGATTTGTTTACCGACCGATTTCCGGTTTTAGGGAATTTGGCCACCATAATCCATCAAGACAAAGTGGCCAAAGTGCTCTTAGCACAAATGAAAAATGAGAGAGCTCAAGGTGCATATATAGCCAGGGCCTTAACTTTCCTATTTATGTGGGATAGTTCTAATTTCCCAATCTTCTCAAACTTTATTTTCACATAACTTCATATGTATTTCTCCATTTTGTATATAGTAAAAAATGTTTTGAAGCTCTTGAGTATATCCATCTTTCTATAGTAAGCTACTAATATAATCTATAATAATTATTTCATTATTTTTTTATAGTGTGTGATGATTCACACGACACCGGCTAGGATCCCGCACCGCCATATTCTCAATGCACTCCCCGTGCCCCCAGATCCTTTAACCCTTTCGAGCCCTTGGGGGGTACAATCTATCGTCCGCGAGGTTGGGAGCATATCACCATATGATCTCTCGTTTGGGTGCACTACTGGGTATTGCCACACATAACCGGACGAATTCGTTGCAACCTTTCACTCACTACGAAACCGGGCCTAGAATTTGACATTCGGGTCTATGCTCCAAATGAGTTATATGATCGATACTTCCAACACGAGCATGGCGTTGTAGTATAGTGGTGAGTCTTCCCGCCTTTCACGCAGGTGACCCGAGTTTGATCCCTGTCAATGGCGCCAAGGGCAGGCCGAATCCGATGTCATCTACTAAGGCATTGCTGGCTAGGATCCCCCACCGCCATATTGTCAATGTTGTCCTTCTTCCCTCGTATCCTCTACCACGTTTAGGCCCTTGGGGGGTACAGTTAGTTGTCCATGAGGTTGGGCGCATATCATCACATGATCTATCGTTCGAGTGCACTCCTAGTTATTGCTGCCATAAGCTGACGAATTCATTGCAACACCTACAGATACGACGAAATCGGGCCTCCTTTTCAACATTCGGGTCCATGCTCCGAATGAGTTGTACGACGAAGACATCCAACATGACCATGTCGTTGTGGTATTGTGGTGAGTATTCTTGCCTGTCAAGCGAGTGCCCTGAGTTCAATATCCGGTAATGGGGCGAATCCAATGTCATCTACTAAGGCATTGCCACCTAGTATCCCACACTGCCATATCCTCAAAGTTATACTTCTTCCCCCGGATCCCCTACCCCTATTAGGCCATTGAGAGGTCGAGTCGGTCGTCCACGAGGTTAGGCGCATATCATCATATGATCTCTCGTTCGAGTGCACTAGTAGGTCGATCATATGATCTCTCAATCAAGTGCACAGTTGAGTATTGCCACCCATAAGCGGACGAATTCGTTGCAACCCCTGCAGATACGAAAAAACCGGGTCAATATTCTGACATTCGGGTCCATGCTCCAAATGAGGTGTATCATCGATACATCCAACATGAGCATGTCGTTGTAGTATAGTGGTGAGTATTCCCGCCTGTCACGCATGTGACCCGGGTTCGATCCCCGGCAACTACGCCAAGGGCGGTGCGAATATAATTTCATCTACTAAGGCATCGCCGCCAAGGATCCCGCACCACCATATCGTCAATGCTTTCTTTCTTCCCTCGTATCCTCTACCATGTTTAGGACCTTGGGAGGACAGTCGGTTGTCCACGAGATTCGTTGGGCGCATATAATCATATAATCTCTCGTTCGAGTGCACTCCTGGGTATTGCTGCCTATAAGATGACAAATTTGTTGCAGCCCCTGCAGATACGACGAAACCGGGTCTGGATTTCGACATTCGGGTCCATGCTCCAAATGAGGTGTACGATCGATAATTCCAACAAGGGCATGTCGTTGTAGTATAGTGGTGAGTATTCCCGCTTGTCACGCGGGTGACCCGGGTTCGATCCCCGGCAACGGCGCCAAGGGCGATGCGAATATGATGTCATCTACTAAGGCATTGCGGCCTCGGATACCGCACCACCATATCGACAATGCTTTCCTTCTTCCCTTGTATCCACTACCACGTTTAGGACCTTGGGGGGACAGTCGGTCGTCCACGAGGTTGGTTGGGCGCATATCATCATATGATCTCTCGTTCGAGTGCACTCCTGGGAATTGCTGCCTATAAGTGGACGAATTCGTTGCAACCCCTACAGATACAACGAATCCGGGCCTGGATTTTGACATTCGGGTCCATGCTCCAAATGAGGTGTATGATCGATACCTCCAACAAGAGCATCTCATTGTAGTATACTGGTGAGTATTCCCGCCTGTCACGCGGGTGACTCGGGGTTCGATCCTCCGCAACGGCGCCAAGGGCGGTGCGAATATGATGTCATCTACTGAGGCATTGCGGCCTCGGATACCGCACCACCATATCGTCAATGCTTTCCTTCTTCCCTCGTATCCACTACCACGTTTAGGACCTTGGGGGGACAGTCAGTTGTCCACGAGGTTCGTTGGGCACATATCATCATCGAATCTCTCGTTCGAGTGCACTCCTGGGTATTGCTGCCTATAAGCGGACGAATTCGTTGCAACCCCTGTAGATACGACGAAACCGGGTCTGGATTTTGACATTTGGGTCCAAGCTCCCAATGCGGTGTATGATCGATACATCCAACAAGAGCATGTTGTTGTAGTATAGTGGTGACTATTCCCGCCTGTCACGCGGGTGACCCGGGCTCGATCCCCAACAACGGCCCCAAGGGCGGTGCGAATCTAATGTCATCTACTGAGGCATCGCCGCCTAGGATCCCGCACCACCATATCATAAATGCTTTCCTTCTTCCCTCGTATCCTCTACCACTTTTTGACCCTGGGGGACAACTGGTCATCCACGAGGTTGGTTGGGCACATATCATCATATGGTCTCTCGTTGGAGTGCACTCCTGGGTATTGCTACCTATAAGCGGATGATTTCGTTGCAACCCCTACAGATACGACGAAACCGGGTCTGGATTTTGACATTCGGGTCCATGCTCCAAATGAGGCGAATCATCAATACATCCAACACGAGCATGTCGTTGTAGTATAGTGGTGAGTATTCCCGCCTGTCACACGGGTGTCCCGGGTTCGATCATTGGCAACGGCGCTTAGGATCCCGCAGTACCATATCAGCAATGCTTTCCTTCTTCCCTCGTATCCTCTACCACGTTTTTGACCTGGGGGGGACAGCTGGTCATCCACGAGGTTGGTTGGGCACATATCATCTTATGGTCTCTCGTTGGAGTGCACTCTTGGGTATTGTTGCCTATAAGCGGGCGATTTCGTTGCAACCCCTACAGATACGACGAAACCGGGTCTGGATTTTGACATTCGGGTCCATGCTCCAAATAAGGTGTATGATCGATCCATCCAACACGAGCATGTCGTTGTAGTATAGTGGTGAGTATTCCCGCCTGTCACGCGGGTGACCCGGGTTCGATCCCCGGCAACGGCGCCAAGGACGGTGCGAATCTAAAGTCATCTACTAAGGCATCGCCGCCAAGGATCCCGAACCTCCATATCGTCAACGCTCTCCTTCTTCCCTCGTATCCTTTACCCTATTTTTGACCTTGGGGGGAGAGTCGGTCGTCCACGAGGTTGGTTGGGCGCATACCATCATATGATCTCTCGTTCGAGTGCACGCCTGGGTATTGCTCCCTATAAGCAGACGAATTCGTTCCAAACCCTGCAGATACGACGAAGCCGGGTCTGGATTTTGACATTCGGGTCCATGCTCCAAATGAGGTGTATTATCAATACTTTCAACACGAGCATGTCGTTGTAGTATAGTGAGCAGTATTCCCGCCAGTCACTCGGGTGACCCGGGTTCGATCCCCGGCAATGGTGCCAAGGGCGGTGCGAATCTGATGTCACATACTACGGCATTGCGGCCTCGGATACCGCACCACCATATCGACAATGCTTTCCTTCTTCCCTTGTATCGTCTACCACGTTTATAACCTTGGGGGAACAGTAAGTTGTCCACGCATTTTGTTGTAGTATAGTGGTGAGTATTCCCGACTCCCACGCGGGTGACCCCGGGTTAGATCCCCGGTAACGGCGCCAAGGGCGGTGCGAATCTGATGTCATCTACTAAGGAATTGCCGGCTTGGATCCCGCACCACCATATCGACAATGCTTTCCTTCTTCCCTTGTATGCTCTACCACGTTTAGGAACTTGGCGGGACAGTCAATCGTCCACGAGGTTGGTTGGGCACATATCATCATATGATCTCTCATTGGAGTGCACTCCTGGGTATTGATCTCTCATTGGAGTGCACTCCTGGGTATTGCTGCCTATCAACGGACGGATTCATTACAACCCCTGCAGATACGACAAAATCAAGTTTCGATTTTGATATTCGGGTCAATGCTCCAAATGAGGTGTATGATCCATACTTCCAACACGAGCATCTCGTTGTATTATAGTGGTGAGTATTCCCCCCGGTCATGCGGTTGACCCGGGTTCGATCCCCGGCAACGGCGCCAAGGGCGGTGCGAATCTGATGTCATCTGCTAAGGCATTGCCGCCTAGGATTCCGCACCACCATATCGTCAACGCTCTCCTTCTTCCCTCGTATCCTCTACCACGTTTAGGACCTTGGGGGGACAGTCGGTTGTCCACGAGGTTGGTTGGGCGCATATCATCATATGATCTCACGTTCGAGTGATCTCCTGGGTATTGCTGCCTATAAGCGGACGAATTCGTTGCAACCCCTGAAGATACGAGGGAACCGGGTCTGGATTTTGACATTCGGGTCCATGCTCCAAAGGAGGTGTATGATCGATACATCCAACAAGAGCATGTCCTTGTAGTATAGTGGTGAGTATTCCGGCCGGTCACGCGGGTGGCCCGGGCTCGATCCCCGGCAATGGCGCCAAGGGCGGTGCGAATCTGATGTCATATACTACGGCATTGCGTCCTCGGATACCGCACCACCATATCGTCAATGCTTTCCTTCTTCTCTCGTATCCACTACCACGTTTAGAACCTTGGGGGGACAGTCGGTTGTCCACGAGGTTCGTTGGGCACATATCGTCATCTGATCTCTCGTTTGAGTGCACCCCTGGGTATTGCTGCCTATAAGCGGACGAATTCGTTGCAACCCCTGTAGATACGACGAAACTAGGTCTGGATTTTGACATTTGGGTCCAAGCTCCAAATGAGGTGTATGATCGATACATCCACCAAGAGCATGTTCTTGTAGTATAGTAGTGAGTATTCCCGCCTGTCACGCGGGTGACCCGGGCTCGATCCCCAACAACGGCCCCAAGGGTGGTGCGAATCTGATGTCATCTACTGAGGCATTGCCGCCTAGGATCCCGCACCACCATATCATCAATGCTTTCCTTCTTCCCTCGTATCCTCTACCACGTTATTGACCTTGGGGGGACAGCTGGTCATCTACGAGGTTGGTTGGGCACATATCATTATATGGTCTCTCGTTGGAGTGCACTCTTCGGTATTGCTGCCTATAAGCGGACGATTTCGTTGCAACCCCTACAGATACGACGAAACCGGGTCTGGATTTTGACATTCAATTCCATGTTCCAAATGAGGTCTATGATCGATACATCCAACACGAGCATGTCGTTGTAGTATAGTGGTGAGTATTCCCGCCTGTCACGCGGGTGACCCGGGTTCGATCCCCGGCAACGGCGCTTAGGATCCCGCACTACCATATCAGCAATGCTTTCCTTCTTCCCTTGTATCCTCTACCACGTTTTTTACCTTGGGGGGACAGCTGGTCATCCACGAGGTTGATTTGGCACATATCATCATATGGTCTTTCGTTGGAGTGCACTCTTGAGTATTGCTGCCTATTAGCAGACGAATTCGTTGCAACCCCTGTAGATACGACGAAACTGGGTCTAGATTTTGACATTTTGGTCCATGCTCCAAATGAGGTGTATGATCAATACATCCAACAAGAGCATGGTCTTGTAGTATAGTGGTGAGTATTGTCGAATACATGTGTATAATGGACGTATTCACACTATCCCGTTTTGGTAAATTTATGTAATTAGCATAAAGGGTAGTTGCCCTAAGTCGGTCACTATATATAGTGACCTTGTAACCTTTTTGTAAGGTTGGCTGTTGTATTATTGCTTTAAGAAATAGAGTGTCTTTTGTGCCTCTTTGTCTCTCTCTCTCTCTCTCTCTCTGTGCAACGACCTAGAAACTGTCATACGCAGGTATTCAGCAGCAATCGAATGCTTCAAGATCTTCCGCAAAGACGACATTGTCTCCAACATCTGGTATCAGAGCGTGCACAGTAGTCGGTCCCTCAATCCGCTGTCGGCCGTCGTCTCAGCATTCGGTTTCCTGCGTCATTCGAAGAAGAGAGAAGAAGGAAAAAAAAAAAACCCAGGTTTGCATCTCATCGCGTTAGATCATCTTTGTTTGGAGTAAGCCAGCAGGTTGTACTCCGTCCCTTGTGATTGTAACCGCTCGAGGTGAAATCCCCTTGTGCAACATTGACACGATTCGTGCTCCATTCGGTTAAACGGCATCCGAAGAGGTCATCAAACGCCGCTCGTTGTAACCACTCGGTGCAGATCGGTCTCAAGACAACAACCCCAAATTCGTGCTTCATCAGGCTGATCGACACTCGAGAGGATCAGTTAGATTCATCTCTCTCGTCGCTGCAGTCACCCGAAGCAGAATCGGTCCAGATAATCGGTTTCAGTAATCGGTATTCGGCATATATATCCGAAGCGAACCGGGCTCACTCCGACTCGGCAACATTCGGGAAGACCAGTCGGTTCTGTCCCTCGAGCTACCGGAGTCAATTCGAGCAAGTTCCGAAGCCGAACCGACTCGGGTTCGAATCCGACTAGAGCGATATCGGGTGAGCCAACCGGCTGCACTCCAACAAGGCTCGTAGTCAACTCCGAACCGAGCTTCGTCAACCGAAACCGAATTTGATGGCATCAACATCCGGCTCGTCAGAAATGAGTCTACGAAAGTTCGATGGATCGAACTTCAACTTCTGGAAGGAGCAAATGCAGGACTATCTCATAGTCAAGGGGCAAATCGATCCCATCGAAAATGAAGAACCTCCAGAAGGATACAAACCAATTGAGTGGCAGAAGCTGGACAGAATTGTCCGCGCCACGATTCGGATGCACCTATCGGAATCGGTATACTTTACGGTGCAATCCTGTACGACAACATTCGAACTGTGGAAAACACTGTCGGACACTTACGAAAAGAAGGTAGCCGCAACGAAGATGTTTCTGATCCGGCGCCTCTACAACTTGCGGATGAAAGAATCCGATTCGGTTCAGGCACACCTAAATGAGTACGAAAGCATCAGCTCCCAAATCTCATCTCAGGGGACGGCAATCGAGGATGAACTCAGAGCAATGATACTCATGAGCAGCCTTCCCTCATCATGGGAAACTTTCGTCACAACTGTGTGCAACGCGTCAACCACGGCTGTTAAATACTCCGAAGTCACGAGCGCAATCCTGACCGAAGCAGCTCGGAGAAAGTCTTTCGCCAAAGACTCAACAGAAGACGCTTATGTGGTACAAGGTTCGACAGACCGATCGAACATACGAGGAAGAGATTCCTCACGGCCGCCGAACAATCAGCGAAGACGGAGCCAGTCACGGGATAACCGAATCTGCAACTACTGCAAGAAACCCGGACACATCAAAGCCGACTGCCGCGCACTCAAGAACAAGAACAACAAGAAGAGTGGCCGGCATGAGGAGATCAACTACGTCAGCTTCTCAGCTGATGTGCTACCAGACGACCCGAACATACTATCAATCGAAAATCCAGTTGGCTCAGAAGTTCTGCTCACGACTGAAGAATCGAGCACATGGCTCTTGGATTCGGGCGCGTCATTTCACGTGACTCCTCATCGATCCCAATTTCGGCAATATACGATCCGTCACTCCGACTCAGTTCGGGTCGGCAACTCGCAACACTGTGACATCATCGGAATCGGCACAGTAGAGCTCAACCTTGCAGGTGGCTCTACACTTGTACTCCACAATGTCCGACATGTACCCGAGCTCTCAAGGCCATTGATCTCAGTCGGACAACTAGATGAAGACGGCATTCGTGCCGGTTTTTCTTCGGGAGGGTGGACACTCCACAGGGGGAACCTCCTGCTTGCTAGAGGACCCAAGATACACTCACTGTATCCGTTACATGTTACGCTCAGAGAGGGTAACCTGTTCTTGGTGGATATTCCTGTGTCATCACTATGGCACCGAAGATTAGGACACCTCAGCAAGGCCGGCATCACGCACCTATCTAGAGCCGGATACATCCCCAAACTCTCCTTCTCGGACCATCAATTCTGCGAGCATTGCCAGTATGGCAAACAAGCAGCCGCATCACACCCGACATCAGCACCAAGAGAAACGAGACCTCTCGATTTAGTCCATTCGGACGTCTGTGGCCCAATGCCGCATCAGTCTCTCGGCGGTGCCTCTTACTTCGTCACTTTTATTGACGACTCGACTCGAAAGGTGTGGGCGTATCCAATTCGCACCAAAGATCGTGTCTTCTCGATCTTCTCAGATTGGCTCGCTATGGTAGAAAATCAAACCGACTGAAAACTGAAATGCTTTCGGACCGACAATGGGGGAGAGTTCAAATCCGAAGAATTCGTCAAATTCTGCCGACAACGCGGCATCCGACGTGAATTTACGGCACCACACAGTCCGGAGCAAAACGGGATTGCAGAACGAATGAATCGAACAATCCAAGAAAGGATAGTTTCCATGCTCCAACACTCCGGACTGACGGATGGCTTCTGGGCAGAGGCTCTACTCACGGCAGTACACATAATCAATATGTCGCCAAGTAGACCTCTAGGACTTCAAATTCCTCAGGAACTATGGATCGGCAGTAAGCCGAATTACGACAAGCTGAGGATCTTCGGATGTGAGGCGTACGCCCTTATTCCGAAAGATGATCGCCGAAAACTTGCACCTCGGTCCAGGAAATGCATTTTCCTTGGATATGGATCCGACGGCGAAATGGGATACCGACTCTGGGACCCCGAACGCAGACAAATCGTTCGAAGTTCGGACGTTGTGTTCAACGAGTCGGCTATGAATCCATCAGTCGAAAAACCGATCGAAGTCCGAAGGGTAACATTCTCCGATGTGCCGACCCTTCAAGAAGGCCCCGCTCTCAACACACGGTCAGCTTCACGGGTAGCTGAACCTTACACTACCGACTCGGACAACTCCGACTCGGCACAGCAGAACAATCCGCTTCCGGACCATCCGACCACGATACCCGATGCGACCAGTCCAATCATGCCTCGACGATCCGAGAGACTGTCGCAACCTCCGGAGAGGTATTCTCCTGGAATTTTCTTCACCGATGCCGGCGAACCGACGTCTTACGAAGAAGCATCGACATCTGTCGATTCAGCCACCTGGCATCTGGCGATGGAGTCGGAAATGCACTCCATTCGGGCGAACAAGACTTGGGATCTGGTCGAATTACCTAGGAACCGACGTGCTCTTCCTTGCAAGTGGGTCTATCGACTAAAAGAGACGTCTGATTCGACCACCCCAAAGTACAAGGCCAGACTAGTTGCGAAGGGCTTCCGACAAGAATATGGCGTCGACTTCGACGAGATTTTTTCACCAGTGGTGAAAATGACAACCCTTCGTTTCCTACTCGGCGTAGTGGCAGCCGACAACTTGGAGCTGATTCAGCTAGATGTAAAAACAGCCTTCCTCCATGGTGATCTCGAGGAGGAAATTTATATGGAGCAGCCAAAAGGCTTCGTGGCAACCGGCCAAGAACATCTAGTCTGCCGACTCAGGAAGAGTCTATACGGCCTCAAACAGGCACCGCGACAATGGTACAAGAAGTTCGACGACTTCATCCAATCGATCGGCTTCTCCAAAAGCTATGAGGACCATTGTCTCTTCACCAACACAGCTCAAGATGGATCACCCATCTTCCTCATCATTTACGTGGACGACATGCTAATTTCTGGACGCCACGCGGGCGAACTTGCCGATCTCGTTCGGCAACTGCGGTTGAAGTTTGCCATGAAGGACCTCGGTCCGGCACGACACATCCTTGGCATGAAGATCAGTCGGCATCGCGATAAACGACATCTTTTTTTGTCTCAGACCGACTATACCCGACGTGTCTTAGAACGCTTCAACATGCAATCAGCCAAATCTGCTTCAACCCCGCTCCCCATGAATCTTCGGCTCTCTCAGCGAGACTGCCCGACATCCGGTCCGGAGGGGGAAGATATGAAGTCGGTACCGTATGCACCGGCAGTCGGCTCCCTTATGTACCTGATGGTCGCGACACGGCCTGATATTTCTCACGCCGTAGGAGTCGTTAGCAGATTCATGCACAATCCTGGCCGATCGCATTGGAACGCAGTCAAGCATGTGTTCAGATATCTGGCTGGCACAAAAGACCATGGCATTCTTTTCGGTCCGAACCGAACCTCAGGCGTAGTCGGTTACACCGACTCGGACTTCGCCGGCTGCATAGACAGTCGGAAATCTACAACCGGATACTGCTTCAAATTCGGCAATGGAGCAATCTCGTGGAAGTCGAAACTTCAGGAGTGCACAGCGACCTCAACGACCGAAGCAGAATATGTAGCTGCGTCCGACGCAGCAAAAGAAGCTTTGTGGCTCGGTCGGCTGGCGCACACATTTCGACAAGTCGACCATGACTCGGCTCCAGTTGTTTACAGCGACAGTCAAGGTGCTGTTGCCTTGTCGAAAAATCCGGTTCACCACAACGCCTCCAAACATATCGACGTTCGATATCACTTCGTTCGGGACTGCGTCATTTCAGGGAAAATCGGTCTAGAGAAAATATCCACAACCGACAATGTCGCAGATGGAATGACCAAATGTCTTTCGGCAAACCGTTTTCGGTCTCTTCGGCATCAGATGGGCGTAATGACAAACCAGTCCGGTTAGAGCCGGACACAGAGCAGGATGGTTCCCGACAACCGACATCAGTTCCTTAATGATCGGCTTCAACTCTTCCGACCCGACCAGTTCGGTCTTCTGCCTTCGGATCCTGCCGACTCGAACAAAGCTGATATGTCCGAGAACCTAAGTCTATACCTGTAATCTTAGATAACCCATGTATACGCCCATTACGGGGGAGTGTCGAATACATGTGTATAATGGACGTATTCACACTATCCCGTTTTGGTACATTTATGTAATTAGCATAAAGGGTAGTTGCCCTAAGTCGGTCACTATATATAGTGACCTTGTAACCTTTTTGTAAGGTTGGCTGTTGTATTATTGCTTTAAGAAATAGAGTGTCTTTTGTGCCTCTTTGTCTCTCTCTCTCTCTCTCTCTCTGTGCAACGACCTAGAAACTGTCATACGCAGGTATTCAGCAGCTATCGAATGCTTCAAGATCTTCCGCAAAGACGACATTGTCTCCAACAAGTATTCCCGCCTGTCACGCGGGTGACCCGGGCTCGATCCCCAACAATGGCCCCAAGGGCGGTGCGAGCCTGATGTCATCTACTGAGGCATCGCCGCCTAAGATCCCGCACCAGCATATCATCAATGCTTTCCTTCTTCCCTCGTATCCTCTACCACGTTATTGACCTTGGGGGGACAGCTGGTCATCCACGAGGTTGGTTGGGCACATATCATAATATGGTCTCTCGTTGGAGTGCACTCCTGGGTATTGCTGCCTATAAGCGGACGATTTCCTTGCAACCCCTACAGATACGACAAAACCGGGTCTGGATTTTGACATTCGAGTCCATGTTCCAAATGACGTCTATGATCGATACATCCAACACGAGCATGTCGTTGTAGTATAGTGGTGAATATTCCCGCCTGTCACGCGGGTGACCCGGGTTCGATCCCCGGCAACGACGCTTAGGATCCCGCGCTACCATATCAGCAATGCTTTCCTTCTTCCCTCGTATCCTCTACCACGTTATTGACCTTGGGGGGACAGCTGGTCATCGACGAGGTTGGTTGGGCACATAACATTATATGGTCTCTCGTTGGAGTGCACTCCTGGGTATTGCTGCCTATAAGCGGACGATTTCGTTGCAACCCCTACAGATACGACGAAACCGGGTCTGGATTTGGTCATTCGGGTCCATGCTCCAAATGAGGTGTGTGATCGATACATCCAACACGAGCAGGTCGTTGTAGTATAGTGGTGAGTATTCCCGCCTGTCACGCGGGTGACCCGGGTTCGATCCCCGGCAACGGCGCTCAGGATCCCGCTCTACCATATCAGCAATGCTTTCCTTCTTCCCTCGTATCCTCTTACCTTGGGGGGACAGCTGGTCATCCACGAGGTTGGGTGGGCACATAACATCATATGGTCTTTCGTTGGAGTGCACTCTTGAGTATTGCTGCCTATAAGTAGACGAATTCGTTGCAACCCCTGTTGATACGACGAAACTGGGTCTTGATTTTGACATTTGGGTCCAAGCTCCAAATGAGGTGTATGATCGATACATCCAACAAGAGCATGTTGTTGTAGTATAGAGGTGAGTATTCCCGCCTGTCACACGGGTGACTCGGGCTCGATCCCCAACAACTGCCCCAAGGGCGGTGCGAATCTGATGTCATCTACTGAGGCATCGCCGCCTAGGATCCCGCAACACCATATCATCAATGCTTTCTTTCTTCCCTCGTATCCTCTACCACGTTTAGGACCTTGGGGGGACAGCTGGTCATCTACGAGGTTGGTTGGGCACATATCATTAGATGGTCTCTCGTTGGAGTGCAGTCCTGCGTATTGCTGCCTATAAGCGGACGCTTTCGTTGCAACCCCTACAGATACGACGAAACCGGGTCTGGATTTTGACATTCGGGTCCATGCTCCAAATGAGGTGTGTGATCGATACATCCAACACGAGCATGTCCTTGTAGTATAGTGGTGAGTAATCCCGCCTGTTACGCGGGTGACCCGGGTTCGATACATGGCAACGGCGCTTAGGATCCCCCTCTATCATATCAGCAATGCTTTCCCTCTTCCCTCGTATCCTCTACCACGTTTTTGACCTTGGGGGGACAGCTGGTCATCCACGAGGTTGGTTGGGCATATATCATCATATGGTCTCTCGTTGGAGTGCACTCTTGGGTTTTGCTGCCTATAAGCAGACGAATTCGTTGCAACCCCTGTAGATACGACGAAACTGGGTCTAGATTTTGACATTTGGGTCCAAGCTCCAAATGAGGTGTATGATCGATATATCCAACAAGAGCATGTTGTTGTAGTATAGTGTTGAGTATTCCCGCCTGTCACGTGGGTGACCCGGGCTCGATCCCCAACAACGGCCCCAAGTGCGGTGCGAATTTGATTTCATCTACTGAGGCATCGCCGCCTAGGATCCCGCACCACCATATCATCAATGCTTCCCTTCTTCCCTCGTATCCTCTACCACGGTATTGACCTTGGGGGGACAGCTGGTCATCCACGAGGTTGGTTGGGCACATATCATTATATGGTCTCTTGTTGGAGTGCACTCCTGGGTATTGCTGCCTATAAGCGGACGATTTCGTTGCAACCCCTACAGATACGACGAAACCGGGTCTGGATTTTGTCATTCGGGTCCATGCTCCAAATGAGGTGTGTGATCGATACATCCAACACGAGCATGTCGTTCTAGTATAGTGGTGAGTATTCCCGCCTGTCACGCGGGTGACCCGGGTTCGATCCCCGGCAACGGCGCTAAGGATCCCGCTCTACCATATCAGCAATGCTTTCCTTCTTCCCTCGTATCCTCTACCACGTTTTTGACCTTGGGGGGACAGCTGGTCATCCACGAGGTTGGTGGGGCACATATCATCATATGGTCTCTCGTTGGAGTGCAGTCTTGGGTATTACTACTTATAAGCGGACGAATTCGTTGCAACCCCTGTAGATACGACGAAACTGGGTCTAGATTTTGACATTTGGGTGCAAGCTCCAAATGAGGTGTATGATCGATACATCCAACAAGAGCATGTTGTTGTAGTATATTGTTGAGTATTCCCGCCTGTCACGCGGGTGACCCGGGCTCGATCCCGAACAACGGCCCCAAGTGCGGTGCGAATCTGATTTCATCTACTGAGGCATCGCCGCCTAGGATCCCGCACCACCATATCATCAATGCTTTCCTTCTTCCCTCGTATCCTCTACCACGGTATTGACCTTGGGGGGACAGCTGGTCATCGACGAGGTTGGTTGGGCACATATCATTATATGGTCTCTCGTTGGAGTGCACTCCTGGGTATTGCTGCCTATAAGCGGACGATTTCGTTGCAACCCCTACAGATACGACGAAACCGGGTTTGGATTTTGTGATTCGGGTCCATGCTCCAAATGAGGTGTGTGATCGATACATCCAACACGAGCAGGTCGTTGTAGTATAGTGGTGAGTATTCCCGCCTGTCACGCGGGTGACCCGGGTTCGATCCCCGGCAACGGCGCTCAGGATCCCGCTCTACCATATCAGCAATGCTTTCCTTCTTCCCTCGTATCCTCTTACCTTGGGGGGACAGCTGGTCATCCACGAGGTTGGGTGGGCACATAACATCATATGGTCTTTCGTTGGAGTGCACTCTTGAGTATTGCTGCCTATAAGTAGACGAATTCGTTGCAACCCCTGTTGATACGACGAAACTGGGTCTTGATTTTGACATTTGGGTCCAAGCTCCAAATGAGGTGTATGATCGATACATCCAACAAGAGCATGTTGTTGTAGTATAGAGGTGAGTATTCCCGCCTGTCACGCGGGTGACTCGGGCTCGATCCCCAACAACTGCCCCAAGGGCGGTGCGAATCTGATGTCATCTACTGAGGCATCGCCGCCTAGGATCCCGCAACACCATATCATCAATGCTTTCTTTCTTCCCTCGTATCCTCTACCACGTTTAGGACCTTGGGGGGACAACTGGTCATCTACGAGGTTGGTTGGGCACATATCATTAGATGGTCTCTCGTTGGAGTGCAGTCCTGGGTATTGCTGCCTATAAGCGGACGCTTTCGTTGCAACCCCTACAGATACGACGAAACCGGGTCTGGATTTTGACATTCGGGTCCATGCTCCAAATGAGGTGTGTGATCGATACATCCAACACGAGCATGTCCTTGTAGTATAGTGGTGAGTAATCCCGCCTGTCACGCGGGTGACCCGGGTTCGATACATGGCAACGGCGCTTAGGATCCCCCTCTATCATATCAGCAATGCTTTCCCTCTTCCCTCGTATCCTCTACCACGTTTTTGACCTTCGGGGGACAGCTGGTCATCCACGAGGTTGGTTGGGCATATATCATCATATGGTCTCTCGTTGGAGTGCACTCTTGGGTTTTGCTGCCTATAAGCAGACGAATTCGTTGCAACCCCTGTAGATACGACGAAACTGGGTCTAGATTTTGACATTTGGGTCCAAGCTCCAAATGAGGTGTATGATCGATATATCCAACAAGAGCATGTTGTTGTAGTATAGTGTTGAGTATTCCCGCCTGTCACGCGGGTGACCCGGGCTCGATCCCCAACAACGGCCCCAAGTGCGGTGCGAATCTGATTTCATCTACTGAGGCATCGCCGCCTAGGATCCCGCACCACCATATCATCAATGCTTTCCTTCTTCCCTCGTATCCTCTACCACGGTATTGACCTTGGGGGGACAGCTGGTCATCCACGAGGTTGGTTGGGCACATATCATTATATGGTCTCTTGTTGGAGTGCACTCCTGGGTATTGCTGCCTATAAGCGGACGATTTCGTTGCAACCCCTACAGATACGACGAAACCGGGTCTGGATTTTGTCATTCGGGTCCATGCTCCAAATGAGGTGTGTGATCGATACATCCAACACGAGCATGTCGTTGTAGTATAGTGGTGAGTATTCCCGCCTGTCACGCGGGTGACCCGGGTTCGATCCCCGGCAACGGCGCTCAGGATCCCGCTCTACCATATCAGCAATGCTTTCCTTCTTCCCTCGTATCCTCTACCACGTTTTTGACCTTGCGGGGACAGCTGGTCATCCACGAGGTTGGTTGGGCACATATCATCATATGGTCTCTCGTTGGAGTGCAGTCTTGGGTATTACTACTTATAAGCGGACGAATTCGTTGCAACCCCTGTAGATACGACGAAACTGGGTCTAGATTTTGACATTTGGGTCCAAGCTCCAAATGAGGTGTATGATCGATACATCCAACAAAAGCATGTTGTTGTAGTATAGTGTTGAGTATTCCCGCCTGTCACGCGGGTGACCCGGGCTCGATCCCCAACAACGGCCCCAAGGGCGGTGCGAATCTGATGTCATCTACTGAGGCATCGCCGCCTAGGATCCCGCACCACTATATCATCAATACTTTCCTTCTTCCCTCGTATCCTCTACCACGTTATTGACCTTGGGGGGACATCTGTTCATCCACGAGGTTGGTTGGGGACATATCATTATATGGTCTCTCGTTGGAGTGCACTCCTGGGTATTGCTGCCTATAAGCGGACGATTTCGTTGCAACCCCTACAGATACAACGAAACCAGGTCTGGATTTTGACATTCGGGTCCATGCTCCAACTGAGGTGTGTGATCGATACATCCAACACGAGCATGTCGTTGTAGTATAGTGGTGAGTATTCCCGCCTGTCACGCGGGTGACCCGGGTTCGATCCCCGGCAACGGCGCTAAGGATCCCGCTCTACCATATCAGCAATGCTTTCCTTCTTCCCTCGTATCCTCTACCACGTTTTTGACCTTGGGGGGACAGCTGGTCATCCACGAGGTTGGTTGGGCACATATCATCATATGGTCTCTCGTTGGAGTGCAGTCTTGGGTATTACTACTTATAAGCGGACGAATTCGTTGCAACCCCTGTAGATACGACGAAACTGGGTCTAGATTTTGACATTTGGGTCCAAGCTCCAAATGAGGTGTATGATCGATATATCCAACAAGAGCATGTTGTTGTAGTATAGTGTTGAGTATTCCCGCCTGTCACGCGGGTGACCCGGGCTCGATCCCCAACAACGGCCCCAAGTGCGGTGCGAATCTGATTTCATCTACTGAGGCATCGCCGCCTAGGATCCCGCACCACCATATCATCTATGCTTTCCTTCTTCCCTCGTATCCTCTACCACGTTATTGACCTTGGGGGGACAGCTGGTCATCGACGAGGTTGGTTGGGCAATATCATTATATGGTCTCTCGTTGGAGTGCACTCCTGGGTATTGCTGCCTATAAGCGGACGATTTCGTTGCAACCCCTACAGATACGACGAAACCGGGTCTGGATTTTGTCATTCAGGTCCATGCTCCAAATGAGGTGTGTGATCGATACATCCAACACGAGCAGGTCGTTGTAGTATAGTGGTGAGTATTCCCGCCTGTCACGCGGGTGACCCGGGTTCGATCCCCGGCAACAGAGCTCAGGATCCCGCTCTACCATATCAGCAATGCTTTCCTTCTTCCCTCGTATCCTCTACCACGTTTTTGACCTTGCGGGGACAGCTGGTCATCCACGAGGTTGGTTGGGCACATATCATCATATGGTCTCTCATTGGAGTGCAGTCTTGGGTATTACTACTTATAAGCGGACGAATTCGTTGCAACCCCTGTAGATACGACGAAACTGGGTCTATATTTTGACATTTGGGTCCAAGCTCCAAATGAGGTGTATGATCGATACATCCAACAAGAGCATCTTGTTGTAGTATAGTGTTGAGTATTCCCGCTTGTCACGCAGGTGACCCGGGCTCGATCCCCAACAACGACCCCAAGGGCGGTGCGAATCTGATGTCATCTACTGAGGCATCGCCGCCTAGGATCCCGCACCACTATATCATCAATACTTTCCTTCTTCCCTCGTATCCTCTACCACGTTATTGACCTTGGGGGGACAGCTGGTCATCCACGAGGTTGGTTGGGCACATATCATTATATGGTCTCTCGTTGGAGTGCACTCCTGGGTATTGCTGCCTATAAGCGGACGATTTCGTTGCAACCCCTACAGATACGACGAAACCGGGTCTGGATTTTGACATTCGGGTCCCTGCTCCAAATGAGGTGTGTGATCGATACATCCAACACGAGCATGTCGTTGTAGTATAGTGGTGAGTATTCCCGCCTGTCACGCGGGTGACCCGGGTTCGATCCCCGGCAACGGCGCTAAGGATCCCGCTCTACCATATCAGCAATGCTTTCCTTCTTCCCTCGTATCCTCTACCACGTTTTTGACCTTGGGGGGACAGCTGGTCATCCACGAGGTTGGTGGGGCACATATCATCATATGGTCTCTCGTTGGAGTGTAGTCTTGGGTATTACTACTTATAAGCGGACGAATTCGTTGCAACCCCTGTAGATACGACGAAACTGGGTCTAGATTTTGACATTTGGGTCCAAGCTCCAAATGAGGTGTATGATCGATATATCCAACAAGAGCATGTTGTTGTAGTATAGTGTTGAGTATTGCCGCCTGTCACGCGGGTGACCCGGGCTCGATCCCCAACAACGGCCCCAAGTGCGGTGCTAATCTGATTTCATCTACTGAGGCATCGCCGCCTAGGATCCCGCACCACCATATCATCAATGCTTTCCTTCTTCCCTCGTATCCTCTACCACGTTATTGACCTTGGGGGGACAGCTGGTCATCCACGAGGTTGGTTGGGCACATATCATTATATGGTCTCTCGTTGGAGTGCACTCCTGGGTATTGCTGCCTATAAGCGGACGATTTCGTTGCAACCCCTACAGATACGACGAAACCGGGTCTGGATTTTGTCATTCGGGTCCATGCTCCAAATGAGGTGTGTGATCGATACATCCAACACGAGCATGTCGTTGTAGTATAGTGGTGAGTATTCCCGCCTGTCACGCGGGTGACCCAGGTTCGATCCCCGGCAACGGCGCTAAGGATCCCGCTCTACCATATCATCAATGCTTTCCTTCTTCTCTCGTATCCTCTACCACGTTTTTGACCTTGCGGGGACAGCTGGTCATCCACGAGGTTGGTTGGGCACATATCATTATATGGTCTCTCGTTGGAGTGCACTCCTGGGTATTGCTGCCTATAAGCGGACGATTTCGTTGCAACCCCTACAGATACGACGAAACCGGGTCTGGATTTTGTCATTCGGGTCCATGCTCCAAATGAGGTGTGTGATCGATACATCCAACACGAGCAGGTCGTTGTAGTATAGTGGTGAGTATTCCCGCCTGTCACGCGGGTGACCCGGGTTCGATCCCCGGCAACGGCGCTCAGGATCCCGCTCTACCATATCAGCAATGCTTTCCTTCTTCCCTCGTATCCTCTACCACGTTTTTGACCTTGCGGGGACAGCTGGTCATCCACGAGGTTGGTTGGGCACATATCATCATATGGTCTCTCGTTGGAGTGCAGTCTTCGGTATTACTACTTATAAGCGGACGAATTCGTTGCAACCCCTGTAGATACGACGAAACTGGGTCTAGATTTTGACATTTGGGTCCAAGCTCCAAATGAGGTGTATGATCGATATATCCAACAAGAGCATGTTGTTGTAGTATAGTGTTGAGTATTCCCGCCTGTCACGCGGGTGACCCGGGCTCGATCCCCAACAACGGCCCCAAGTGCGGTGCGAATCTGATTTCATCTACTGAGGCATCGCCGCCTAGGATCCCGCACCACCATATCATCAATGCTTTCCTTCTTCTCTCGTATCCTCTACCACGTTTTTGACCTTGCGGGGACAGCTGGTCATCCACGAGGTTGGTTGGGCACATATCATTATATGGTCTCTCGTTGGAGTGCACTCCTGGGTATTGCTGCCTATAAGCGGACGATTTCGTTGCAACCCCTACAGATACGACGAAACCGGGTCTGGATTTTGTCATTCGGGTCCATGCTCCAAATGAGGTGTGTGATCGATACATCCAACACGAGCAGGTCGTTGTAGTATAGTGGTGAGTATTCCCGCCTGTCACGCGGGTGACCCGGGTTCGATCCCCGGCAACGGCGCTCAGGATCCCGCTCTACCATATCAGCAATGCTTTCCTTCTTCCCTCGTATCCTCTACCACGTTTTTGACCTTGCGGGGACAGCTGGTCATCCACGAGGTTGGTTGGGCACATATCATCATATGGTCTCTCGTTGGAGTGCAGTCTTGGGTATTACTACTTATAAGCGGACGAATTCGTTGCAACCCCTGTAGATACGACGAAACTGGGTCTAGATTTTGACATTTGGGTCCAAGCTCCAAATGAGGTGTATGATCGATATATCCAACAAGAGCATGTTGTTGTAGTATAGTGTTGAGTATTCCCGCCTGTCACGCGGGTGACCCGGGCTCGATCCCCAACAACGGCCCCAAGTGCGGTGCGAATCTGATTTCATCTACTGAGGCATCGCCGCCTAGGATCCCGCACCACCATATCATCAATGCTTTCCTTCTTCCCTCGTATCCTCTACCACGGTATTGACCTTGGGGGGACAGCTGGTCATCCACGAGGTTGGTTGGGCACATATCATTATATGGTCTCTTGTTGGAGTGCACTCCTGGGTATTGCTGCCTATAAGCGGACGATTTCGTTGCAACCCCTACAGATACGACGAAACCGGGTCTGGATTTTGTCATTCGGGTCCATGCTCCAAATGAGGTGTGTGATCGATACATCCAACACGAGCATGTCGTTGTAGTATAGTGGTGAGTATTCCCGCCTGTCACGCGGGTGACCCGGGTTCGATCCCCGGCAACGGCGCTCAGGATCCCGCTCTACCATATCAGCAATGCTTTCCTTCTTCCCTCGTATCCTCTACCACATTTTTGACCTTGGGGGGACAGCTGGTCATCCACGAGGTTGGTTGGGCACATATCATCATATGGTCTCTCGTTGGAGTGCAGTCTTGGGTATTACTACTTATAAGCGGACGAATTCGTTGCAACCCCTGTAGATACGACGAAACTGGGTCTAGATTTTGACATTTGGGTCCAAGCTCCAAATGAGGTGTATGATCGATATATCCAACAAGAGCATGTTGTTGTAGTATAGTGTTGAGTATTCCCGCCTGTCACGCGGGTGACCCGGGCTCGATCCCCAACAACGGCCCCAAGTGCGGTGCGAATCTGATTTCATCTACTGAGGCATCGCCGCCTAGGATCCCGCACCACCATATCATCTATGCTTTCCTTCTTCCCTCGTATCCTCTACCACGTTATTGACCTTGGGGGGACAGCTGGTCATCGACGAGGTTGGTTGGGCACATATCATTATATGGTCTCTCGTTGGAGTGCACTCCTGGGTATTGCTGCCTATAAGCGGACGATTTCGTTGCAACCCCTACAGATACGACGAAACCGGGTCTGGATTTTGTCATTCAGGTCCATGCTCCAAATGAGGTGTGTGATCGATACATCCAACACGAGCAGGTCGTTGTAGTATAGTGGTGAGTATTCCCGCCTGTCACGCGGGTGACCCGGGTTCGATCCCCGGCAACGGAGCTCAGGATCCCGCTCTACCATATCAGCAATGCTTTCCTTCTTCCCTCGTATCCTCTACCACGTTTTTGACCTTGCGGGGACAGCTGGTCATCCACGAGGTTGGTTGGGCACATATCATCATATGGTCTCTCGTTGGAGTGCAGTCTTGGGTATTACTACTTATAAGCGGACGAATTCGTTGCAACCCCTGTAGATACGACGAAACTGGGTCTAGATTTTGACATTTGGGTCCAAGCTCCAAATGAGGTGTATGATCGATACATCCAACAAGAGCATCTTGTTGTAGTATAGTGTTGAGTATTCCCGCTTGTCACGCAGGTGACCCGGGCTCGATCCCCAACAACGACCCCAAGGGCGGTGCGAATCTGATGTCATCTACTGAGGCATCGCCGCCTAGGATCCCGCACCACTATATCATCAATACTTTCCTTCTTCCCTCGTATCCTCTACCACGTTATTGACCTTGGGGGGACAGCTGGTCATCCACGAGGTTGGTTGGGCACATATCATTATATGGTCTCTCGTTGGAGTGCACTCCTGGGTATTGCTGCCTATAAGCGGACGATTTCGTTGCAACCCCTACAGATACGACGAAACCGGGTCTGGATTTTGACATTCGGGTCCCTGCTCCAAATGAGGTGTGTGATCGATACACCCAACACGAGCATGTCGTTGTAGTATAGTGGTGAGTATTCCCGCCTGTCACGCGGGTGACCCGGGTTCGATCCCCGGCAACGGCGCTAAGGATCCCGCTCTACCATATCAGCAATGCTTTCCTTCTTCCCTCGTATCCTCTACCACGTTTTTGACCTTGGGGGGACAGCTGGTCATCCACGAGGTTGGTGGGGCACATATCATCATATGGTCTCTCGTTGGAGTGTAGTCTTGGGTATTACTACTTATAAGCGGACGAATTCGTTGCAACCCCTGTAGATACGACGAAACTGGGTCTAAATTTTGACATTTGGGTCCAAGCTCCAAATGAGGTGTATGATCGATATATCCAACAAGAGCATGTTGTTGTAGTATAGTGTTGAGTATTGCCGCCTGTCACGCGGGTGACCCGGGCTCGATCCCCAACAACGGCCCCAAGTGCGGTGCTAATCTGATTTCATCTACTGAGGCATCGCCGCCTAGGATCCCGCACCACCATATCATCAATGCTTTCCTTCTTCCCTCGTATCCTCTACCACGTTATTGACCTTGGGGGGACAGCTGGTCATCCACGAGGTTGGTTGGGCACATATCATTATATGGTCTCTCGTTGGAGTGCACTCCTGGGTATTGCTGCCTATAAGCGGACGATTTCGTTGCAACCCCTACAGATACGACGAAACCGGGTCTGGATTTTGTCATTCGGGTCCATGCTCCAAATGAGGTGTGTGATCGATACATCCAACACGAGCATGTCGTTGTAGTATAGTGGTGAGTATTCCCGCCTGTCACGCGGGTGACCCAGGTTCGATCCCCGGCAACGGCGCTAAGGATCCCGGTCTACCATATCATCAATGCTTTCCTTCTTCTCTCGTATCCTCTACCACGTTTTTGACCTTGCGGGGACAGCTGGTCATCCACGAGGTTGGTTGGGCACATATCATTATATGGTCTCTCGTTGGAGTGCACTCCTGGGTATTGCTGCCTATAAGCGGACGATTTCGTTGCAACCCCTACAGATACGACGAAACCGGGTCTGGATTTTGTCATTCGGGTCCATGCTCCAAATGAGGTGTGTGATCGATACATCCAACACGAGCAGGTCGTTGTAGTATAGTGGTGAGTATTCCCGCGTGTCACGCGGGTGACCCGGGTTCGATCCCCGGCAACGGCGCTCAGGATCCCGCTCTACCATATCAGCAATGCTTTCCTTCTTCCCTCGTATCCTCTACCACGTTTTTGACCTTGCGGGGACAGCTGGTCATCCACGAGGTTGGTTGGGCACATATCATCATATGGTCTCTCGTTGGAGTGCAGTCTTGGGTATTACTACTTATAAGCGGACGAATTCGTTGCAACCCCTGTAGATACGACGAAACTGGGTCTAGATTTTGACATTTGGGTCCAAGCTCCAAATGAGGTGTATGATCGATACATCCAACAAGAGCATGTTGTTGTAGTATAGTGTTGAGTATTCCCGCCTGTCACGCGGGTGACCCGGGCTCGATCCCGAACAACGGCCCCAAGGGCGGTGCGAATCTGATGTCATCTACTGAGGCATCGCCGCCTAGGATCCCGCACCACTATATCATCAATACTTTCCTTCTTCCCTCGTATCCTCTACCACGTTATTTACCTTGGGGGGACATCTGGTCATCCACGAGGTTGGTTGGGGACATATCATTATATGGTCTCTCGTTGGAGTGCACTCCTGGGTATTGCTGCCTATAAGCGGACGATTTCGTTGCAACCCCTACAGATACAACGAAACCAGGTCTGGATTTTGACATTCGGGTCCATGCTCCAACTGAGGTGTGTGATCGATACATCCAACACGAGCATGTCGTTGTAGTATAGTGTTGAGTATTCCCGCCTGTCACGCGGGTGACCCGGGTTCGATCCCCGGCAACGGCGCTAAGGATCCCGCTCTAACATATCAGCAATGCTTTCCTTCTTCCCTCGTATCCTCTACCACGTTTTTGACCTTGGGGGGACAGCTGGTCATCCACGAGGTTGGTTGGGCACATATCATTATATGGTCTCTCGTTGGAGTGCAGTCTTGGGTATTACTACTTATAAGCGGACGAATTCGTTGCAACCCCTGTAGATACGACGAAACTGGGTCTAGATTTTGACATTTGGGTCCAAGCTCCAAATGAGGTGTATGATCGATATATCCAACAAGAGCATGTTGTTGTAGTATAGTGTTGAGTATTCCCGCCTGTCACGCGGGTGACCCGGGCTCGATCCCCAACAACGGCCCCAAGTGCGGTGCTAATCTGATTTCATCTACTGAGGCATCGCCGCCTAGGATCCCGCACCACCATATCATCAATGCTTTCCTTCTTCCCTCGTATCCTCTACCACGTTATTGACCTTGGGGGGACAGCTGGTCATCCACGAGGTTGGTTGGGCACATATCATTATATGGTCTCTCGTTGGAGTGCATTCCTGGGTATTGCTGCCTATAAGCAGACGATTTGGTTGCAACCCCTACAGATACGACGAAACCGGGTCTGGATTTTGTCATTCGGGTCCATGCTCCAAATGAGGTGTGTGATCGATACATCCAACACGAGCATGTCGTTGTAGTATAGTGGTGAGTATTCCCGCCTGTCACGCGGGTGACCCAGGTTCGATCCCCGGCAACGGCGCTAAGGATCCCGGTCTACCATATCATCAATGCTTTCCTTCTTCTCTCGTATCCTCTACCACGTTTTTGACCTTGCGGGGACAGCTGGTCATCCACGAGGTTGGTTGGGCACATATCATTATATGGTCTCTCGTTGGAGTGCACTCCTGGGTATTGCTGCCTATAAGCGGACGATTTCGTTGCAACCCCTACAGATACGACGAAACCGGGTCTGGATTTTGTCATTCGGGTCCATGCTCCAAATGAGGTGTGTGATCGATACATCCAACACGAGCAGGTCGTTGTAGTATAGTGGTGAGTATTCCCGCCTGTCACGCGGGTGACCCGGGTTCGATCCCCGGCAACGGCGCTCAGGATCCCGCTCTACCATATCAGCAATGCTTTCCTTCTTCCCTCGTATCCTCTACCACGTTTTTGACCTTGCGGGGACAGCTGGTCATCCACGAGGTTGGTTGGGCACATATCATCATATGGTCTCTCGTTGGAGTGCAGTCTTGGGTATTACTACTTATAAGCGGACGAATTCGTTGCAACCCCTGTAGATACGACGAAACTGGGTCTAGATTTTGACATTTGGGTCCAAGCTCCAAATGACGTGTATGATCGATACATCCAACAAAAGCATGTTGTTGTAGTATAGTGTTGAGTATTCCCGCCTGTCACGCGGGTGACCCGGGCTCGATCCCGAACAACGGCCCCAAGGGCGGTGCGAATCTGATGTCATCTACTGAGGCATCGCCGCCTAGGATCCCGCACCACTACATCATCAATACTTTCCTTCTTCCCTCGTATCCTCTACCACGTTATTGACCTTGGGGGGACATCTGGTCATCCACGAGGTTGGTTGGGGACATATCATTATATGGTCTCTCGTTGGAGTGCACTCCTGGGTATTGCTGCCTATAAGCGGACGATTTCGTTGCAACCCCTACAGATACCACGAAACCAGGTCTGGATTTTGACATTCGGGTCCATGCTCCAACTGAGGTGTGTGATCGATACATCCAACACGAGCATGTCGTTGTAGTATAGTGGTGAGTATTCCCGCCTGTCACGCGGGTGACCCGGGTTCGATTCCCGGCAACGGCGCTAAGGATCCCGCTCTACCATATCAGCAATGCTTTCCTTCTTCCCTCGTATCCTCTACCACGTTTTTGACCTTGGGGGGACAACTGGTCCATCCACGAGGTTGGTTGGGCACATATCATCATATGGTCTCTCGTTGGAGTGCACTCTTGGGTATTACTACTTATAAGCGGACGAATTCGTTGCAACCCCTGTAGATACGACGAAACTGGGTCTAGATTTTGACATTTGGGTCCAAGCTCCAAATGAGGTGTATGATCGATACATCCAACAAGAGCATCTTGTTGTAGTATAGTGTTGAGTATTCCCGCTTGTCACGCAGGTGACCCGGGCTCGATCCCCAACAACGACCCCAAGGGCGGTGCGAATCTGATTTCATCTACTGAGGCATCGCCGCCTAGGATCCCGCACCACCATATCATCAATGCTTTCCTTCTTCCCTCGTATCCTCTACCACGTTATTGACCTTGGGGGGACAGCTGGTCATCCACTAGGTTGGTTGGGCACATATCATTATATGGTCTCTCGTTGGAGTGCACTCCTGGGTATTGCTGCCTATAAGCGGACGATTTCGTTGCAACCCCTACAGATACGACGAAACCGGGTCTGGATTTTTACATTCGAGTCCATGTTCCAAATGAGGTCTATGATCGATACATCCAACAAGAGCATGTCGTTGTAGTATAGTTGTGAATATTCCCGCCTGTCACGCGGGTGACCCGGGTTCGATCCCTCACAACGGCGCTTAGGATCCCGCGCTACCATATCAGCAATGCTTTCCTTCTTCCCTCGTATCCTCTACCACGTTTTTTACCTTGGGGGGACAGCTGGTCATCCAAGAGGTTGGTTGGGCACATATCATCATATGGTCTTTCGTTAGAGTGCACTCTTGAGTATTGTTGCCTATAAGCAGACGAATTCGTTGCAACCCCTGTAGATACGACGAAACTGTGTCTAGATTTTGACATTTGGGTCCAAGCTCCAAATGAGGTGTATGATCGATACATCCAACAAGAGCATGTTGTTGTAATATAATGTTGAGTATTCCCGCCTGTCACGCGGGTGACCCGGGCTCGATCCCCAACAACGGCCCCAAGGGCGGTGCGAATTTGATGTCATCTACTGAGGCATCGCCGCCTAGGATCCTGCACCACCATATCATCAATGCCTTCCTTCTTCCCTCGTATCCTCTACCACGTTATTGACCTTGGGGGGACAGCTGGTCATCTACGAGGTTGGTTGGGCACATATCATTATATGGTCTCTCGTTGGAGTGCACTCCTGGGTATTGCTGCCTATAAGCGGACGATTTCGTTGCAACCCCTACAGATACGACGAAACCGGGTCTAGATTTTTACATTCGAGTCCATGTTCCAAATGAGGTCTATGATCGATACATCCAACAAGAGCATGTCGTTGTAGTATAGTTGTGAATATTCCCGCCTGTCACGCGGGTGACCCGGGTTCAATCCCTCAAAACGGCGCTTAGGATCCCGCGCTACCATATCAGCAATGCTTTCCTTCTTCCCTCGTATCCTCTACCACGTTTTTTACCTTGGGGGGACAGCTGGTCATCCAAGAGGTTGGTTGGGCACATATCATCATATGGTCTTTCGTTCGAGTGCACTCTTGAGTATTGGTGCCTATAAGCAGACGAATTCGTTGCAACCCCTGTAGATACGACGAAACTGTGTCTAGATTTTGACATTTGGGTCCAAGCTCCAAATGAGGTGTATGATCGATACATCCAACAAGAGCATGTTGTTGTAATATAATGTTGAGTATTCCCGCCTGTCACGCGGGTGACCCGGGCTCGATCCCCAACAACGGCCCCAAGGGCGGTGCGAATTTGATGTCATCTACTGAGGCATCGCCGCCTAGGATCCTGCACCACCATATCATCAATGCCTTCCTTCTTCCCTCGTATCCTCTACCACGTTATTGACCTTGGGGGGACAGCTGGTCATCTACGAGGTTGGTTGGGCACATATCATTATATGGTCTCTCGTTGGAGTGCACTCCTGGGTATTGCTGCCTATAAGCGGACGATTTCGTTGCAACCCCTACAGATACGACGAAACCGGGTCTGGATTTTTACATTCGAGTCCATGTTCCAAATGAGGTCTATGATCGATACATCCAACACGAGCATGTCGTTGTAGTATAGTTGTGAATATTCCCGCCTGTCACGCGGGTGACCCGGGTTCGATCCCTCAAAACGGCGCTTAGGATCCCGCGCTACCATATCAGCAATGCTTTCCTTCTTCCCGCGTATCCTCTACCACGTTTTTTACCTTGGGGGGACAGCTGGTCATCCAAGAGGTTGGTTGGGCACATATCATCATATGGTCTTTCGTTCGAGTGCACTCTTGAGTATTGTTGCCTATAAGCAGACGAATTCGTTGCAACCCCTGTAGATACGACGAAATTGGGTCTAGATTTTGACATTTGGGTCCAAGCTCCAAATGAGGTGTATGATCGATACATCCAACAAGAGCATGTTGTTGTAGTATAATGTTGAGTATTCCCGCCTGTCACGCGGGTGACCCGGGCTCGATCCCCAACAACGTCCCCAAGGCGGTGCGAATCTGATGTCATCTACTGAGGCATCGCCGCCTAGGATCCCGCACCACCATATCATCAATGCTTTCCTTCTTCCCTCGTATCCTCTACCACGTTATTAACCTTGGGGGGATAGCTGGTCATCCACGAGGTTGGTTGGGCACATATCATTATATGGTCTCTCGTTGGAGTGCACTCCTGGGTATTGCTGCCTATAAGCGGACGATTTCGTTGCAACCCCTACAGATACGACGAAACCGGGTCTGGATTTTGACATTCGGGTCCATGCTCCAAATGTGGTGTATGATGGATACATCCAACACGAGCATGTCGTTGTAGTATAGTGGTGAGTATTCCCGCCTGTCACGCGGGTGACCCGGGTTCGATCCCCGGCAACGGCGCTTAGGATCCCGCTCTACCATATCATAAATGCTTTCCTTCTTCCCTCGTATCCTCTACCATGTTTTTGACCTTGGGGGACAACTGGTCATCCACGAGGTTGGTTGGGCACATATCATCATATGGTCTCTCGTTGGAGTGCACTCTTGGGTATTGCTGCCTATAAGCGGACGATTTCGTTGCGACCCCTATAGATACGACGAAACCGGGTCTAGATTTTGACATTTGGGTCCATGCTCCAAAGGAGGTGTATGATCGATACATCCAACACGAGCATGTCGTTGTAGTATAGTGTTGAGTATTCCCGTCTGTCACGCGGGTTAACCAGATTCGATCCCCGGCAACGGCGCCAAGGACGGTGCGAATCTAATGTTATCTACTAAGGCATCGCCGCCAAGGATCCCGAACCACCATTTCGTCAACGCTCTCTTTCTTCCCTCGTATCCTTTAACCTGTTTTTGACCTTGGGGGGAGCGTCGGTCGTCCACGAGGTTGGTTGGGCACATACCATCATATGATCTCTCGTTCGAGTGCACTCCTGGGTATTGCTTCCTATAAGCGGACGAATTCGTTGCAAACCCTGGAGATACGACGAAACCGGGTCTTGATTTTGACATTCGGGTCCATGCTCCAAACGAGGTGTATTATCGAAACTTCCAACATGAGCATGTCGTTGTAGTAGAGTGGGCAGTATTCCCGCCTATCACACGGGTGACCCGGGTTCAATCCCCGGCAATGGTGCCAAGGGCGGTGCGAATCTGATTTCATATACTACGGCATTGCGGCCTCGGATACCGCACCACGATATCAACAATGCTTTCCTTCTTTCCTTGTATCCTCTACCACGTTTATAACTTTGGGGGAACAGTCGATTGTCCACGCATTTCGTTGTAGTATACTGGTCAGTATTCCCGCCTGTCACGCGGGTGACCCCGGTTCGATCCACGGCAACGGCGCCAAGGGCGGTGCGAATCTGATGTCATCTACTAAGGAATTGCCGGCTTGGATCCCGCACCACCATATCGACAATGCTTTCCTTCTTCCCTCGTAACCTTGGGGGGACAACTGGTCATCCATGAGGTTGGTTGGGGACATATCATCATATGGTCTCTCGTTGGAGTGCACTCTTGGGTATTGCTGCCTATAAGCGGACGAATTCGTTGCAACCCCTGTAGATACGACGAAACTGGGTCTAGATTTTGACATTTGGGTACAAGCTCCAAATGAGGTGTATGATCGATACATCCAACAAGAGCATGTTGTTGTAGTATAGTGGTGAGTATTCCCGCCTGTCACGCGGGTGACCCGGGCTCGATCCCCAACAACGGCCCCAAGGGCGGTGCGAATTTGATGTCATCTACTCAGGCATCGCCGCCTAGGATCCTGCACCACCATATCATCAATGCTTTCCTTCTTCCCTCGTATCCTCTACCACGTTATTGACCTTGGGGGGACAGCTGGTCATCCATGAGGTTGGTTGGGCGCATATCATCATATGGTGTCTCATTGGAGTGTACTCCTGGGTATTGCTGCCTATAAGCGGACGAATTCATTACAACACTTGCAGATACGACGAAATCAAGTTTCGATTTTGAAATTCGGGTCAATGCTCCAAATGAGGTGTATGATCGATACTTCCAACACGAGCATGGCGTTGTATTATAGTGGTGAGTATTGCCGCCTGTCACACGGTTGACTCGGGTTCGATCCCCGGCAACGGCGCCAAGGGCAGTGCGAATCTGATGTCATATACTACGGCATTGCGGCCTCGGATACCGCACCACGATATCAACAATGCTTTCCTTCTTTCCTTGTATCCTCTACCACGTTTATAACCTTGGGGGAACAGTCGGTTGTCCACGCATTTCGTTGTAGTATAGTGGTGAGAGTATTCCCGCCTGTCACGCGGGTGACCCCGGTTCGATCCACGGCAACGGCGCCAAGGGCGGTGCGAATCTGATGTCATCTACTAAGGAATTGCCGGCTTGGATCCCGCACCACCATATCGACAATGCTTTCCTTCTTCCCTCGTATCCTCTACCACGTTTTTGACCTTGGGGGGACAGCTGGTCATCCATGAGGTTGGTATGGGACATATCATCATATGGTCTCTCGTTGGAGTGCACTCTTGGGTATTGCTGCCTATAAGCGGACGAATTCGTTGCAACCCCTGTAGATACGACGAAACTGGGTCTAGATTTTGACATTTGGGTCCAAGCTCCAAATGAGGTGTATGATCGATAAATCCAACCAGAGCATGTTGTTGTAGTATAGTGGTGAGTATTCCCGCCTGTCACGCGGGTGACCCGGGCTCGATCCCGAACAACGGCCCCAAGGGCGGTGCGAATCTGATGTCATCTACTGAGGCATCGCCGCCTAGGATCCCGCACCACCATATCATCAATGCTTTCCTTCTTCCCTCGTATCCTCTACCACGTTATTGACCTTGGGGGGACAGCTGGTCATCCAAGAGGTTGGTTGGGCACATATCATCATATGGTCTCTCATTGGAGTGCACTCCTGGGTATTGCTGCCTATAAGCGGACGAATTCATTACAACCCCTGCAGATACGACGAAATCAAGTTTCGATTTTGATAGTCGGGTCAATGCTCCAAATGAGGTGTATGATCGATACTTCCAACACGAGCATGGCGTTGTATTATAGTGGTGAGTATTCCCGCCTGTCACACGGTTGACCCGGTTCGATCCCCGGCAACGGCCCCAAGGGCGGTGCGAATCTGATGTCATCTACTGAGGCATCGCCGCCTAGGATCCCGCACCACCATATCATCAATGCTTTCCTTCTTCCCTCGTATCCTCTACCACGTTATTGACGTTGGGTGGACAACTGGTCATCCATGAGGTTGGTTGGGCACATATCATCATATGGTCTCTCATTGGAGTGCACTCCTGGGTATTGCTGCCTATAAGCGGACGAATTCATTACAACCCCTGCAGATACGACAAAATCAAGTTTCGATTTTGATATTCGGGTCAATGCTCCAAATGAGGTGTATGATCGATACTTCCAACACGAGCATGGCGTTGTATTATAGTGGTGAGTATTCCCGCCTGTCACACGGTTGACCCGGTTCGATCCCCGGCAACGGCGCCAAGGGCGGTGCGAATCTGATGTCATCTGCTAAGGCATTGCCGCCTAGGATTCCGCACCACCATATCGTCAATGCTTTCTTTCTTCCCTCGTATCCTCTACCACGTTTAGGACCTTGGGGGGACAGTCGGTTGTCCACGAGGTTGGTTGGGCGCATATCATCATATGATCTCACCTTCGAGTGATCTCCTGGGTATTGCTGCCTATAAGCGGACGAATTCGTTGCAACCCCTGAAGATACGACGAAACCAGGTCTGGATTTTGACATTCGGGTCCATGCTCCAAAGGAGCTGTATGATCGATACTTCCAATACGAGCATGTCGTTATAGTATAGTGGTGAGTATTCCCGCCTGTCATGCGGGTGACCCGGGTTCGATCCCCGGCAACGGCACCAACGGCGGTGCAAATCTGTTGTCATCTAATGAGGCATTACTGCGTAGGATCCCGCACCACCATATCGTCAATGCTTTCTTTTTTCCCTCGTATCGTCTACCACGTTTAGAGGTTTGGGGGAACAGTCGGTTGTCCACGAGGTTCGTTGGGCACGTATCATGATCTGATCTCTCGTTCGAGTGCACTCCTGGGTATTGCTGCCTATAAGCGGACGAATTCGTTGCAACCCCTGTAGATACGACGAAACTGGGTCTTGATTTTGACATTTGGCTCCAAGCTCCAAATGAGGTGTATGATCGATACATCCAACAAGAGCATGTTGTTGTAGTATAGTGGTGAGTATTCCCACCTGTCACGCGGGTGACCCGGGCTCGATCCCCAACAACGGCCCCAAGGGCGGTGCGAATCTGATGTCATCTACAGAGGTATCGCCGCCTAGGATCCCGCACCGCCGTATCATCAATGCTTTCCTTCTTCCCTCGTATCCTCTACCACGTTTTCGACCTTGGGGGTATAGCTGGTCATCCACGAGGTTGGTTGGGCACATATCATGATATGGTCTCTCGTTGGAGTGCACTCCTGGGTATTGCTGCCTATAAGCAGACGAATTCGTTGCAACCCCTGAGGATAGAACGAAACCGGGTCTGGATTTTGACATTCGTGTCCAAGCTCCAAATGAGGTGTATAATCGATACTCCCAACACGAACATGTTGTTGTAGCATAGTGGTGAGTATTCCCGCCTCTCACGCGGGTGACCCCGGTCGATCCTCGGCAACAGCGCCAAGGGCGGTGCGAATCTGATGTTATCTACGAAGGCATTGCCGGCTCGGATCCCGCACCACCATATCGACAATGCTTTCCTTGTTCCCTTCTATCCTCTATCATGTTTAGAACCTTGGGGGGACAGTCGGTCGTCCACGAGGTTGGTTGGGCGCATATCATCATATGATCTGTCGTTCGAGTGCACTCCTGGGTACTGTGACCTATAAGCGCACAAATTCGTTGTAACCCCTGCAGATACGACGAAACAGAGTTTGGATTTTGATATTCGGGTCCATGCTACAAATGAGGTGTATGATCGATACTTCCAACACGAGCATGTCATTGTAGTATAGTGGTGAGTATTCCCGCCTGTCACACGGGTGACCCGGGTTCGATCCCCGGCAACGGCGCCGAGGGCGGTGAAAATTTGATGTCATCTACGAAGGTATTGCTGCCTAGGATCCCGAACCACCATATCGTCAATGCTTTCTTTCTTCCCTTGGATCCTCTACCAGGTTTAGGACCTTGGGGGGACAGTCGGTTGTCCACGAGGTTCGTTGGGTGCATATCATCATATGATCTCTCGTTCGAGTGCACTCCTGGGTATTGCGGCCTATAAGCGGACGTATTCGTTGCAACCCCTGAGGATACGATGAAACCAGGTCTGCATTTTGACATTCGGGTCCATGCTCCAAATGAGGTGTATGATCGATACTTCCAACATGAGCATGTCGTTGTAGTATTGTGGGCAGTATTCCCGCTTGTCACGCGGGTGACCCGAGTTCGATCCCCGGAAACGGCGCCAAGGGCGGTGCGAATCTGATGTCATCTACTAAGGCATTGCCGCCTCTGATACCGCACCACCATATCGACAATGCTTTCCTTCTTCCCTCGTATCCTCTACCACGTTTTTGACCTTGGGGGGACAGCTGGTCATCCATGAGGTTGGTTTGGGACATATCATCATATGGTCTCTCGTTGGAGTGCACTCTTGGGTATTGCTGCCTATAAGCGGACGAATTCGTTGCAACCCCTGTAGATACGACGAAACTGGGTCTAGATTTTGACATTTGGGTCCAAGCTCCAAATGAGGTGTATGATCGATAAATCCAACAAGAGCATGTTGTTGTAGTATAGTGGTGAGTATTCCCGCCTGTCACGCGGGTGACCCGGGCTCGATCCCGAACAACGGCCCCAAGGGCGGTGCGAATCTGATGTCATCTACTGAGGCATCGCCGCCTAGGATCCCGCACCACCATATCATCAATGCTTTCCTTCTTCCCTCGTATCCTCTACCACGTTATTGACCTTGGGGGGACAGCTGGTCATCCAAGAGGTTGGTTGGGCACATATCATCATATGGTCTCTCACTGGAGTGCACTCCTGGGTATTGCTGCCTATAAGCGGACGAATTCATTACAACCCCTGCAGATACGACGAAATCAAGTTTCGATTTTGATAGTCGGGTCAATGCTCCAAATGAGGTGTATGATCGATACTTCCAACACGAGCATGGCGTTGTATTATAGTGGTGAGTATTCCCGCCTGTCACACGGTTGACCCGGTTCGATCCCCGGCAACGGCCCCAAGGGCGATGCGAATCTGATGTCATCTACTGAGGCATCGCCGCCTAGGATCCCGCACCACCATATCATCAATGCTTTCCTTCTTCCCTCGTATCCTCTACCACGTTATTGACGTTGGGGGGACAACTGGTCATCCATGAGGTTGGTTGGGCACATATCATCATATGGTCTCTCATTGGAGTGCACTCCTGGGTATTGCTGCCTATAAGCGGACGAATTCATTACAACCCTTGCAGATACGACGAAATCAAGTTTCGATTTTGATATTCGGGTCAATGCTCCAAATGAGGTGTATGATCGATACTTCCAACACGAGCATGGCGTTGTATTATAGTGGTGAGTATTCCCGCCTGTCACACGGTTGACCCGGTTCGATCCCCGGCAACGGCGCCAAGGGCGGTGCGAATCTGATGTCATCTGCTAAGGCATTGCCGCCTAGGATTCCGCACCACCATATCGTCAATGCTTTCTTTCTTCCCTCGTATCCTCTACCACGTTTAGGACCTTGGGGGGACAGTCGGTTGTCCACGAGGTTGGTTGGGCGCATATCATCATATGATCTCACCTTCGAGTGATCTCCTGGGTATTGCTGCCTATAAGCGGACGAATTCGTTGCAACCCCTGAAGATACGACGAAACCAGGTCTGGATTTTGACATTCGGGTCCATGCTCCAAAGGAGCTGTATGATCGATACTTCCAATACGAGCATGTCGTTATAGTATAGTGGTGAGTATTCCCGCCTGTCATGCGGGTGACCCGGGTTCGATCCCCGGCAACGGCACCAACGGCGGTGCAAATCTGTTGTCATCTAATGAGGCATTACTGCGTAGAATCCCGCACCACCATATCGTCAATGCTTTCTTTTTTCCCTCGTATCGTCTACCACGTTTAGAGGTTTGGGGGAACAGTCGGTTGTCCACGAGGTTCGTTGGGCACGTATCTGTTGGGATTTCGGTCCCTCCGGATGGGATGTCCGGAGATGAATGACGGCAAGCCCGGTTCCGGTTACGGAGCCGGATGACGAATGTACCCGGAGAGAGATCCGGATGACGGCAAGCCCGGTTCCGGTTACGGAGCCGGATGACTGAAGACCCCGGTAACGGAGCCGGATGACGAATGTACCCGGAGAGAGATCCGGATGCGGGGACATATTTTGTGAATATGTTTTGCCAAGAGCCCTTTGAGGCTATATTTGTAAATAGCCCGAAAGTCATATGTGTATAAATATGACTTAGGGCAAACAGTTTTAATGTTGTTGCTCATTTTCTGTTTTCCACTAAGAGGGAGCGAAGTGAGAGCAGCCGAGAGAGAAAGAGAGAGAGAGAGAGAGAGGAAGAGGTCGTTGCCTCTGTGTATTACCGCCGCCTGTGGCGAAGACAGTGAACTCAAGGTTGTTGCCTTGTAGCTTCACCATTGTACATCTCTGTTCATAGTGATAGTTGGAGTTTGAGGACTCCCGTGGTTTTTCCCATTTAGGGTTTTCCACGCTAATCCCTGTGTCATCGTGTCTTTCTCTGTGTTTCCTATTTTCTGCTCCTTTGATTCGCAATTACTCGGTTGTGGCCGGGAGAAGAAGGTGAATCGGAGCGTCGATCCCCGACAAACTGGTATCAGAGCGACTGTTGCAGAAAATGGAAGGCGGCGGTAGCGGGCAGCCGGGGATGATGGTGCTGAATGCATAGAATTACGCCGACTGGAAGATCAAGATGGAGGATCTTCTGATTGTTCGAGACCTGTACGAACCGATCGACAGGTCGGAAATACCGAAGGGGGTACTTGAGTCGGAGTGGAAGCTCCTGAACCGGAAAGCCGTAGCGACGATCCGACAATATGTCGATGTAAGCGTCCTACAACATGTGGCGAACGACACCAACGCATATGAGATGTGGAAGAAGCTGTCGGGCCTCTACGAGAGGAAGAATGCGTTGAACCGGACCTCCCTGATGAGGAAGATAGTGAATCTCAAGTACCGGGACGGCGAGAGTATGGTGGAACACGTAAGCACGTTCATGGGATTCGTGAATCAGCTTGCGGCGATCAAGTTCCCGTTGGAGGATGCAATGCAAGCCATCATCCTGATGTGTACATTGCCGGACAGCTGGGAGAACTTGGTGGTGACTCTCAGCACCTCCTGCACGGAAGACAACTTGTCCCTACAAACGGTAAAGACAAGTATTTTGAACGAAGAAGCGCGTCGGAGAGATAAAGAACCGGCCTCCGACTCGAAGGCGCTGCTTACCGAATCGGAACGGGGAAGACAGTGGAACCGGAGTCCGCAAAGACGGGAGAAGTCGGGGACCCGGTCGCAGTCAAGAGGAAGGCCCACGTGCTTCCACTGTGGGAAGCCGGGGCACTTCCGGAAGAATTGTCGGCATTACCGAAAGGACAACGGAGCCGACGACACCGATTCGAAGAAGTCACCGGAGAGAAACGGTGCATACCGGGGAGCCACGGACCGGAGAGGTCCGGATCGGCGAGGGCAGGACCGGAAAGGAACGACGGCACTTGCGGCAAGTGAAGAAGAGATAATGCTCATTACCGAAGAGAGGGAGCTGAACCTTGCCGGTGAAGAGATGACCTGGGTGGTCGATTCCGGAGCATCGTTCCACCTGACCCCGGAGAAGAAATACTTCTCATCCTACACAGCCGGTGAGCATGGCTGTGTCCGGATGGGAAATGAAGGTACATGCCGGATTGCCGGCATAGGAGACGTGTGGCTGATGACATCAACTGGATGCAAGATGCTGCTGAAGGATGTTCGACACGTTCCGGAGGTCCGATTGAACCTGATCTCGGCCGGGAGGCTAGACGATGAAGGCTACACGGGCAGCATCCGGAACGGTGTCATGAAGTTCAGCAAGGGGAGCCTGATAGTGGCTCGGGCCCGGAAGGTCAACACACTATACCTGATGAATGCCCGGCTATGTCCGGAGGAGCTGAACGTGGCAGCCGACGCTGCCGGTGAGCTGTGGCACAAGAGACTGTGCCACATGAGTGAGAAGGGGATGAAGAGGCTTGCAGAAGACAACCTTATTCCAGTGAAGCATGTGCACCTGGAGAAGTGCACCGACTGCCTGGCCGGTAAGCAAAACCGGACCTCCTTCCACTCAAGGCCACCGACGAGACGTAGCGCACCATTGGAGCTGGTGCACACTGATGTGTGTCAGGTAGAAACGAAGTCACATGGCAGAGCCCAGTACTTCGTGACATTCATTGATGATCACAGCCGGAAGTTGTGGACGGCACCGTTGAAGACAAAGGACCAAGTATTGTCCGTCTTCAAAGAACTCCACGCGAGAGTGGAAAGGGAATCCGGCAAGAAGCTGAAAGCGATACGAGCGGATAACGGAGGGGAATACCGGGGGCAGTTCCAGGAGTACTGTCGCTCGAAGGGAATCCGGCTCGAGTTTACTGTGCCGAAGACGCCGGAACTGAACGGGCTGGCCGAGAGGATGAACCGGACCATAATGGAGAGGGTCCGGAGTATGCTGGCGCATGCGAAATTACCCAAGGGATTTTGGGCTGAGGCAATGTCGACGGCGACATATGTGATAAACCGATCACCCTCAGTACCTTTGGACGGAGACACGCCGCAGAGAGTGTGGACCGGTAGGGAAGTATCCTACCGGCATCTGAAGGTGTTCGGGTGTCTCGCATACGTGCATGTGGCAAAGGACCGGAGAGGAAAGCTAGATCCAAAGACCCGGCCATGCATATTCCTCGGTTACGGTGACGACGAGTTCGGCTACCGAGTATGGGACCCGGTCGACAAGAAGATATTCAGGAGTCGAGACATCATCTTCATGGAGGACAAGACACTCGCCGACTGGGAGTCGGAGAAGAAGATGAAGAGCTCCAAGTCGACCGGTGAGGATCAACTCTACGAGGGGCAGTCCCGACCGGCAAGGGACCGGTTAGCACTCGAGGATCCGGCCGAAGACGGTGAAGAAACAGAACCGGCCGAAGAAGATGAAAATGATACCGGTACCGGCCCCGATCCCGAAATGGATTCGGATGAAGAAGAATCGGAAGAACCGGTTACCGAAGCTCCGGAACGGAGATATCCTCTAAGAGAGAGAAGGGCCCCCCGGAGATTTCCGGAACCAGAGCACTTGCTGCTAACCGACGAGGGGGAGCCGGAGAGCTTTGAAGAAGCAAAGCATGACACCCAGAGCCGCAGGTGGTTGAGTGCCATGCAGGACGAGATGGATTCCCTGCATGAGAACCACACATATGAACTTGTGGAGTTGCCGAAAGGAAAACGGGCACTCCGTAACAAGTGGGTGTTCAAGCTGAAACCAGGAGATGCCGGAAACCCCCCGAGATACAAAGCCAGGATCGTGGTGAAGGGGTTTCAGCAGAAGAAGGGCGTCGACTTCGACGAGATATTTGCCCCGGTAGTAAAGATGACCTCCATCCGGACGGTGCTGAGCATAGCGGCAAGCATGGACCTCGAGGTAGATCAGATGGACGTGAAGACGGCATTCCTTCACGGTGACCTCGAAGAAGAGATCTACATGCAGCAACCGGAAGGATTCGAGAAGAAAGGGAAGGAGCACCTGGTATGCCGGTTGAAGAAGAGCCTTTACGGACTGAAGCAGGCTCCCCGGCAATGGTACCGGAAGTTCGACTCCTTCATGACCGACGAAGGGTACCTCAAAACGCAGTCCGACCACTGCGTGTTTGTGAAGAAGTTCGAAGGAGGAGACTCTCTAATACTCCTCCTGTACGTGGACGACATGTTGATCGTCGGACGGGACCAGGTCAAGATACGGACGCTGAAGAAAGCGCTTCACCGAACCTTCTCAATGAAGGACCTGGGTCCGGCGAGGCAAATACTAGGGATGCACATCATCCGGGACCGGAAGAAGAAGCAGTTGTGGCAGTCACAGGAGAAGTACGTGACAAAGGTGCTTCACCGGTTCAACATGTCGGAAGCAAAACCGGTCGGATCAACCCTACCGGCAAACTGCAAGTTGTCCAGCAAGCAAAGTCCCAAGACAAAGGCTGAAAAGGAGGATATGATGAAAGTGCCGTATGCCTCAGCCGTCGGGAGCTTGATGTACGCCATGGTGTGTACGAGACCGGACATCGGATACGCAGTCGGAGTGGTGAGCCGGTACATGAGCAATCCTGGCAAAGAGCATTGGAATGCGGTCAAGTGGTTACTCCGATACCTGAAGGGTACGGCAAACGTGTGCCTCCGATTCGGCTCCGGTAAGCCCGAACTCGACGGCTTCACCGACTCGCATATGTCGGCTGATACAGATACCAGCCGGTCCACATCAGGGTATGTGATGACGTATGCAGGGGGAGCTGTTTCATGGCAGTCGAGGCTGCAGAAGACGGTTGCGCTGTCAACCACGGAGGCGGAGTACATGGCGGCTGTTGAAGCCGGCAAGGAAATAATATGGATGAAGGACTTCATTAGAGAGCTCGGTATCCGGCAGGAGGAGTACCGACTCTACTGCGACAGTCAGAGTGCAATCCACCTTGCGAAGAACGCGGCCTATCACTCCCGGACGAAGCACATCCAGCGAAGATATCACTGGATCCGGGAAAGGATAGAAGACAAGGAGTTCGTGCTGACGAAGGTCCACACGGACCAGAACGGGTCGGATATGCTGACCAAGGTGCTCACACCCGACAAGCTGGAAGCATGCCAGAAGAGGATCGGACTGGAGAGACATCCCATGCCGAAGTGAAGGGGGAGTTTGTTGGGATTTCGGTCCCTCCGGATGGGATGTCCGGAGATGAATGACTGCAAGCCCGGTTCCGGTTACGGAGCCGGATGACGAATGTACCCGGAGAGAGATCCGGATGACGGCAAGCCCGGTTCCGATTACGGAGCCGGATGACTGAAGACCCCGGTAACGGAGCCGGATGACGAATGTACCCGGAGAGAGATCCGGATGCGGGGACATATTTTGTGAATATGTTTTGCCAAGAGCCCTTTGAGGCTATATTTGTAAATAGCCCGAAAGTCATATGTGTATAAATATGACTTAGGGCAAACAGTTTTAATGTTGTTGCTCATTTTCTGTTTTCCACTAAGAGGGAGCGAAGTGAGAGCAACCGAGAGAGAAAGAGAGAGAGAGAGAGAGAGGAAGAGGTCGTTGCCTCTGTGTATTACCGCCGCCTGTGGCGAAGACAGTGAACTCAAGGTTGTTGCCTTGTAGCTTCACCATTGTACATCTCTGTTCATAGTGATAGTTGGAGTTTGAGGACTCCCGTGGTTTTTCCCATTTAGGGTTTTCCACGCTAATCCCTGTGTCATCGTGTCTTTCTCTGTGTTTCCTATTTTCTGCTCCTTTGATTCGCAATTACTCGGTTGTGGCCGGGAGAAGAAGGTGAATCGGAGCGTCGATCCCCGACAGTATCATCATCTGATCTCTCGTTCGAGTGCACTCCTGGGTATTGCTGCCTATAAGCGGACGAATTCGTTGCAACCCCTGTAGATACGACGAAACTGGGTCTTGATTTTGACATTTGGGTCCAAGCTCCAAATGAGGTGTATGATCGATACATCCAACAAGAGCATGTTGTTGTAGTATAGTGGTGAGTATTCCCACCTGTCACGCGGGTGACCCGGGCTCGATCCCCAACAACGGCCCCAAGGGCGGTGCGAATCTGATGTCATCTACAGAGGCATCGCCGCCTAGGATCCCGCACCGCCGTATCATCAATGCTTTCCTTCTTCCCTCGTATCCTCTACCACGTTTTCGACCTTGGGGGTATAGCTGGTCATCCACGAGGTTGGTTGGGCACATATCATGATATGGTCTCTCGTTGGAGTGCACTCCTGGGTATTTCTGCCTATAAGCGGACGATTTCGTTGCAACCCCTACAGATACGACGAAACCGGGTCTGCATTTTGACATTCGGGTCCATGCTCCGAATGAGGTGTATGATCGATACATCCAACACGAGCATGTCGTTGTAGTATAGTGGTGAGTATTCCCGCCTGTCACGCGGGTGACCCGGGTTCGATCCCCGGAAACGGCGCCTAGGACCCCGCACCACCATATCATCAATGCTTTCCTTCATCCCTCGTATCCTCTACCACGTTTTTGACCTTGGGGGACAACTGGTCATGCACGAGGTTGGTTGGGCACATATCATCATATGGTCTCTCGTTGGAGTGCCCTCCTGGGCATTGCTGCCTTTAAGCGGACGATTTTGTTGCAACACCTATAGATACGACGAAACAGGGTCTGGATTTTGACATACGGGTGCATGCTCCAAATGAGGTGTTTGATCGATACATCCAACACGAGCATGTCATTGTAGTATAGTGGTGAGTATTCCCGCATGTCACGCGGGTGACCCAAGTTCGATCCCCGGCAACGGCGCCAAGGACGGTGCGAATCTAATGTCATCTACTAAGGCATCGCCGCCAAGGATCCCGAACCACCATATCGTCAACGCTCTCCTTCTTCCCTCGTATCCTTTACCCTGTTTTTGACCTTGGGGGGAGAGTCGGTCGTCCACGAGGTTGGTTGGGCACATACCATCATATGATCTCTGGTTCGAGTGCACTCCTGGGTATTGCTGCCTATAAGCGGACAAATTCGTTGCAATCCCTGCAGATACGACGAAACCGGGTCTGGATTTTGACATTCGGGTCCATGTTCCAAATCCCGCACCACCATATCGTCAATGCTTTCTTTTTTCCCTCGTATCCTCTACCACGTTTAGAACCTTGGGGGAACAGTCGGTTGTCCACCCATTTCGTTGGAGTATAGTGGTGAGTATTCCCGCCTGTCACGTGGATGACCCCGGTTCGATCCCCAGCAACGGCGCCAAGGGCGGTGCAAATCTGATGTCATCTACTATGGCTTTGCCGTCTCGGATCTCGCACCACCATATCGACAATGCTTTGCTTCTTCCCTTGTATCGTCTACCACGTTTTCCGCACCACCATATTGACAATGCTTTCCTTTTTCCAATGTATCCTCTACCACGTTTAGGACCTTGGGGGGACAGTCGGTCGTCCACGAGGTTGGTTGGGCGCATATCATCATATGATCTCTCGTTCGAAAGCACTCCTGGGTATTGCTGCCTATAAGCGGACAAATTCGTTGCAACCCTTGCAGATACGACAAAACCGACTTTGGATTTTGACATTCGGGTCCATGCTCGAAATGAGGTGTATGTTCGATACCCTAAGGCAATGCTGCCTAGGACTGCTTATAATCGGACGAATTCGTTGCAACCCTTGCAAATACGACGAAACCGACTTTGGATTTTGATATTCGGGTCCATGGTCGAAATGAGATGTATGATCGATACTTCGAACATGAACATGTCGTTGTAGTATAGTGGTGAGTATTCCCGCCTGTCACGCGGGTGACCCGGGTTCGATCCCCGGCAACGGCGCCAAGGACGGTGCGAATCTGATGTCATTTACTAAGGCATTGCTGCCTAGGATCCCGCACCAGCATATCATAAATGCTTTCTTTCTTCCCTCGTATCGTCTAGCACGTTTAGGACCTTGGGGGGACAGTCGGTCGTCCACGAGGTTGGTTGGGTGCATATCATCATATGATCTCTCGTTCGAGTGCACTCGTGGGTATTGCTGGCTATAAGCGGACGAATTCCTTGCAACCCCTACAGATATGACGAAACCGAGTTTGTATTTTGATATTCGGGTCCATGCTCCAAATGAGATGTCTGATCGATACTTCCAACATGAGAATATTGTTGTAATATAGTGGTAAGTATTCCCGCCTGTCACGCGGGTGACCCGGGTTTGATCCCCGGCAACGGCGCCAAGGGCGGTGCGAATTTGATGTCATCTACTAAGCCATTACTGCCTAGGATCCCGCACCACCATATCGACAATGTTTTCTTTCTTCCCTCGTATCCTCTACCACGTTTAGGACCTTGGGGGGACAGTCAGTCGTCCACGAGGTTGGTTGGGCGCATATCATCATATGATCTCTCGTTCGAGTGCACTCCTGGGTATTGCTGCCTATAAGCGGACGAATTCGTTGCAACCCCTGAGGATAGAACGAAACCGGGTCTGGATTTTGACATTCGTGTCCAAGCTCCAAATGAGGTGTATAATCGATACTCCCAACACGAACATGTTGTTGTAGCATAGTGGTGAGTATTCCCGCCTCTCACGCGGGTGACCCCGGTCGATCCTCGGCAACAGCGCCAAGGGCGGTGCGAATCTGATGTTATCTACTAAGGCATTGCCGGCTCGGATCCCGCACCACCATATCGACAATGCTTTCCTTGTTCCCTTCTATCCTCTACCATGTTTAGAACCTTGGGGGGACAGTCGGTCGTCCACGAGGTTGGTTGGGCGCATATCATCATATGATCTGTCGTTCGAGTGCACTCCTGGGTACTGTGACCTATAAGCGCACAAATTCGTTGTAACCCCTGCAGATACGACGAAACAGAGTTTGGATTTTGATATTCGGGTCCATGCTACAAATGAGGTGTATGATCGATACTTCCAACACGAGCATGTCATTGTAGTATAGTGGTGAGTATTCCCGCCTGTCACACGGGTGACCCGGGTTCGATCCCCGGCAACGGCGCCGAGGGCGGTGAAAATCTGATGTCATCTACGAAGGTATTGCTGCCTAGGATTCCGAACCACCATATCGTCAATGCTTTCTTTCTTCCCTTGGATCCTCTACCAGGTTTAGGACCTTGGGGGGACAGTCGGTTGTCCACGAGGTTCGTTGGGTGCATATCATCATATGATCTCTCGTTCGAGTGCACTCCTGGGTATTGCGGCCTATAAGCGGACGTATTCGTTGCAACCCGTGAGGATACGACGAAACCGGGTCTGCATTTTGACATTCGGGTCCATGCTCCAAATGAGGTGTATGATCGATACTTCCAACATGAGCATGTCGTTGTAGTATTGTGGGCAGTATTCCCGCTTGTCACGCGGGTGACCCGAGTTCGATCCCCGGAAACGGCGCCAAGGGCGGTGCGAATCTGATGTCATCTACTAAGGCATTGCCGCCTCTGATACCGCACCACCATATCGACAATGCTTTCCTTCTTCCCTTGTATCCTCTACCACGTTTAGGACCTTGGGGCGACAGTCGGTCATCCTCGAGGTTGGTTGGGCGCATATCATCATATGATCTCTCGTTGGAGTGCACTCCTGGGTATTGCTGCCTATAAGCGGACGAAGTCATTGCAACCCCTGCATATACGACGAAATCAAGTTTCGATTTTGATATTCGGGTCCATGCTCCAAATGAGGTGTATGATCGATACTTCCAACACGAGCATGTCGTTGTAGTATAGTGGTGAGTATTCCCGCCTGTCACGCGGGTGACCCGGGTTCGATCCCCGGCAACGGCGCCAAGTGCGGTGCGAATCTGATGTCATCTACTAAGGCATAGCCGCCTAGGATTCCGCACCACCATATCGTCAATGCTTTCTTTCTTCCCTCGTATCCTCTACCACGTTTAGGACCTTGGGGGGACAGTCAGTCGTCCACGAGGTTGGTTGGGCGCATATCATCATATGATCTCTCGTTCGAGTGATCTCCTGGGTATTGCTGCGTATAAGCAGACAAATTCGTTGATACCACGAAACTGGGTCTGGATTTTGACATTCGGGTCCATGCTCCAAATGAGGTGTATGATCGATACATCCAACAAGAGCATGTCATTGTAGTATAGTGGTGAGTATTCCGGGCTCTCCTGCGGGTGACCCTGGCTCGATCCCCGGCAACGGCGCCAAGGGTGGTGCGAATCTGATGTCATCTACTAAGGCATTGCCGCCTAGCATGCCGCACCACCATAATATCAATGCTTTACTTCTTCCCTCGTATCCTCTACCACGTTTTTGACCTTGGGGGGACAGTCGGTCGTTGACGAGGTTGGTTGGGCACATATGATCATATGGTCTCTCGTTGGAGTGCACTCCTGGGTATTGTTGCCTATAAGCGGACGAATTCGTTGCAACCCCTGCAGATACGACGAAACCGAGTTTGGATTTTTATATTCGGGCCCATGCTCCAAATGAGGTGGATGATCGATACTTCTAACACGAGCATGTGGTTGTAGTATAGTGGTGAGTATTCCTGCTTGTCACGCGGGTGAGCCGGGTTCGATCCCCGTCAACGGCGTCAAGGGCGGTGCGAATTTGATGTTATCTACTAAGGCATTGCCGCCTAGGATCCGGCACCGCCATATCGTGAATGCTTTACTTCTTCCCTTGTATCCTCTACCACTTTTAGTACCTTAGGGGGACAGGTGGTCGTCCACGAGGTTGGTTGGGCGCATATCATCATATGATATTTCGTTCGAGTGCACTATTGGGTATTGCCGCCCATAAGCGGACGAATTCGTTGCAACCTCTGGATTAAGGACGAAACAGTGCCTTATTTTCGACATTCGGGTCCATGCTCCGAATTAGTTGTACGATCGATACTCTCAAAACACGAGGATGTTCTTGTACTATAGGGTGGAGTATTCCTGCATGTCACGCGTGTGACCCGGGTGGATCGGCGGGAACGGCGCGTAGGGCGGGGCGAATCAATGTCAACTACCAAGGCATTGCCGGCTTGGATCCCGCACCGCCATATCCTCAATGCTTTCCCCGTTCCTCTAGATTCTGATAATCCTTAGGGCCAGACAACAGCCTAACACAGGGTGTCCACTTAAGACACTTTAGCAAAGGGTGTTACGGCGAGATAACTTACGACACAACGCTTAATTGGACCTTAATCGGTTACTTAGCAATATGTCATTAACACGGGTAACATATACAATAAGCACAGAACAGTGAACAATACTCAATGATTAAACAAAAGGTTTTTATTACTCTTCGTTGATGACTACATTGTAACCGGGCCTTTATATAGGTCACCGGTGCGAAGTACAAAACGGTGCCAAACGGCACCTATTCGGGATCGGTCCGGATCCGGATCGGCATACTGATTCTGGTCCGACCATCCACATCTTCTCATATATTAATATATTAAGACTAGTCATTACAACAGATTCCCAAATAACAATTCCCCTTTTCACACCCTAGTCTTGGCGTCCTTAGCTCCTTTGCTGGCCGGGTAACAGATCCTTTAAAGCTTTCGAGCCCTTAGGGGGTATAATCTATCATCCGCAAGTTTGGGAGCATATCATAATCTGATCACTCGTCCGAGTGCCCTATTGGGTATTGCCGCCTATAAGTGGACAAATTCGTTGCAACCCCTGCACTAACGACAAAACCGGGCCTTATTTTCGACATTCGGGTCCATACTCCGAACGAGTTGTACGATCGATACTCTCAAAAAACGAGGATGTTCTTGTAGTATAGTGGTGAGTATTCCCGCTTGTCACGCGGGTGACCCGGGTTCGATCCACGGGAACGACGTGTAGGGCAGGGTGAATCGTTGGCAACTACTAAGGCATCGCCGGCTAGGATCCCGCACCACCATATCCTTAATGCTTTCCCTATTCCCCCAGATCCTTTAACTCTTTCGAGCCCTTGGGGGGTACAATCTATCATTTGCGAGGTTGGGAGCATATCATGATATGATCTCTCGTCCAACTGCACTCCTGGGTATTCCTACCCATAAGCGGACGAATTTGTTGCAACCCCTGCACTGACGACGAAACTGGGCCTCGATTTCGATTATCGGGTCTATGCTCTGAACGAGTTGTACGATCGATACTTTTAATACGAGCATGTCGTTGTAGTATAGTGGTGAGTATTGCTGACGAAAGGAGGCCTCGATTTCGACATTCAGGTTCATGCTTCGAACGAGTTGTACGATTGATACTTCCAACACGAGGACATCTTTGTAGCATAGGGTGGAAGCACGCTACGGTGTACCAGAAAAGTACTGTTTTTGGCCACAAAAAATGTCAGTCCTTTCGATACTGTTAGTACTAAATAATTGAAAAAAAATATCAGAGAAAAATAAAACGATTTTGGGGACTGGGGTGAGTGTAGTACAAGTGTCATTTAAGACAAGGATTGGGGGGAACACATGAGGAGATGTTCTTTCCATTTTGGGGGCTATTTTCCCCTCACGTCGTTTTTGGCGCTTCCCCTCAAACCAACTCCTCTTACTCCTCTTCCTCTATCCCTCTGAGCTCTTCATCTCAGACATCCATGTCAGGTTTCTGGTTTTCCTCCAATGTAAGAGGTTTGTTAGGGTTTAGGGAGAATATCTCAAACATCCATGTTAGGTTTCTGGTTTTGGGTTGAGGATTTATTGTTTTGTTAGGGTTTCTATTTTAGGGTTTGAGTTGGGGATTAGAGACTGTTCTGAGGCCTCTTATAATAGCCAATAGTGACTTCTTCGAGAACGATTTTCTTGCTTCTTCCACCAATTGGAGTTTATCTCGCGGTGATTTAAGGCTTTTTCCACCGAGGCGAGGATCCTTCCACCGAATCGATGCGGCATATCACACAGATTCAAGGCTCCCTCCACCATTAGAGGTTCATTCCACCAAATCGAGGTGGCATATCACATAGATTTAACGCTCCCTCCACCATTGGAAGTTCCTTCCACCAAATCGAGGCGGCATATCACATAGATTTAATGCTCCCTCCACCATTGGAGGTTCCTTCCACCAAATCGAGGCGGCATATCACATAGATTCAAGGTTCCTTCCACCATTGGAGGGTCATTCCATCAACGTTAGAATGAAGACATGGGGAGAATAAAATTTAGGGACCAATGTGTTTCAGAAGAGATTGTAGAGTCTATGAAGTCATCCCTAGATTTAGTGAAAGGTGTAGAGAGCAAGCAAAGACAAACTTGTTGCAAAGAGAGCAACCCTTCAAATGGTTATGAATGGTGCGAGAGAAAAAAAATATAGTGATACTAAAGTTGCCTTAGCCCTGGGTATTCAAAGAAGGAACTTGAGGAAACATCGCCGAAATATACACTCAAGGAACCTGGGTTGGGACATAGACGACGATGCGATGCCTTATCTCAAGATATTATTGAGAAAGTGGATTCATTTTGGGCAAAAAATACGCGTGTCTCACCAAATAAGAAGGACGTGTGTAGAAAACGAATAAGTCAGGGTAAGTACCAGATTCACCCTAGACAGTTCTTGGAGATGACGGAGGTATTCCATTTTTTTATATCAATTCACATTCCATAAATTTTTGTTTGGACCAAGTGTATATTAATGTTTGCTATATATATTGGTTGATGTAGGCTGAATTGTACATGAACTTTAAAGACCAACATCCAAGCTTGACTGTTGGATTCTGCAAGTTCCAAGGTTTCAAACCATATTATGTTAGAAAATTAAATGAGAGGAATACATGTTCTTGTGTGTACCACGTGAAGATAAACATGTTAAGGCTTGGAGTGAATGCAATGCGTACTGATTCTAAGGGTATGCACAGGGAATTATGTGTCTGCACTTGTGAGGTTTGTAGACCGAATGGGGAGGATTATAGGTGTAATGCACGAAACATGACTTATGCATCCGTTTCTGAGTTATGGAAGTCTTGTGTTTGTGAAAAAGAACCATCATGTGAGTGGCATCGTCGTACATGTCTTTTAAGAACATGTAAGGTTTGTCCCCTACCATTATTTTGTAGGCAGGAGCTTGATTTGGGAAACAGTCATATTGTGAAATGGAAATATTTAGAGTATGTGACTGAAAATATTGGTGAGGGACTTGTAACTAAGTGTATCAAGGAAGTATATAAGGAGACATGTGATGCTACCCTTGTCTCAGAATTTAAGAAACAACTTGGAGAGTTCATTCCACATAACTTCCGGAGTTATTGGCAAAATTCACAATTCAAGGAATGTATTAATAACTTACCAACACGTGTCATCGTATCCGTTATTGACTTTGCAGAAAACTATACATTTAAAGTGCAAAATGAGGTTCAATCAATGCATTGGTACAATGATCAATGTACAATACTTGTACATATTTGCTATTGGAGACAAGACGGTGAGTTACATAAGAAATCAATATTTTACATTTCAGATGATAAAAAGCATGATACACTATTTGTTCAACATTATTTTAAACTTCACCATGCAGATTTATTTTCTCTAGGGTTTGGCTTTAACCGTCATTGGGTTTGGTCTGATGGTGTTGCCTCGCAGTTTAAGGCGGCACAATCGTTCTACTTTATCGCTAGGTAATTTTTAATCCATATGTTTATTACTTAGAATGCAATGTCTAAGGAAGTAAGTCTTGTGTTAGTGCATGCATACTAATTATGTTTGTAACTATTCAAACACAATACTATTCAAATGGATGCATGCATACTAATTATGTTTGTAACTATGTTAAGTGTTCTTGATTGATCACATAGTACCATCCTGTCATGTGGATCTGTGTTTATTATCTTTTAATCCATGTGAAGTGTTCTCCATAGACATATTGTACTGTGTTGTGTGTTGTATTTGTACGAAATCAGTATTTATTGAAGGATGTAAAGTACTCGTCTTGTACTCATAGTATTGGCCATTCTTAAGAGTTTGTACTAAGTATCTTTTAGTCCATGTTGAGTGCTCCCCATGGACAGATTGTATTGTATTATGTGTTGTATCTGTACTAAATCAATATTTATTGAAGGATGTAAAGTACTCGTCTTGTACTCATAGTATTGTCCTTCCTTAAGAGTTAGTACTAATTATCTTTTAATCCATGTTGAGTGTTCTCCATGGACACACTGTATTGTACTATGTGTTGTATCTGTACTAAATCAATATTTATTGAAGGATGGAAAGTACATGTCTTGTACTCAGTACTGTCCTATGTTACCCTGTACGAGATGTACGGAGAGTCAAGTATGATGAGCGAGGGTCGAATGTTATCATGATGTTGTGTATGTGTAGGGGGCACAAATGTAATTGTGAGTCTATACGTATGTGAACACATGCACACGTGTGTGCATGTGGATGGATACGAGGAGGTGTGAGTGAGTGTCTAGTATGAATGCTCTAGGGGTCTTACACCCCTTTGTATCTACCCCCTCTTGTACTATTTAACGCCTTATGGGGAATGAATGAAACATGAATGATCATTTTCTGTCTCAATCTCTCTCTCTCTCATCATCTCTCTCTCTCTCTCTCTCCCCCCTTTAACGTTGAACCCCCGCAATGCTTCTCAATGCTTGTCGTCTCTCTCACCATCGATCCCATAACGCTCATCATCCTCATTAAACACACCATCTCCATCACCAATCATCATTACCATTAACCCTAACCCTAAAATGTACAACATCCTATATTGAAGAGTTTGTACTAATTATCTTTTAATCCATGCGGAGTGTTCTCCATGGACACACTGTATTGTACTGTGTGTTGTATCTGTACTAAATCAGTATTTATTGAAGCATGTAAAGTACATGTCTTGTCCTCATAGTACTGTCCTATATTGAAGAGTTTGTACTAATTATCTTTTAATCCATGTTGTGTTCTCCATGGACACATTGTACTATATTGTGTGTTTTATATGTACTAAATCAGTATTAATGGATGTAAAGTACTCGTCGTCAGCAACATAGTACTATCCAATATTGAAGAGTTTGTACCAATTATCTTTTAATACATGTAGAGTGTTTTCCATGAACACATTGTACTATGTTTCATGTTGTATCCGTACTAAATTACTATTAATGGATGCTAAGTACAGATGGTTGTCAACATAGTACTATTTATCTTTTAATAAGTGTAGAGTGTTCTCCATGGATACGTTGTGCTATGCTTTGTTTTGTATTTGTACTAAATCAATATTAATGGATGTATAATTCTCTCGATTCACAACATAGTACTAATGTTTGTTAGAAACCTGGGATACAAAAGCCGATACTTCTCCTTATTCAACATTCGTATGCAATGGAACTACTTCAGGTCTGGACATGGAAAAGGAGAGCATGATGGCGTGGGGGCTGTCATCAAACGTGCCCTTACAAGTGAGCAGCTGGATAATAATGGTGCTAAGTTACAAAATGCACATGATGTTGTGGAGTGGCTAACATGGAAGATGTCAAATGATGGTAAGAACAGATTGTTTGTTGAGGTTCGCGCTGATGAGGTCGATAGAACTAAATCATATGGTTGTAAAACCGTGAAAGGCACACGAAGCACCCATTGTGTATTAGGGTTTAGCCGCAAGGACACAACAGAATTGTTACTCCGTACTTTATCATGCTTTTGTTCCATGTGTATAGATGAAGCTTGGGATAAATGCATCAACCTATCAATCGTGGAGCCTTGGAAGTTGCAGAAGCTTGAGCCTCAACGACAAGATGATATTGAAGAGGATGCACATTCAAACGATATTGTATACTACAACCAATATCAAGACTTGGCAATTTTATTGGAAGTCGGAGATCATTTTGCGGTGATCAAATCTCCTCAAAATGAAGATTTAGAAGACTAGTACATTGTGGTGTGCAAGCAAGGAAAGATATTATTGAAAGAAGTGGTAAGGGATGGATGGGGCAACATGTTCAACACAGGTGAGTCTGTCGTGTATGGAAACTATTGTGCAACGTTGTCGCAGTGCAAGAACACATATGCATTACTAAAAGATGCACCGATCGCAATAATATACACAGCTGCCATTCTTGCGATCAAGTTCAATATGACTCAAGCAAAGCACAAGGTTAAGGGATACAACACTGTCTACAAGGTTCCTCAAGAGGTTCACTATTAGGGGAGGTCTCTCTGTTTAATTCTTGAAAGTTACCCTATTAATACATTATAGTTGGCAACTGAAAAACATCCGCTTGTAGTTCACTATTTGATGTATTGATATATTAATTTTGATGATGGACAAATGAATCGATATATTTTGTCTTTCTTCTAAAGTGTTTAGAGTATTTATTGACCTTGTTTTGTAAGTGTTCATGGTAATTATAGAGTTCTATGGTTTAGGGTGTGAAGTCTTCAATACCTAGCAGCATCAATATGGCCCAAACTTATTCAACTATCAATACCAGTAGTCTAATCCCTATTGTGTTAAGTCTCTATTCGACTCTAACTATTTGCACTCAAGGAGACCATACTTTGCAAGTATCATTATACATATTAGTTTAGTACAAATGTCAATTGTAAGTGTTCACTAATACATAGTAGTCTCCCGAAGTATCTCAGTTAGATGGATACATACATCTTATTTTACTACTAATGTGAATGTCAAATTGTTCCATACTACATTCATGGTTGCATGACAAATTGACAATAGAATAAAATGTCATTCTCTACAATTAGCAATATAGACTGTATAACACAATCATGGTTGCATGACAATTGACAATAGAATACATTTTCATTTATAACTAATCACTCACAATGTACTACATACCTTGTGATCAAATTACATAACTTGTACCAATCCGAACAATGTCACACCTGGTTCCCAAATTACTCAAATAGTACTAATTTTGGAAAATATCCGTTCAACTACCCATACCAATTATATATTAAGAGTACTGCCAATACTAACCCACAAAATAGGGTTCCACATATTAGTTGTTGGAGCTACACTAGTACTAAGCCATTGTTTTCATAAATTTGAAGTATGAATTGTGGGATTCACTAGTTCTAATCCAAATGTAAATTGACATCATATAATACAAACAATAGAATAGTACAACCACATACCGTACGGGTGTACTTTAAAACCCCAAGCATAGTACCACTCAGCAGCAACTGTAATTTTACAGTCCATACATGTATTTTCTTTCTCAAAATGATACTTAGCACATAGCCATGATATGTGTGCAAGCACGGTGTAATCACAACATCCATAGCCTCAACCTTGAATCCGAGGCCACAAAATACACGCCTGGCAAATTGCAAACACAAGTTACAATATATTAGCTAATATGATATTTATACCACAGAAGTAGAAATAAATAACTTTTAAAGCCAATACCGTGATATAGCTATACGAGTAATGGTACTTTCCATACCACTTGGGTGCTCAATTACAGATGGACACAAAGTTTCAAAACCTTTTCGTTTTAAATCCTGCATCTAGCATGCAAGGTTCTCAAAATGCAACTTTAAAGCTGTCAACTTATTATCTAGTTCACAATATGCAATTCTGCAAGTATCAAGGTCTCTCATCTGTATCTCAGCTGATTTAACTGCTTCCAAATCAACAAATAGTGCTTGTATTCTTGAGCTCATAGAAGCTATGCAATCGACCATCATTTGTTCATGCTTTTCTGTCATTGTGGCCTATAGCTTTGCAGATTGAACTTGGTGGACATGTGTTGTAGCCAGAATATCCACATGAGAGGTTCCCGATGACTTCAAGCCAGTGTTGGTACTGGAGGACCCTTTATAATGTTCTGATCGGTGACGATTAAAATCTTCCCAATCTACGTCGATGCCACCCTGAACTTCACATGCAAATGCACGTGCAAAAACAGTACCCACCTCATTGTTACAAATTTGATTACTATCATAAACATGTTCATATCTCGTCTTCAATAAGTTCACATATTCCTTCTTCAATCCACTTATGTGGAATCCTCGCCTTGTATCAGGATGTAGTGACCCCTAGGTTTTTATCAGCCACTCTCTCAGCCCTTCATAAACTTCAGGTCGTGCTCGAAGGAAATAACTCCATCCGAGAGGTGTGTCTCGAATGATGGAGTGGCACATCTTCTTTCTCTGAGTTGATGAGTTCATCACCCTTTCTCTTGTGGGTGTCTTCTTCCTTTCTTTGATAGGTGTCCTTTTTCTTTCCTTCACTAGTGTCTTCTCTTTCTCTTTCACCAATGTCTTCTTTATGGGTGTCCTTCTCGTCATTGTCCTAGTCTTCACTATTCTTGTTGAGAGAATATGAAATGTACAAGAAGAAAACTCATCAAAATACCATCAACAACCAGCAAATCATCATAGCCAACTCAATCTAAGTTGCATGTACAAGCCATGTCAAACACACTTTAACCCTAAGCAATCGGAAAAAAACTCATCCATGTCAAACACACACAAAATAAAAACACACGGATAGGAAACACAAAGAAAACAAAAACATACTAGTTGGGCATGCAACACATAGAATATGAATTATCAAACCCTAAAAATGCAGCACAGAGAATACCTGGAGGTCGTACAAGTTGTAGATGGAATGATGGGTCGAAGGCAGATGGAGCTAAGGTAAAGGTAGAGGTACCACACCGTGTTGATTTCTTCACCTTGGGAGCACACCAAACCGAGAAAATCACCTATATGCAAGAGGTTGTTGATGAGGAGACAAACGAGCATACAGAGAGAAAGCACATCAACAAGAAGAAGAACGAGCATAGAGGGGAAACAACAATCTCTACATATATAGAGTTCAGAGATTGTAGGGAAACAACAACAAAAATCAGGCACAGAGGGAACACAACAAGAATTACACGGGGAAACAGAGAATCGAAGGTGGAGTGAGAGAGAGCAAGAGAGAAAGAGAGAGATAGGTAATAGATGTGTTTTGATTTCTAACTTTCTGCCACTGTCTGACTGACAACTTTGAGACAGAAGAGAGAGAGAGAGAGAGAGAGAGAGAGAGAGAGAGAGAGAGAGAGAGAGAGAGACTGACCAACTGACACATTCGAAACCTTCTCTAGGTCTGCTTTCGTACAACTCTACCTAGGAGAATGAAGTTATAGTTAATGTATTAAATACTGCCTTGGGACACTTCGATTGTGACGTATAATATCTCTGTACATTCGTATTGAATTTGTTATTTGAACCTGAACTTCATTCAATGGATGATAATCCACTATTTTCTACACTAATTGTTTTATTTTCAATTTTTTATGTTTATTTTCTTCCCCGATTTAGTACTAAATTTTTGGCCAAAAGTTGGTACACCGTAGCATGCTTCGACCCAGTATGAAAGGTGCAATTGGAAGACATGCTATTGGTTGGATGAAAAGTTACTTTCAGTTAAATTGTGAAGTAATGCCCACTACAGGTACACCTCTCTGATAATTACACAAGTCTGGAAGTTTATGATGTCTATCGATTTGATATGGTGGGCTCACGTAATAAGTCTATCACATATAGCCAATTCACAAGATTATGGAGAGCTCGGTTTTCAAATGTTATCATTCCACGTAATGTATGCATGGGGTATTGCTCCATTTGTGCAAATCTTAAAAGTTTGGCTAAAGGTGCAAAGACATTAATGGAAAAGGATATGAGCACGAAGTTACTATAAGAGCATCATGAGGCACAATTGTTAGAACAAAAGAAGGCGATGCATCATAGAGTGAAGTGTTTGAAGAGGCCCGAACAATACATGTGCTTAAGGATAGATGGCATGGACCAGAAGAAGACGTGCTTACCGCATATGCGGAGGCTCCCCAAAGACGTCAATGATGAGTGCCTTGTTCAAATGCACTTATAATAGGTCAGTGGGACCTCACGTCTTCATTATATACCCCAATGTTGACAATGACCCTAACCTAATAGTTACAGTGATTCACCGAGTTTTGATGTCTTGGGGCCAACCTTTCCCCCCTGTTCTATACATTCAATTGGACAATACTGCTAGAGAGAACAAAAATTCAACTGTGTTTGGCTATCTAAGTATGTTGGTCAACCAAGGATTGTTTAGAAAAGTGAAAGTCGATTTTTTTTTGGTAGGCCACACACATGATCATATAGATCAGATGTTTAACACATTCTCCATACAGTTGTCTTGGCATGGTGCTTTCACATTACCTAAACTATTTGATGTCATTTGTGATGCATATATACCATGCCCAAAAGTGTTACACTTGAAGGTGGTTTATGACTTTAAGAGATATATATCAGATGGGGGTGTTGGGAATGTTAAAGTGCTCACCCAGTTAAACAATATAAGTTTCAATCACATTTTTATGATAAAGAAAAATGAAATAAGTGGTTCTACGCTTTTGTATGCTAAACAATATTCATCTTCTACAACATGGGAACCTGAAGGTGGTTGCCAGTTATTACTTTGTATGTCGAGTACAATTATCCATGGAGCTAAGCAAATGCCAATTGAGAAGAAAGGACAGTTGCATATTGACTTGGTATCGAAACAAAAACGGTTATGGCTCCAAGCCTTAGAAGAAAAAAGAAAACATATTGAGACCGCCAAGAAATTTTCCACACAACAAGACACGTCATGGTGGGATGTATTTTATAGTGATCAGAAAGGAATTATAGACAATTGTGTATTTGGTGATAATTGGAATTTGGAAACGCCATTCTCATGGTCGCTGCAACATGATCGTGTAAATAAAACTCCGGAGCAACCAACAAATGCGATTAATGACAGTTTGGTCCATCCACAACAAAGAGACATTTATGTGGGACCAAGGATGACCAAAGCAACCGAAGCTAGATGTCAAGGCAATTTGCAAAAGCTCACGGCAAGGATGTTGATTGCAACGCCTGCTGATGAGAACTCACATGGGCACCAATTTTGGGTTGCTAAAATTCTAGAAGTGCTAATGCATAAAATAGAAAACACGATCAAGTCTATAAACGTTCATTGGTACAACACTAGAAGTGCAAATGCTTTTACATGTAAGTATACATTGCAGATGATTGAATACCCAACAAGGGGAGGTAGGAAGAGGAAGTGAAACATTCGTAACACCTCGACCCTTGATATCTCTGATGTGGATATCATCGTGTATGACTTCACGCTTACAAAAGCTGGACGATTAAGGAAGTCAACAATAGATATAATAAAAGAAAAATTACCAGGTCTACAAGGTGGCTCGAGTCAAAGGCAAACGAGATCTGCTACATATAATCTAGAGTCAAACCATTTGGTTTATGACAAAGATAATGCACTGATTGGTACATCCGAGGATGACGAGGAGGAATCGTCATTGTATATTAGTTATAGTAGTGATTCTCCGTAAAGGAGTGATCATGAATGTATTTTTGGCTATTAAGTGTAACTACATTCCGCTTTTAACAAATCGAGTAATATAAAAGCATGTGTTTTGAATTCTTATGATTTCTAAAAATTTGTTTCTTATAAAATAACATTGGTTGTAAAGTTTGTGATATAAATTGAGAATGTAACTTTTTGAAATTCCTCTTTTATTATTTACTTCTAAATCACGAAAATAGTGGATTTTTAACCTTTTTCATAGTATGTTTGAACATGTATGATACTAGTATCAACGTGTTTTGTAAAATCATTGAAAAAGCCCTAAAATCAACCAAAATTTTCCTTATCCTTCCATTTATGCGCGATCCTTCCACTTGTGAACGCGAACGTGTTAATGATATTTGAAGCAATAAAAGAGATTTATAATTATTTGATGAAAGAGTTAAAAAATGGTTGCGAGCATTGTTGAATTCGAACTTTGTCTCATAAGGTAATCGCTCTTCTATTTCTTAATAGTAAGCCACAACAATCTTCACTTCAATATTTCTATGAAGATAAGAATCGAACTGCCGCCCTATTGTTGCGAGTTGAGCACCACAACCGCAAAACTAGCTCTTCTCTTGTCTTTTCTTCTTCTCTTGCTCTTTCTATCTTATGATATCTCTCATGTAATATAATTCTATTTGATTGTCTTGGTATATCATATAATATAGTGTTTCGATTTGAATTCCTTTCATATCCCTTGTGACCATACTCCCTTCTCCTTTTATAGGGAAGAGATGGTTCTACATGTGGGCCATGTGGCACACATGTAGAGAGGCTCTTGCATGTGTGCTATATGGTGCACATGTAGTACATTTCATGGTTTAAACCATACAATAGTACAACACATATGTTTTATATACATCACAAGTATAGGTTAAATGGTAAGATTTGAATGCCATAAGGTTGGTTGTTGGTTCAAGTCCACTTTTGCCCATGTAATATGCTATATGGTGTGCATGTAATATATTACATATATATATTTTATTTACCACTACATATAATGTATAATATTATCATAGTGTGTTGTTAATATTATCTTTATGTATAAAATATTATCAAGATTTATTTTATTTTAGTTACATATTTATCTTATTGTAGACTTCTATTGTGAAGCTTTCCTACTTCACGACACCGTACTCCAACATCTTCTTCTTTCCCTTCTCTTTGCGCGTAAATCATCTCCTCGGCTTTCTGCGCAGGGAATGCATGGCCGAGTCTCCACTACTCGCCGGCTTTGCGTCTGACTGGTCATGCCGACTCAGTCACTCATTCGGCCCACTTAGTCTGAATGAGATCGGACTCTCTTCAAGAGCTCCGATGTATCCTTCATCCCGAGGCATTTCAGCCTTTGTGACCTCTTCGTCAGAGATCATAATGGAGTCGTCACGGGTTGGAGGCAAAGGCAAGTACCACGATGCGGACACGTCGAACACAACATCACGACTTACGCAAGCTTGCTTGGTTCGGGGGTTATAACACATACAACCCTTTTGTTCGTCCGAGTAACCAACCAAGTTATACAATTCTCAGCTTTGGCATCCAACTTCCTCTGTTTCTCCTTCGGCACATGCGCATACGTGATGCTCTCGAAAACCCTCAAGTGTGCCAAGTTCCGCTTCTTCTTGAAGTACAGCTCATGTGGTGACACTCCTGCATTGGCAAATGCCCAATTCTGGAGGTAGGTGGCTATTGTGATAGCTTCAGTCCAATAGAACTTCAGTAGATGCTTCTCTTCAAGAATTTCCCTTGCCGCCTACTCTTTCATCTGATTCTTCCTCTCGGCCATGACGTTTTGCTACAGTATATATCTACAAGAGAATTGACTTCGAATTCCCTCCTTCTATAGATAACTCGAGAACTAGTCGGAGAAGTACTACTTCTCACCATAGGACCTTAGGCACTTGATCTTTCGCCCGGTTTCCCTTTCCGCAAGGCCTTGCACCTTCAAGAAACACACGAAGACTTCAATCTTTTTCGCAATCAAGCACGCCCAAGTCTGCCGAGTGAAGTCATCGATGAAGGTTACGAAGTAACGGCTTCCTCCAATGCTCACGTTTTGTGCCAGTGTCGTGATGTTTCTAACACAGTGTGAAACCACCCTCAAAAAGAAGTAAAATAGTAGTTCAAATAAAATAGTATTGTGAAGTCAACTTTATTGGTAGCAAAAATACTTTTTCATTCGCCATGATAACTCCTTATAAATAAAACGTCAAAGTATTGAACCTTACGATAAATAATGATGAATATTAAGTTAGAGGCACTTTTCAAAAGTAGACAAAAGTAGAGAAAAAGATGGAGTGGAAAAAAAAAGAAGCATGCGTGGATATGAGGAGCACAGTAGAGAAAAACGCTCGAGCTTTTTTTTAGGCTAGAAATTGGAGGCTAGAAAACAGAAATAGTGAGGAAAGGAAAAGTTGACTCATATAGACAAGCTTTTTTTTAGGAGAAAAAGGCAAGCAATCCTAAACCTATAAATAAGAGCCTATTCTAATGAAGAAAAAGGGGGGGGGGGGGGGGGGGGGGAGAGAAGGAACGCGGAAGCTCTACTCAATTGGAAAGCCAAAGAAGAAGGATTGACAACATTGAGAGGCATCATCAACAAAGAATCACTTTCTTCTATATTCCACTCTCTTCTTTCCTCCACCTCTCTTCCCCCTTCCTTTATAAATTATCTCTCATATTCATATCAAACCCGTTGAAAATTTGATTCTTATTTTATAAAAGAATCTATTATATTGCAATAAAATAGTGTTTGATTTCACCTACATATCTAATATGTTATCGTCATTTTTGCTTATTTGTTTGTGTGTCTTGTGACAAGGGAGCGTTTCGGGCTTGCCCATGCACCTCTCCTTTCACAAAGGCATTCAAACTTATGTATCTTATATGTTATTGTCGTTTGTGCTTATTTGTTTGTGTTTCTTGTGAAAAGGGAGCATTTCAGGCTTGCTCATGCACCTCTCATTTCACAAAGACATTCAAACTTTCGTGTCTTGCGTGTTAGTGTAAATCTTGATTGTGTGTTCGTGTGACTTGTGACTAGGGGTTGATTCGGGCTTGCCCGTGCACCTCTCCTTTTCACAAACACGTTTGAATACTCGTGCCTTGTTTGTGTAAGCCTTCCTTGTGTTGTGCGTTGTCGTGAAGATGCGTCACTAGGCGCGGATCATGAGGTGATACCACTGGGGTTCTGGACCAGTAGGATAATTTCGAAGTTTGCACTAACTTTAGCAAGAAAGGATTTAAGAGCATTTCTTACCGAATTTGAGGCAACTTTTGGGGAGACCGACAAACGACGAGCCACACTCAACAAACTATACGCGTTACAACAAGGAGATCGTGTGGCATCAATCTATGCATCCGAGTTTCATCAGCTCCTGTGCAATGTCAAGTGGGACGGACAAGCCCTCCTCGATCAATTCCGCCAAGGATTACGAGGTGAGATAAAAAATCTTTTACTTAACTGTCCTGAGCCCACATCTTTGAATGAGGCTATTTTCCAAGCTGTGCACTGCGATAACTATCTCTTTGAGTTCCGGCAAGAGGAACATCCTCACCGGATCCATCCACCTTGGCCAGCAGCTACGCGAAGTCACCTACCATGGTTGACGACCCCACCTCCCATGTCGTCCTCCACTTTATCTTCAACTCCCACAACAAATTCTAGCTCGCCAATGGAGATCGATCGAATTCGCTACCGACCATTGACTAATGTGCAACGACAACATCGACGTGCCAACAATTTATGTCTCTATTGTGGCGGCCCTGACCATTTGATCTACTCTTGCCTAAAAAAGGAACCCCGTCAAACACCACATCGTGTGGATGGAGTTGACATTTCCTGTTAACAGGAAAACTCCAATGTAGATCTGGACCACAAGAGTCGACAATTATGTCAAGGGCCCAATCAACTGACTTCCTCGACAACAAGCTTCACGCTTCCGATTACTCTTTAGTTTGGCTCTACCACTCTGAGGACAAAAGCTTTGTTGGATTCTGGGGCTACGTCATGCTTTATTGACATCATGTTTGCACGGAAACACAACATTCCAAGCAACAAAATAACCATCCCGATTCCAGTTGAAGTGATCGACGGTCAAACGCTCTCTTCTAGTGCCATCACCGATACAACAATTCCCTTGGGTCTCCACATAGGAGCCCACCAGGAAGAAATCACTTTTAACCTCATCACATCACCTCGACATCCTATCATCTTGGGGTTATCATGGCTCGAGACTCACAATCCAGTTGTGGATAGGCGATCTCGCTTCATCAACTTCACCTCAAAATTTCACTTACAAGGGATTACGTCCACCCTTCTTCGAGCCAATGCTCCGCCATTCATTTGGCCACCTACTCCGGTCAGGACCGTCTCAACGGTTGCTCCCACTCATGTTTCGGGGACAACTCCCATTTCTGCTCCAGTGAGAACCACATCAATGGTTGCTTCGATTCCAGTTTCTGCTGCAATGAGGACCACGTCAACAGTCGCTCCCACTCATGTTTCTGCTCCGGTGAGGACTAGGTTGTCGGTCTCTCCCATTTCCTCTTTGTCAAGAACCATGTCAACGGTTGCTCCAATAGAAACAACATCAATAGTAAGTTCCGTGTCAGCCTCAGAAACAGTTCCAACTCTTGTTCGGGTAAGTGATACAGTGTTGTTTGCATCCATTTCTAATTCTAAGGACATGGCAGTCATGTCCACTCTAGATACTACTCTATGTACTAGCTCTTTTCCATCAAAATACATTGATTTCTTTGATGTATTTGAGAAGAAAAATGATGATCGCCTGCCTAAACATCGCCCATACGATTGTCCAATTGACTTGAAAGGTAGTGCTTGTCCTCCATTTGGCCCTATTTATGGGTTATCTAAACTTGAACTCAAGACACTCAAAATATACATTGAAGAGAATCTCGCAAATGGATTCATTCACCACTTAAAATCTCCAGCTGGCTCTCCTATTCTATTTGTCAAAAAGAAAGATGGAACGTTATGCCTATGTATCGACTATCGCAGGCTCAATGGAGTCACGGTTCGAAACCACTATCCACTACCTCTAATCCCCGAACTCCTCGACCGACTTTGGGCTGGGCATATATTCTCCAAAATCCATCTCAGAGGTGCCTACAACTTGGTGCGCATCAAACCTAGAGATGAGTGGAAAATGGCATTTCGAACCAGGTATGGGCATTTTGAATACATGGTAAGGCCATTTGGTCTCACAAATTCTCCTGCCATTTTCCAGCATATGATGCATGACATCTTCCGAGAATATCTAGACCAATTTGTGGTCATCTATCTCGATGACATACTTATCTTCTCACAGGACTACATAGAGCACACCAAGCATGTTCGACTTATCTTGTCCAAAATTCGGGAACATGGACTTTATGTGAAACCCGAGAAGTGTGAGTTTGATCGAACCTCAATTGAATTCCTTGGGTATGTCATTTCATCTGATGGTCTCAATATGGACGAGAAGAAAGTCGAAACGGTTCAAGAGTGGGAAGTCCCCACTAGGGTCAAGGATGTGCAATCATTTTTGGGTTTTGCCAACTTCTATCATCGATTCATTCAAGGATTCTCTACATTGCGCAACCATTTATAGCACTCACTCGGAAGGATTCCCCTTTTTGTTGGACTCCTACAACCCAACTAGCATTTGAGACACTAAAGAAATCTTTTACCTCGGCTCAGGTACTTCTACACCCAGATTTGACCAAATCATTTACGATCGAAACTGATGGCTCTGACTTCGCCATCGGTGCCATTCTCTCTCAATCAAATAACAATGGGAATTTTCATCCTGTTGCCTTTTATTCTCGGAAGTTCACACCTCCCGAGATCAACTACCCAGTTTATGACAAAGAACTCTCTGCCATTATTGCAATATTTGAAGAATGGTGTCCTTACTTAGCAAGCGCCCAATGTCGTGTCCAGGTGGTGACTGATCATAGGAACCTCGTCTACCTCACCACTACTCGCATTTTGAACTGGAGGCAAGCGTGGTGGTCGACCTTCCTAGCTGACTACAACTTTGAAATTGTTTTTCGTCCCGGTGCCCAACATGGTAAAGCCGATGCCCTATCTCGGTGTTTGAAATTCGAAATCCAACCAGGAGATGAGACCTACAATCAACAATCATGTTGTCTCCTACAGCCACATCAGATTCAACTCTTCGCAACATATATGGGTGCGGATGAATCATTACTCAACGCAATAGCCATAGATACTACCACTGACAAATTTGCAAAAGAAATTAAGGAGAATCGAGTCAACAAATCAACCATAAAGGAGGTACGGAATAGTCAAGACCAATTTATGTTTCGAGATGGTTTTGTTTTCCAGAACAACTTAATGTATGTCCCAGATGGTCCTTGTCATATTCGTATCAAGAAGGAATGCCATGATGACAGCCTAGCTGGACATTTTGGCATTGCAAAAACTTTGGAGTTAATCTCTAGAAGTTATTGGTGGCTGCAACCTTGGAAACTCGCTAAAAAATTTGTGAAAACATGTGATACATGTGCCCGCGCCAAAGCAGTACATCATCGTCCCTACGGTCTACTTCAACCTTTGCCAATTCCAAGTAGGCCATGGGCCTCCATCTCGATGGATTTTATCACCGACCTTCCCAACATTGAGGGATTCAATTCAGTATTGGTGGTGGTGGATAGATCCACAAAGATGGCACATTTTATTCCATGTTCTAAAGCAATTTCAGGATGGAAACAATAGATCTATTGTTAACAAATATTGTGCGGCTTCATTGGTTTACCGGATGACATTATCTCTGATCGTGGTCCCCAGTTTATGTCTCATTTCTGGACGCGCCTCTTCCGGACTCTTGGAACTTCCACAAAATTTTCAACGGTCTTCCATCTTGAGATAGACGGCCAAACAGAATGAGTAAATCAGATCCTAGAGCAATATCTTCGATGTATGATAAGTTATCAACAAGATGATTGGATCAAATTTCTTCTAATGGCTGAGTTCGCCTACAACAATACTCTCCACACATCAACTAGCGTAACACCCTTCTTCGCAAATTATGGGTTCCACCCATGCTTTAGCATAGCTATCCCTGCTGGTTCTGTGAATCCATCTGCTGAAGAACGAGCTCGTCTGTTGAAAGAAGTGCATCATGACCTATCCCTAGAACTCTCCATTGGTCAGGAACGACACAAAGAGAAGGCTAATCAACATCGACGGGTTGCGCCTGGTTTCAAAGTCGATGACATGGTTTGGTTATTACATCGGCATATTTCGACAACTCGCCCATGCAACAAACTTGATTACAAAAAGTTGGGTCCATTCCGCATCATTGATAAAGTCGACCCTGTGGCTTTCCGTCTTGCTCTTCCATCACACTACCGAATTCACAATGTCTTCCATGAATCACTTCTTGAGCTCTATCATCCATCCTCAATTCCAGGAAGAAGCATCGAGCCACCTCCCCCTGTGGCTTTGGCGATTGGGGATGAGTATGAAGTCGAGACCATTTTGGACTCGCGGAAGAGCCGGCGAAAGTTCCAATATCTTGTATTATGGAAAGGATATCCCATCTCTAAGGCTAAATGGGAGCCCGCTAGAAATTTACTAAATGCCCCGGAAGTGGTTCATAATTTTCATCTCCAATATCTGTACAAACCCGCACCTTCTTGAAGTCCGCACTTAAGGGGAGGATAATGTCATAAACATCGACTCAAATGTGAACCTTAGGCCCTTGTATATATATATATTTCTCCTAGACAAACTTTAGACTTCAAACTTTTGTATAAAGAGTGGTATGTAAGACTCAATATGTAAGACCTAGTATGTAAGACTCAGTATGTAAGACTTGGCATGCAAGAATTAGTATGCTTGATATTATAGTATGTAAGACTAGGCATGAGCATGCTTATCATGCATCACTACATGTATAAAAAGGGTTAATCTCCCTTGTTAACATCAAGGAGATCAACACCAGTCATGGAATAGATACTTTTACTCATTATCATCAACTACTCGATCTCCATATCTCATAAACTTACCCATCTCTTTATCTCCAATTGTTCATCCGTGACAATTTATCAATTTCTTCTTTTACGCGTGCCGCGTAATTAGGGTTAATTCGGTAGCGCCTTTGCTGGACAGACCTAGTGACCGTTACCAAATTGATCTAATGCTAGTAACACTTGGGATCCAGTCCCTTCATATCTTCGTGTCACCAAGCAAATACATCCTTGTATTCCCGCAATAGGTCGATCATCGCCACCCATTTAGGAGGTGTAAGGTCCTTTGCTATGGACAGAGGCCGTGGTGCCCCGAGCATCCCTACATTAATTTCCTCCAAGGCTGACATTGTAACCAGTCAAGACATTTCCATTTCTCGATCAAACGCGTCATGTGCCCTGCTAAGTTCCAATAGTGATTTTCGTTTGACGTTCGTATTCCTCCCCATCTAGCGCGACTACCGTGATGTACCCGTTGGCCGTTCCGATGACTATTTCGAACAACGGTACTATTCCTGGATTCTTGTCTAGATATGCCTTGATTTCCGTCTCGTCTAGCCCTTCCAGTATGTTGACTTCTTCTGTGTAAAGCGGCGTTATCACTTTTATGGGTGATGTCGACTCCTACGTTGGAACCTGAACTTTGGCTTGGGCCTGTCGGAAGCTAATATTGTTGAACTGCCAGTTCAGCTTGATATTAGCGGAACGTAACCATGGACGACCTAGCAAGATAGGCTATGCATCAAGGCATCGAGAGCCAGGACGACGACTCCTATTTCAAAAGCATGGCCACCTATCACGATTTTTAGTTTTCTGACCAACCCCAATGGTCGGACGGAATGTGTATCCGCCATACAGAGCCACAATGGGCATACTTCCCACTCTGTAATGCCTAGACGATTACATGTCCCTTTATTGATAACGTTCAGACCGGAACCTCCATTGACAATACATCCTGGGATTTCCTCACCTTGCAAAACCACCTTGATTCCCGGATTTTGATGGTCGATCACCGCTAGTCCCATGCTAGACTCTATAAAATTGGTCAGAATCTCGACTCTATCCAAGCCTTGTGTTTGTGTTCCCATAGCCTGCCGGAATTGAGGAACCAGGTTCAATAACTTATCCATTGTCAGAGTCAGCTAACAATCCCCATGTGCTTGCCATATCGGGTCCTCCATCGGTGTCGTATCATGCGGGTCGTAACTTGTTGGACTTCCGCTATAATGGTGTTCACGGCTGGCCCTTTTCTCTTATCGCGTCGCGGACATTGAGTTGCGTAATGTCCCGATTGTTGGCAAATAAAACAATGGACACTAGACTCCCCTTTTTCGACGATGGGGGGTGCTACCGGCTCGGCCGGTGGCGTTTGCTCATCTTGAGATCATTGGTAATGTCTGTTATTATGGGGCTTTCGGCACTAATCGCGGTGGTCATCCTGGCAACACTCATCCTCTGAATTGTCATCGTGGATTCCCTGATTCCACAATTGTCGATTTCTGTCGTACAAATGTGACTCAGCATGCCCATCACGATTATTAGTGGGACACCAGTTGCTGTAGGATCGTCCTCCCTGAGGATTATAGCGATAATTTCTTGGATACTCCTCGTCCTCCTCATCCTCATCCTCCAAATATGGATCATTTTCGCGGTGAGGATGATTCGGTTGGCCTGAGCGATGATTGCGCTCCGAACTCTGGTAGCGCTCTTCTTGTTCGCTCTGATCGCTTTGTCGATTAGAACATTGAGGCTCGATACGGCATAGTGGTGTTATAGGGCGATTTAACATATTATATTCTCATTGGTCCACCGAATGCGCCACGAGTGACAAATAGGACAATAGACTCTCATGTTGCAATCAACCGTTGAGTGTCCCGGGCTTAAACAAATTGTGCATTGGATGGCCTATTGGAAAGGATACTCCTTGTCTCTTGGTAACGCTTGCCGTAACGACGCCATGGGCAACCCATCATCCTCGTCTTCTAATTCTAGCTATAAGGCCCGTTCAATGACCGCAACGTCGTCCGCAAGGGTCGGCGCAAGGCAGCCAAAAACATTTCTTTTGCCTAATCTTCCGTGGGAGCTCTTGTCAGCTAATGCCTTACATTCTGGAACTGTAGGCTGAAATCAACGACGGACTCCTACCGGAGCTTCCGAATAGAGTAGAATTGGCTGATAATTTTGCATTACGGAATGCTTCGATGAAAGAAGCGTAAAAACACCGAGTGAAGTTGGTTGAAGAAGGTGAAAGTCACAATGTCAAGATGGTTCGTCGAGGGTCAGGCCAAACTCTGCGATTTTGGAAGCCTGGGCTTTGGCTTATAGAAGCCATTACAACACATGGTTGGCATTCCAAACATTTTGGAACGATCGAACATGACCTTCGATGTAGGTTTCTCCGCTGAAGTAGGGGTACGAGAAAGTGATTGGAGTGTATTGTCTGAAGCTGGGGTAAGTACCACCGATGTGGTGTGGGGAGGTTTGTGTTGTGCTGGTGGTTTCACCATGGTAGTGAAGTGGGGATAGGACCTCCTGCCTAGTCCCACTTTGCTCAATGAGCATAGACTCAAGTGTACTCTCTGAGAGATCCGGAAAGCAATTGTTGAGGCATGCTTTTTGCGCAAAGTGTTCTGCTGCCCTTCGGGTTTCAGCTTGGGTCTATCGTCTAACTTGGCGAATTGGTTCTTTGTTGTGTCAGCGGTTAGACTAGACATCCATTCCCTGAGGTTTGTTTCTGAAAATCACAGATCACCAAGCGTGCCAAAAGTGTTACCGGCGAGGGTGAACACTGCCTACCCTCGGTTCTTTGTGGTACAACTCAAGAAGATTATGGTGCAAGGAATGGAGAGCGTATACAACCTATTCATGAATGGTTGTGAGCGTAATGCGTAGCATGACATAAGCTTAGGGGAAAGAGAAGTAGGAAGATGGCTACAACCGACTTCCTTCGCACGATTCGTAATCTTTACATAGAATCACTTACACAATTAATCACCCACATGGTATACCCACCAAAGAGAGACAACGATTCAGAGCAACAAAACTATATTCAAGGATTACCCAAAATTCTACGCTACCTTTTACAAGTTTCCCATGCCCTTTTATATACTGGGTCATGGTCGGTTAGCTTGGAGCATGAACCGTTCTAGGCATTCATAATGCTTCGGTCTGTACCTATGACCTTATAATTATGCTACGGTTGTTCATGTCTCTACACCTTCCTTTTCTTCCAACTTCTCCCACTAGGCCGACTTAGGCAGACAACGCTATAGGTTGTGGGACTTAGTCAACAAGAAGGTAGTGAGGAGTCAGGACGTAGTCTTCTTGGAAGACAAGATGATTGAGGACTACAAGCAATAGAAGTCAAAATCGACATCCCAGTTGAATCCCACTACCACTGACTTAAGGAAAATCGAACTAACACAGTCGGCAGTTTGAAGACAACTAGTCGGCACAGCCAAATCTGAGTCGGTGAGTAAACCGACCAATATAGTTGTGTCAGAGTTGGGAGACCTATTTAAGTCGATCGAGGAATACAAGTCGGAGTCGGATGAACTTCGGCAACCGATCGACGCATATGAACCTAGGCCGAGAGACGAGTCAGCAGAGACATCTGAACCGGTGCCGACTATTATGTACACAAAACATTGGTGAGGGTAGGTCACTAATATGTACATTAGTGAAGGGTATGTTCACCAATGTTAGAAAGGGGCTAATGTGATTTGGGCAACCAATGAATGGAGACCCTTTTAGAAAGGCACATCTATTCAAGGGGCCTAGGAAAAGGTATAAATTTGAGACTTAGCTACCCTCATAAGCACATTACGTCAGAAGGTTGTTGTCGTAAACACCGGCGGTGCGGGCTAGGCTTTTGTCTCGACGATCGTGTTTATCGCTTCCAAGGTATTAGTCATCCTAATATCTGATGGTATGGGACATCGGTGGTAGGTTGGCTATGTCTAGATCATAGCTCGAGGGTGGTCGGGTGGAACGGGTTCTTCTATCTAATCTATTTTCCTTCTTTTACTTTACTTTGGTCTATTGATTACTAATAGACTCTTAACAGTGGTATTAGAGCATTTACTAACATTTTGTTTTTTGTTGTTTTGATGTTTTTCGCGTGTGAGCGAAGGGGATCTAACAAGGCTCATCTTGCTCTTCACAGGATCAAAACAACATTCTTAACCCGGTATTCTTCTTTCTTGATCTCTCTTTTCTTTTCTATGATGTGTTTTTCTTGGTCGAGTCAAATTTGTATTACGTTTTATTTTCTTTCTTTCTACTTTCTACCATGCTACGATTTTAATTATTATTGTGCATCGGGCCGACTGTGTTTGCACTAATCGCACATGCTCAATTCATGGCCCTTCTGCATATTGTGATGTATCTCCCACTCTCCCTTCTCTTGAGCCATCTCTTATGGTAATAATTATTCTTGTGCATCAAGTCGAGCATGTTTGCCCTAATCGCACACGCTTACCTCATGACCCTTTTGCACATGATGTTGAGTATGGCACCTTTCCCTTTATTGAGTCATCACTTGGCCGATTCTATGAGATGTTGTGGTCTTAACGAGGTGTATGTCGCCTACCTATGCCACTCTACTCTCTATTGAGCTATTAGTTGGCCGATTCTATGGGATGTGGTGGTCTTGAGGAGGAGCATTTCAATTACCCTAGGGTTTCTTACCTTAAGGTATGCTTAATGTTCCATACACCTAATTGATTATTATTCTAATTAAATTTCTAATTACACAAATTTTCGTTTTACTTTGTATGATTTTCTAGTAATTGTCATTTACACACCCACAATTAACTCTCATTTTTCCCTTCCTTATCATGTTTAAAGTATTTATGTGAGTTTATGTTGAGAAGCAAGCTCAACCAAGGTATGTGATGTTCATTGAGAAATAAGCTATAGTAGCTATTAGCTAATTAGCTACTAGTGGACATAAAGGTGAAACAACTATTTAGCTATGCACAACTATATAGCTACTAACAACTAATTAGCTGCATATAGAAGTCACTTATAACTTAGGTAAAAAGTAAGTAGAGTAAGAGCGAGAGTAGAGAAGAAAGAGAACAAAAACAAAAAAACAGAAAACAGACAAGAGCAAGTTGAGCTTTGCGTGTAATGAAATAGAAGACGATTTTGGTTTGCTACACAGAGGTAAGTCTCCTGCCCCTTCCCTTTTTTGTCTTGAGCACTAAATGATCCAGCACATCATGATCCAGCACATCACGATCCGATGAAGTCTCCTGCCCCTTCCTTTTTTTGTCTTCAGCACTAAATAATCCAGCACATCACGATCCGATGTGCACAAAGAAGATCTAGAGCGCCTTTATAACATGGTATCATAGTAGAGTTGCTCGTAAAGAAGATTAGAGCAGTACAAATCTAAGAAGTTTGGTTTTGGTTGTTGATCTGAATCAGAGAGTTGTCTGTGAAGTTAAACGTAGCAAAAGCCCTAATTGAAAGAGAGAATGGATGTTGAAAATGGAAGCTAAATAGTCACAGAAAAATGAGATAAAAACAATTTCCTGGCGTGGAAATTCAAAATGACAAATTTCCTGATGGGAAAAGGATACTGGGATTACATTGAAGGAGGCCTAGAAGAGGCTCCAGAGATCCCTGAAGAAAATGCAACTGCTGCACAAATTAAAGCATTTAAGGAATGGAATCAAGGGGCAAGAAAGGTATTGCATTGGCTCTCACTCAGCATCTCAAATTCGATGCTTGGACACATACAAGATACTATGCTTCCAAAAGAAGCTTGGAACGGTTTAGTAAAACTGTTTGCAGTGAACACAAAGGCTAGAAAGCTTCAGTTGAAGACTGAGATAAATACCTTGGAAAAAGGTAAGATGTTAGTGAATGAGTATACTTTGAAAATAAAGAGCATATGTGAATCACTTGCTTCTATCAATGTGAAGGTAGAAGATGATGAGGAAGAGGCCATGGAAGATTTGGTTCAGTTAGAACCAACAACAATTATCAAGGAAGAGGACAACGGGTTGTAACTAGAAGAAACAACATCAAAGGCAGGGGGAGCAATCGAGGTAGAGGTAAGCAAACTTTTTTGAATGATGATAGTTGTTGGTATTGTGGAAAACCAGGCCATACACAGGTTGAATGCTATCAAAAGCAAAATGATGAAAAAAGAGGGAAGAGACAACAAAATAGTTATGCCTCAACTAGTGAAGATTGTGATAAAGATGGTGCATTTGTGTTGCAACATGAAACAACAGCAATGGCTGAATGTTCACAGAGATGCAATGAAGAGTTTATGTGGTATGTAGATTCTTGGGCATCTGATCATATGACAAGACATGCAAATTGGTTTGAAAGTCTAAGAGAACCAGAGATTCCTGGTTATGTACAAACAATTCATAATATTGCTCACCAAATAGAGCATGTTGGAGAGATCCCATTGTGGGAAGAAAAAGGAAAAACAAAGTATATGCTGAATGTGATGCATGTTCCAAACCTTGCAAAAAATCTGATTTCTTGTTACCCGTAAGAATATACAAGGAAGCATAAGGGTATGTGTAATGATGTGGTTGATGTATATGTGTAAAGTAAATGAGTGTGTGAGGATGAGTATGTGTATGGAAACATGCACAATTATGTGCATGTGTACAAGAATGTGTAAC